>NC_063202.1:22855993-23225993 GCF_017589495.1 Alosa alosa
TGTGTCTTCGTCTTCCCTTCAGCTCCTGCCTGCAGGCTCTGCACACACTCACAGATGAAAAAGCCCAACAACCAAACCCCCCTGCAGTTCGCTCAATGAATAAATTCTGCTTTTAAAGCCTGGATCTATTTTTGAATTGAGATTTAACCTAGTAAATGTTGGAAAGTGACTCGATTTTCCAACAGAGGTGGTGTCGGCTGTTTGCTTTGCAGATATTCACTGAGTTAATAATGTACTTGCTGGCAGGTTAAGGGTGGGACAATATTGGCCCTCAATCAAGCTGCACTCAAGAACAAATAGCAACAAAGAATTACCGAAACGGCACAGATAATATTGGAATTTCAATTAAGTTCTGACACAGAAGTCAACTGTGGGAGATAAGAATGTGTAAAAGGTCCCCGTAAAGAGATGGGCAAACATTCACCAGTGACTCCTCATCCAGAGCATGGATGGCAAGGCTGGGAGGTGGAAATGATTACACATGAATTACACACACACACACACAAAATGAACACGCAAATATGGGCTTACTGAGAATTTGGTTATTAGATCACCCACAGGACTAGTTAGAGCTTTTGTGCGGTTCTAGACAAACATTTGGCAAACCAATAAACTTGCCAGGCATTTGTGAATAGCTAATTATCATCGAATAGGCTGATATCTGTGAATGTTGGTAATTATCTGAGCCAACACATGCATAAGCTTAGGCAACCAAAACACCTGGTTTTGCAGCAGAGTTATAGATATGTCATCCTGAAGAGAGAGAGAGAGAGAGAGAGAGATACCCTTTTGTATTTTTCATCACACATAACATCACAGAAAACAAGTTTTCACACTTGACTGACACGGGATCCTGTTGTGCCACCATGTACCATGTCATCTTCTCTCCCTCTCTCTCTCCCCCTCTCTTCCTCACACTGTCAGAGGCAATCCAGCCAGTTTCACCCCCATCCCCCCACTACCCCCTTGCAGGTTGTCATGGAATCTAAAAAGCTTGTTTCCACAAATGCCAGCTTTCTTCCCTGTCTGCTTGTGTAGCTTTGCCAAGAAATGAAAGAATTCAGAAAGAGATTGACAGGCCTGAGCTCCCTACACCCGAATCCAAGGATAGGCCTTTTAACACACATACACACACACAAACACACACACACACACACAACACACACACACACACACACACACACACACACACACAGAGACACACACAGATACAGAAACACAAACACACACACACACACGGTCGTTTCTTTTCACAGGGTGTCTGTGTGTGTGTGTGTGTGTGTCTTTCATGCCCATCAAATTGCCATGCATTGAGTTGAAGGTGATGACGGGTCAGATACAGGTTAAACGCTCAGAAGAACATGGACGAGGGCCATAATTTGCTCTAATGGTTCTTCTTAAATCAGTTCCTCAAAAAGACAAGACACACACACACACACACACACAAATTCACACAAATGTACACATGTATCACACACACACACACACAAATCCACAAACATGTACATATGACACACACACACACACATCACCCTATCTGGGCTTGCATATCAGCGCGTTGATTTGACATGTTGTCTGCTGTCCCATTCTTACACCCTTACAGATGGCACACCGGGTCATGTGATAGCAAGGCTGTAATTAGAACTCAGGCTATCTCTGCTGAGTATCTCACACTCTCTGTGTCACTCTCTGTTCTGTTTTCTTGACTGTGTGTGTGTTTATGTGTTGTGTATGAATGTGTGTGTGTGTGTGTGTGGGGGGGTTAAGTGGATCTCTAAGTGGCTGGGTTGGCCCCGGTGGTTGCGCCTGAAGAGCAGATTGGGTTGATCGTCAGTCGGGGTCAATCTCCAGGTATACAGGTCAGTGAGATATGCCCAGGTGTCCACTGATGTCTGTAATCATAGAGGGATACAGCTTGTGTCTGTCTGTGTGTGTGCGTGTGTGTGTGAGAGAGAGAGAGAGAGGGAAGGATGAAAGAATATAGGAAATAAACTGCGGAAGGCCAAACAGGCTTGAAAAGATGCATTGAGACGTGCCTCATGCTTGTACCCTTCCTCCTTTATCTCTCTCTCTCTCTCACTCTCTCACTTAACTTACTATTGTGAGTGTGTCAGTGGGTGTGTTTTTGGGTGTGTGTTTTTCTTAGATAAATACATTCTCATGTGTTCCCCTGGTATTTTATATTACCTGTAGACCTTGCTAAATTTAATCATAAAGCACCACATCTGGCAGCTCTAGCACCCAGAAGTGGCCTGTTGTTTTTGTATGTTGTACGGAAATAATGAGCTTCTCTCACAGTGAGATTCAGATACATGTGTTACGGCGTGAAAATGTGTGTGTGTGTGTGTGCAGGCGCGCGGGAACCTATTTTTGACCAGGGGTGCTGAATAACAAAAATAATGGATGTCCGATGATTTCTCCCCTCCTGGACATGTTTCGGATTTTGACTGCTAAATACATCATTTTAGTGTGGTGTGCGGGTGATAGAGAGAAGTTTTAGGGATCAATAAAGTATATCTATCTATCTATCTATCTATCTACGTCCTGGGCAGCCACAAATTCCAATGTTCCGCGAAAGCACTCCTACTCCACTGCACCCACCCTAACCCCACAGAAGCGCACTTGACATCATTGGCCTATTTCAGTATAGCTAAGGAAAATTACTTTTCTGATCGTCAAAACCACACCAGAGATGTTTGGCTTTAAATATAGGCTAATAATCAGGATGCAATGATCTCGCAAATAATTCCTGAATAGCCTAAAGTGTGTCGTCTCCACAGCAAGAATGTGTCCTAATAATTTCACTGATTTCACTAGCTATAATTTATTAATTTTGCAAAACTGTACAACACAATTAAAGTTTCTTTCAGCTTATCCATGCTTTTTTGAACGTGTAAATCGCATAGAATATGTAGGCCTATACACTTAATTGCTATCACCAGAGCCCGTTTACAGATTAGACATTCTCTGGCTATCACATAGCTGAAACCACGCTACGGTTCTTACAGTAACTGACTCACGTTCACGTTGATCTCTATAACTGTTAATTTTTAGTAGCCTATATTCCAACCAATCCATAACCCTTTTTTGCTATTTGACTCATCATTTCACATACACAAATATAAATAATGTCAGACAGCGAATTAGTAATTATTTAAAAATATAGTGTGTGTGTGTTTATAAAATCCACATACACATGCTACTGTGTGAAAATGTGTACAAAACCTCACAAGAAGGAAAACATCTTGACTGTCATCTCAATCAATTACGGGACTGTTCGCAGAAAGTAACAGAGAAGTATGCATTTCACACCAGGGCATCATTTATCTTGTTGACATTTCACTTTTTTCTACTTTTCTTTCTGTAATTAAATTTCTGTGTTTATTTTCATGTTTAAGTGTCGATGTTCATGTCTCAATCCCTCAGGTCCCCACAGTCATAGATAATTCTGAATTAATACATCTAACTCCTCTTTACCTAGATATCATCATGGATGAATACCTGACTTCCTGGAACTGAGGAGCTGATATACCAAGGCGATCCATACTGGGGGGACATAAGAGTTCTGAGTGAGTGATTGAGGCTGGCTACTTGGCTGGGCAATAGTTTAGCAATCTGTTTACTTCTTCCGCAGGCTGTAGTTCGTTGAGGGAGACAAGCGGCGGCGAAGACCGAGCTTTGCTATTGATATGCCTACAAGTGGCCGTATGAGTGGGTTTGGCAGTATTGTTGGCCCTCGGCGCTAAGGCTGTGTATAGACCTCTGAAGTTTGTCTTACAAAAAAGCTACCATCTTTGCCCATATAAGGAGATCTGGATTTGGAATTATCACCCCTGTTGGTAACACTTTACAATAAGGGTACACATACTTCATCATTATTAAGTATGTTTTCAACATTACTTAGGAGAGAGTGGGGTGATTGGTGCTGGCAGAACATATAATGGCACTAGGAGTAATGTTTCACGGTCTAAGTCCCATGAAATGCTGTGAACTTCACACACACACACTGACCAGGAAGCCTGGGAAGGAGAGGGGGAACATCATCTCTAGGTAGTAGCAGTGGCAGAGTTGACATCTACACAACCACATCCAACCACCTAAATCTGCTGTAAACTTCTCTGATCAACAAAACTTTAATCTCATTTCAGGTATGACTTCCCTCCACACAAGATCTACAACATGGATGAAACTGGTGTGACAATGGAAAATGACCTTTGATGTGCTCGTGTGGCGCAATAGGCTTGTAGAAAATTGGCCTTTGATGTTGTAAAATAACTTTAAATAAACCTTAAATGAGTAATTTTGTATTGAATTTGTCTAGCTTTTATAAAGCATTACAGTGTCTGAGATCAAAATATACTGTTTTACTTCAATAATCGATGGCACAATTTACCCCAATGCATTCTCTTCAAAGGCACAACTTACCCCGCACCGGGGGCAAGTTGTGCCACAAGACCACTTTTTTTCAGAAAGCTATATCTCTTAAATACTATATTTCAGATTGAAAGTGATTGTTCCCAGAGATGCACCACATCCTGAAATATATGTTCATATTGTAGTTGGAAGCATTACTATCATGGCCTCCCTTTAAAGTCACTTTAAGTAAAAACTGGTACAACTCACCCCTCTCCCCTAAGGATTAACAAATATGTATTTCCTCATTAATAGAGTCTTATTTAGTAGGTGTTATCAGTGTGTTTCCTTTGTTATAAATGATGAATTCCTAATGTGTACATACTGAACTCATGATGAATTCATAAGGTACAAACAGTAAACTAATTCATAATTCCTTATGTCTGCATACTGAACACATGTTGAATTCATAATGAGCTAGAGATTATGTCAATGTTACTTTAGGTGAATACCTCACTTATTTAACTGGCAGCCAGTATACAGTACAAGGCATCATGCACAGTAATCAGTAGTCTCTGGTATCACAGACCAGATTGCCCATAATTGAATGTGTTCTTGTCTCAGTCACATTCTAAATATGCAATACGTAGCCAGGTGATAGACAGGTCCATTTGCTCTCTACCATTGTTAAATCAAATAAAAGAAGAACATGCGTTGTGAAAATTGAGATTGAACCCATCATTGTCCCTGCCCTCTGTTGCAAAGCAGGTGCTGTGTAATGTATTTCTTTGCATTGTAAATGTAAGTGCATGGCAATGTGTGTGCAGACGAGAATGTCATGTCTGTGATTCTGAAAGAGATTGCAGAGAAATGTAATGGGTCTGACGAGAGAAGGATAAATAAGCCAGTAATGTGGCTGAGTGAGAGGCAGCCCGCTTCACACTTTCACTTCAGACCATCTCATTCATCTCTCACCAGGGGAAATAAATAAATAATGAAATAAATTATGAACAAAATAAATCTCTCCACAAATGCAATCTGATTGAAAATGACCTAAATGAGGTGGACAAGAGCGGACAGTGATGGATAGTGGTGGTGTCTGATAGCTGCTAAAACTCAGCTAACAGCTTGTCTGAACAATCCAAATTAGGCAAAGAAACGCTTGCTCATCTTCAGATCTATTTATTCTCTCAGTGACAGCACTTGGTATGAAGATTACAACTGAAAGGACTAGTTCATAATTTGTTGGAAATTGAGATGTGCTTCATCAGTATACGATTATAGCTTTCACCAGGTGTGATTTTGTAGAAGACACAATCTTTGGTGCGCTACACACTCTAACACACAGGCACACACACACTGTATACTTTTCAATTTTGAGGCACTTTCACTATTGATCTACACACAAACACACACACTTAGACACACACACACACCACACAGACAATTTGTGCTTGTGTACTCTCTCTCTCAAAAACACACACACACACACACTTTCAGAGGACTGACCATATCTCCATCTGAAATGGTGAGAGTGTAAAACAGGCGTCTCCCACTCCTGTTGCCCATTCGGTGTGCTAGCGGCGGGCAGGCAGGCGGGCGGGTGGGTGAGTGAGCTGGCAGGCAGCGGGTGGCGTGGACATTAGTGCGGCGGAGCAGAACGCGTCGGGGAAATTCATTTGCCCTCCTCCCTCTCCGGCTCGTCCCCAGCGAGCAGGTGAGAGCGCGGAGCAGAACACCAGGCGTGTTAGTGGCACTCGCTCACTTTAGCCAGCATCTGCTTCAATTAGGAAAGCCATTCATTCCGGCACAGCCCTGATATCAGTGCAAATCTGACGGGAGTCCTGGATGCGTCACCCCGCACTCGTTTTGTGCTCACACAAGCATCAGTAATGGAAGACTTTGATTAAATCAAAAAGAGATTTTTGTCCTGCCTTCTTAAGTCTCCCTCAGTATGCGGCTATTTAGTTTAAATAAGAAATGTGACCAACCTTATTTAGACTCATTGGCTTATATTTCTGCTGCTGTCAGACTTAAACATGAGGTTCAGATATCAGGTCTCCCAGGCTTGACTCCACACTGAAACACCTGCTGCTCACAAACTCCTAATTTTTACACACCTACACAACATATTTATGGATAGCAAACAGACGCTCTGACATTCTGGTCACCTGTACGGATTAGAGTTTGCAAAGATTAGTCAATACGCCTCCATGGACATGAAGAAATAAATCTCACAAGAGTCAAATCATTAATGAAGTCCCACGAGAACCTAAAATAAACCTGTCAGTATTTTATATAACTGCAGAAATAAAGACAGACAATTACACAAATCCTGCTGAAAAAGGGAGAAAAAAAACCCAGAGCTGGTCAAAAGTGGAGCCAGCAAAAAAAAAGAAAAAGAAAAAACAAACTCAGGCAATTTGAGCAGTACAGGAGGGAATGCGTCCAGACCGCTCACTGTATTAGTGCAAGCTGTCCTCTGATGGACAGTTGGGCCGACAATAGCATAATCACTGACACATGAGGTGTGTTATTACTGCTCAATCAGCAGACAGGACACTCATTCAGCTCAATCATTTCTTTTGTCTTCTGTCACTCAGGCTCTGACCCGCTCCAGTATGAAGGGGGGAAAAAGGCAGTGTAAGCTGTGGGAAGAGGACTATTATTCAGAACCATTTTCCACCGCCACAATCCTGCTCACTCACCATCCTGTCAATACCCCGTGCTGAGTTTTTTAATGTCACATACATTTTGCTCATTATTTCTTTCTTTTCTCTTCTCCCTCTTTTCCGTGCTCCCTGTAGTAATTAGAGAGAATGGCACGGCTGGCAAGGCTGGGTGACTAAGGACAATGTTAGCAGTTTCTATATAAAGGTATCTGCAGAAGGACCTTTGTGGGTAGACTGACAGTGCTTATATTGCCAGTAGTTTCAGCAGGCTCTCTTCCCCTGAGGCCAAAATGGCTGAGGCGACTGGGAGCACAAAGTTCTTTTCCATCTCTCTTTGTCCTGTTCCAGCTCAAGTTCATCTTCAGGGTTGGAGATGGACTTCTGAGGGGCTCGCGTTCTGCATCATGGGGTCTTTTCTCTTTTTTTTCTTCATCCTCTCATTTTCTTTTCTTTTCTTTTTTTCTTGTCTTTTTGTCTTTGTCTTCTTTTGCTGTTTCTAAATTGGCCGGCTGTATCTCCGGAGAGATGTTTCTGCTGAGTCACGACAACCCAAACCTCCAGAACCCCAACCAACCTACCCCCCTCCCCCCACACCCCAGCACAAGGCCTCAATCGTGGCCCCCACCTTATCTACCCAGGGCATATTTCCCCAGGAGAAATCTGCGGCGCGCCACCTTGGGCTGCCTCCGGGAGACAAGCGGGTGGGAAAAGGTCGCCTCATTGTCTCCTAGCCGCCGCGTTAGCTTCCACGCTAATCAGCAGCGCTCGGCTACAGCGTGTTCCTGCGAGCAGCCAGCCTCTTCCTTGCTTTCCCCGATACGCACCACTAGACTGTGGGGGGTGCAGCAGCCCTACTGGCTCCCCAACTCCACCCACACCTCCACCACCACCTCCCTCTGTTCCTTTCTTTCTCAGTCTGGAGAGGCAACAACAATCTTGCAAAACACCTCTGCCACCGTGTTGTCTCACTCCGCTACGCTAAGTCTGGAGCCACATGTTCGCAAGAGGCCAAGCTTAGCAGTCTAGTTATAGATAATTGGGTGGTGGGGGCAACACGGGTGCAGCATTGTCTGTCTCTCTTGCTCTCTATCTTGCTTGCCTCATTGTCCAAGAGCTTTATTTTAACTATGGTGTACAGACATCCCCCTGATTCCTGGGCCTTATCAGTGCACCTCACAGAGAGCTCTGTTGCTGTGAGACACTGTGGGGTTCCATGCCCCCCTCACAGGCCCAAGAAACTGCTGCGACAGAAACAACAGGCACACATACACACACACACACACTCACGTCAGGCCATGAATGTCAGAAAGTTTCCTGTCTTCCTCCTGTCTCTGATTCAGACCAGGACCTTCCAGTGGAGACATTCAGTCTTTTTCTCTACAACTTTCTCTCCAGTCTAGCATACGAAAGCGGATGAAAAAACACGTTTAGACTTCTTTCTTTCTTAGTTCTTCACGTTTAAACTATTCTTTGTCAGCCAAAGTCTGACTGGACTAGCATTAGCGCTATCAGCCTAGAGCACAGATCTAATGAGATGGCGATATGAGATGCAGAGCCACCAGGAAGTCTCTTTCCCTGTTTGGGAAAGACGAGATGGCTGCTAATTATGTAAAACCCTGTGGCTGTCTCACCTGAATGATCCCTCTTAATTATGAGAATAATCAGATTGACCAGCTAGATACTGTTGAAGAGATTGGATTACTATTCATTCCTTACTGGACCACAAAGATGTAAAACCATCGTAAGCAAAATAGTGAATGTGTTTTCATCTCTCCGTGGCACATTCGATGTGTTTCTATCCACTCTCTCCTTGCCACTCCACACTTCAATACTGCTGATCTATGGACACATTTAAAGTCTTCATCTACAAAAACATTGTCGTCTCAAACGGTTCATTATGGCTAGAAATGAAAGAGTTGATAGTGTGCTAAATGGTAAATACTGAACTACTCAACGGCCATTCTCAACAGATTGTTTATGGTCAAAGATGGCCATGGGCAATCAATGAGAAGTGGGGCCACACTGTGTTGAAAGATGTGTCAAATCACTTTATGGCCCATGCTGACGGAGAGTCCGCTTCCATTAGGCACTTCGGAAACAGCATCTGAAACATTTAGAACATTCATTTAAGGAGCGCTAATAGCCTGCAGTCTGTGAAGCCAAATAACCACCTCCCACTCCTTAGCCCTGTAGAGAAGTACATTATCATCAACTACGGTCTATTAAGAAAACCACAGGTTATGCATTATTGAAGGGGTGGTAGTGTTTCAGTGAGTATCATTCAAACAAGGCGGGAGAGAAGAGGAGAGAGGGAATAGGCAGAGATGAATTATGCAGCCACTTCCGTCAGTGTACTGTACGACTCCCACCTGAAGTAGAATACTTGGGTTTTATTTCCATTTACCTCCATCAATAGGCTGCATTGCTTGTGTGAAGGAGCGTTAGGCCAGAGGGCGTTCTTAAAGCAACACTCATCTGGGGACATCCTGCCTATCATTTGCTAGTCTGCAGAGAAGGAGATGGTCTGCACACTGTATGGGCTCCAAGAGATACTTTATTTATTTTTAAAAGGCAACGTTTCAATCTCAACAGATCTTCATCAGGCAAAGAGACTTAGATTTACACACTCTGTTTACAGTTGGACTCTGACCATGCGGTTATCAATATACCGTAGTTAACAGTTCTAGTGTTTAGTTCAGTGCAATTAATGTTAGCATGTGTATTACCTACAGTATTTACTATTTTAGATATCCCAGGGACTTGCCTGCCAAGGCACAGAGGTGTGTGTGTGTGTCTGTATGTGTGTGTGTGTGTGTGCATGTGTGCGTGTGCGCGCGCATGTGTGTGTGTGTGTGTGTGAATACCTCTTCATCTTAATCTCCAACTGATTGGTGATGGGAAATCAAGAAATGTGGTTTAACATTAAGATACCCTTCGGCATGTTTCAGGGATTCAATGGAAATTAATTTAATATGAATACTGAATTCATTGTCAGGTAATATCAGGAATGTTTTGTGAGTCATACGGTATTCGGCTTTGTCTGATGTGTGCTACTCCAACAGTGCAGTTGATTCTCCACAGAGTGTCCTACTGTGTGATGACATGTTCCAGTCTCAGGTGCAGGGGCGTTATTTAGGGGGTGGACAGGGGGCACTTGTCACCCTCAACTTTCAAAACGGTATTTAGCAGACCAGGAAGAGAGTGGTATTTAGCAGTTTTTTAAGCAATGTATACTATGTGTGGAGAGCATTCACTCGCCATCGATATCTCATTTTTGACGGAGGTGGCATTTACACGTTTTTGTATCTGAACTCTTCATGTTACATACATACTCTTATCTGCTCATAAAAGATAATATTTTCCATTGAACATAATGATTGCACGCAACACTAGCAGACCAATAGCACAGCTAACAAACTTCAGTTGGATGAATGAGCTAACCTGAACCATTAAACTGAGACCTGACTAGAAGCCACTGTTTGTGTACCTAAAAGATTTCATTTTCATTCACCCCCAAAACAGAAAAACAACACATATCTTAATATCTTAATAAAGAAGAAAGAAAATGTTTGTGTTGTGTCCCGGCGTCATGGGGGGGCTTTGAGGGGCCGGGCCCGTCCTGGAAGTCATCTGTGCCCGCCCTGGACGAGCTTGGCTGCACCAACCAACCCCAATCCCATAGATTGATTTTGAACACTTATTAAATGTAGACCTATATTATAAGTTTGTCAATATAGCAAGTAGCAAATAAAACTTAAAATAAAATAAAATCTGTATTATTCCATAGCTAATCAATCAGGAACATTAGGTAAGCCCAGCTATCACCTAAATGGAGAGGAGGTCTTAGTGGGCCAGTCAATTTCACTTCTGCACTAACCCCTGTCATCGTAATCGTAGTTAGTAGAAGTAGGCCTAGAAGTTTCTGGGTTTGTTTGATAGCGTTAACCTTTACTGTTTTTTTCTTCTGACCTACAGTAGTCGGAGAACATAAAGCATGTTACCGCTCCAGGGCCGAAGTTATCCATAACTACGGGGCTAACTCCCTAACACTCTATCTGAAAGTGGTTAGCAAATGAACGAGAATATTGGTTTTATCTGCAGATTTATTTTTGCATTATTTTGAATATGACTCGCTCCAGTCTCAACAGCACGTCTACTTTTTCCACACGCATCTCAGTTCTAACACACATATCCCCTCTCGCTTTCTCTCTCTCCATCCCTGCACACGGTGCTTTCTTAAAGGAGCTGCACCATCTTACAACAATTGCACCTACATTTTCATATTAGAATGTTTTGTCAAGTGTAAGCTTAAACTACCATGATCAATTTACACCGGAAAGGTGTAATGCCCGTCCGTGAATTTGTGTCTGCCGCCGGGTCTGGGCCTCGGTGAGTCCGGATAGAGAGGTACGCAAAAGCCTTCAATCTTTTCTCCATTATATCATTATCTACATGATCTTCTGTGTACCGGGTTGTGTTTCCTTGTTCATGCTAAATAGCCGGCGCTTCCCAGCAGCTGGTCACAAATGAAGGAGCTGAGGATAGACCCTGAGGAGCGCCCTGCTGCTGATGCCGATTTCACCGACTAATGCTTCATTATCTGACCAGAGACTTTGACCCCGCAGTTATTTACCGAGCAGCCAGAGCGGAGACCTCGTTGAGCAGGCGTCCTACAGTCTGAAATATGAAATACACACACGCACGCAAACTTACACTCACACACAGTACACACTCGCACACACACACACACACACACACAAACTCTCACACACATGCATACACACTCTCACAGAAACACACACACTCATACAAACTTACACACACACACAAACACACACACACACAGGCAGACACAAGCGAACACACTAATGGACATGCACACTTGCAAACTTATTATTTCTGAATTTTTTTTAATTACAACAAACCTGGAACTTTTAAAGGGGTTAGTTGCTGCTTGTGTGTGAAAGCAACTCACTTTGCTCTCAGCTCCATTCACTTGGAAATAATTGGAAGCACAAATAGTCTCTCAGACCAATGTGAAATCAGTTAGGTGTTACAAGTGGGTCTCAGTAATCCCAGACACTTAAGACATTTCTAAATCTCATTAGAAGTGTTATTGTTAAAGGTTAGTAGCCACTGCTGTATGGCAAGAAATAAAAATAGTTAACTTGATTAACTATCAATAAGAGCTATACCATAGTCACACTATTAAACCACCTTAAGCCAAAACAACACATTATTGGGACACCGCAGTGGCCGTAATATTACAGTAAATGTAATTACAAAATACAGACAATGTCTTTATTGTGTTTATGAGTTTATTCAATCAAATAACACAGTTGCTACAGATGCTATTTCGGCTTCTTTAGCAGTCCTATTGAAGCAGTGGGCTTAGCCGAGCTTGACTGCGGCTGGTGTCCCTCAAACCTGCTCCAATGTCAGGTAGAAGTGACTGCGGTGACTAAGCTCCCTCTCTGGGAATAAAGGCTGACAGAGGCTTTCATCTCTCTCCCTATCCGGTGACCGTGAGTTGTTCAAGTAAGAGTTGTTCCTGGACCAACATTCTAAAGACGGTCCTGGACCAACAACTCTTTAACCAATCACAGCCTTGTGATGTCATCAATGTGAGTCTTCTGCTTCTCCCATTGCCATTTTGAAATTTCCCTCCAGAAACAACCAGTGGATCACCAACTTGTATCTCAATAAAGGTAGGTCCTTGCATATTTGTGTGTAAAATAAAGTAATTCCGAGTGGAATCTGAATACATGCACCTTAGATTTTTTTTATTTTCGTTTTAGTTGACTTGGTTCCATGTTTGGCTAATGTTAGCTGCCAGGCTAGGGACCATACATTTACTGTAATACATTAGCTTACTAATAGGTAATTCAGTGGCTATGCATCTTTTAAATAACTTATTTCGAAGGGATACAGTAGTTGAAGTAGCTTTGAAGCTCATTTAGCAATCTTGGTGCCGCTGTTATTATGTTAGAGGCTAGGCTGGGGAACATAAATTTATGCTACAAAATTAGCTTGCTAATAGGTAGGTGCAGCATGCATTGAAGTGCCAACCCGGTGTTATGTTACAGTGGGCAGTGCTTCGACTTGGCCAGTTTCACCAAGGGTCCTACAAATGGGATCACGCGGTATCCACGGTGACTTTAATTTGTATTTTTCCAGTGAGACGCTGCAACAACCCAAACAACCGGTAGATGGCTCAAGTGAGCAGGGTGTCTCGTAAAAAGAAATGGAGCCTGGAAAACCCTACACAGACTTCACTACAGACTTTAGCAGACTGGTTTAGAAATAATTTAATAGCCAGAAATATGCCTGCCCTGCCCTAATAAAGAAATATTTGGTTAACTGCGATTGAATCCCGTTAGCCGTAGAAAAAACGCAGGACAAATTAAAACGCAGGACAAATTAAACATTCTGGTTTTCTCCGAGTGCAACGATGATAGACAGACATCATTTGGACAAAATATAGAGCATATTAACCTCCGTTGCTCAGCCAAATGCCTTCCTGTTACGTCCTGTTATCACGGAGTTACAAGCGATAAACGATTTTGGATGGTCACAAGTTTACATCATTAGCGGTTTATTATTTTTTTTTATTATTAAAGAGTGTTTTTCATTTAAAGGTTTGACTTTGTGCTTACTCAGTAGAGCATTTAGTGCTCTCCCCAATCCCAGACGTTCACATTGCATGTTTGTTTGTAATGGATGCAACCGCGAGATAGGCTATGCGTTTGACGGCAATGAGTTGTTAACAGACATGAACCAAGACATATAGCCCAGCAGCAATCTAGGGACTGTTCGTTATTTATTGAAGGGGCCACCGGAGATATTTTGAGTGCTTCAGTTGCAAGTTGCATGACCCTCTCTTGCCTGCTAGAAATTGTTCAATGACCCTCCGACAGAATTGTTAAAAAAGACATGACCCTTCCCTGCCAATTGTCGCTGTCTTCCGCCCGCACCACAGCCACACACTGTGATAACGTTCTTAAATCAATCTTTCCCGTGAGCTTGCATGCTACCAGTCCTTCATTTTCCAATGTGTTGCGCCTGTTTGCACAATTTCACAAATAATCATATGTGAATAATAATATGACAAATAATCCCTGTGCACGGGGACCGAAACAATGCATGCCAACTTTTTCCGTGTTTATGTATTTTAACTTTCCCCCGCTGTCTTGCAGTTTTAATGTTTTCCCGTAGAATATCCCATATTTTTAATACTCTCTTAACAGCCCTGCCATCGGGCCTGTCTCTGTGTTGCCCTGTTGCTACCCCTTGCCCTTCCAAGTCTTCAAATCATCGTTTTCCTAGCTTGAAGGCAAACTTAGAGTGATGTTAACCTATTTAAGTTTAACGGCGTGATTGTCATGAGAACCCAGCTAACAATTTATGGTTCCCAACATTCCCCGAAGGTTATTTTTTGAGTAAGTTTTGGTTCTCATGGAAAGTTTTCTGAATGTTCCGGGAACGTTAGTTCTTGGTTATATAAAACGTTCGCTGTTGCAACCTTTAGAGAACCTTCCCCTAACCGTTGCAACCTTCATAGACCTTCCCCTAACGTTCCCTAAATGTTGCAACCTTTAGGGAACATTCCCATAACGTTCCCTAAACGTTGCAACATTTAGGAAACGTTCCCTTCCCTAAACGTTGCAACCTTTAAAATTTGCATACCAATTTTATTATTACTTTAAACTACTTTAAACTGCATGAGCAGGAATGCATTATTATATATTTGCAGGAATTAATGAACAGGCAAAATTGATGGGATTTATAACTTTAATATAAAATAATCAAAATACAAAAGGTCTAAAAATATATATAAACATCAGACTCCATGTTACCCAAGTATACTAACACAAGGAATTTGACTTTGGTAGGTGCTCTATACATTCAACAAATAGACAGACAATACAATAGAGACAACAATATACACTGTGACAGATACCAACACAATATACAAAACAACTATAGAAATAAGACATAATACCAATATAAGTACACATGGAGTGTGATGTAGAGTGCAAAGTAATAGTGCAAATGTAGTGTGCAAGACACATATTGGAATGATAAAGTATGTAATGTGCAGGTGAATGGTCAAAGTGGGGATGACCCCACTTATCTGCAGTTCAGGAGAGTGACGGCAGTGGGAAGAGAGTTGTTCTTGTGTCTGGTTGTTTTTGTGTGCAGGGATCTGTAGCGCCTGCCAGAGGGGAGGAAGTTAAAGAGTGTGTGTGCAGGATATGTGGAGTCTTTGGTGATGTACTCTGGGACCTAAGCGGGCAGAGACCAAGTCCTGGAGGGAGGGCATTTTGTTCCTCCTCTCCTGCAGCTCAGTGACTGGGAGCTCCTTAAGAGCATGAGCAGCTCATCCATCTTCTCCTCAAATGCGTCCATTCGCTGTGCCATGCGGTAATGGTTGTCCTTATTGCTATGGAAAAATGGATGGTGTTAGTTTTAGTTGTTAAATGCATTATACACTTGCATATGTGAACAAATTAAGTGAGTCTTCTTACCTCTTATTTCCGTCTCCATGGCCGAGCCACCTCCCTCTGTGTGATGAGTCACTTGTGCTGTTTACAACAACAAAAAGTTAGTTACTCTCAATTTCCTTGTCATGAAATTGTATTTACTTGGAAATGGAAAATTCAAAGACACTGTACCTTCAACTGGGTCCCAAGATGAAGTGGCAGGCGTTATAATAGACGCATCCAGCTCTGGGCAATGAGCTGGTTGCCTGTGTGGTGTTGACTCATCTAAAAAGAAAAAGTAAATATGAATATTGGTCAGTTCATTTATTGTGGGTTTCTTGCACATGACAATTGCAAAAGATAAACCTATGCTGTTACATTAAACCCTCGCTTAAAAAGAAAAATGCAAATGGTGGAGGCAGTGACATCTGCTGACCTAAAAAAAGGCAGGAAGAGACAAATACATCAGAACAGCCACATGATATGCACCAGGTTAATAAACATGAATGTCAGTAGTTCCATGGTAGGAAATATGACTCAACTGGTTTCTTAAATACATGTATAAATGTTAACTTACAGACAGGGCTTCCAGGCACACGCACCATCCTGGAATGCTTTCTTGCTTGCGGAACGGATTCACCTGAAATAATAGACCATACAATCTGCACTGATTGCAAAAAGAATATTTGAATTGTGTAAATAATGTAGTCTGTATTTAAGAGGTCTTACCATCACGTGACCCTGCACTGCCTTTTGTGGACGCTCGCATCTTCTTCCGCCTCAATGCAAGAAGTGTCCATCAGCCGCTGACACTTTTCCATAGCTTTGGTGTATGAATCTACGTTAAGAGAACAAAGTTTTTGTGAGCCAGTAGTAGAACAAAGCAGTATTTCCATACAGAGAAAACTATTATTGATAGTATTGCAGCAATCAGTCACCTGTACACAACCAGATTTTCTGGATATTTGGCCCAGCTTTTGACTTGGTTTTTGTATTGTAGCCCATAGAATTTCTAGTGGGGAGAATGGGCTTAGTTTGTAAAGCCAGTATGGCAGCTGTGTATAGCCTACTACACACATTCCACCCGTTCTTGTATGCTTCCCAACAGACCTCTGAAGTTCGCCTACAAAAAGGAACCAAAACTGCCATATTTGCCTATTAGGAGATCAGGGTGTTAATTTAACCTAACTACCTATGACAAGTTACATTGCAAGTTAGGTCTGGGGTAGCAAAAATCTAAGTTGCTGTCTTAACGTAGGCCTACCGAAGATCACAGTTAGCCTACCACTCGAAGGCAGAGGACAAAAGTGTGTTGAGCAAAATGTCTGCATTTCAGACTTCTTCGTCCCCGGGAGAGTGCAATAATTCTCTCCCCATGTTATTTTCCCATAGCAAAAATTGCAAGATAGGCTACCGGATCTCAGCTTTTTGAAGGCAAAATTCAGAGGTTTATTCACTTGAATCGTCTATCCGATAAACTGTGTTACAAGATGGCCGCCGACAGTGTACACATTATCTATGGCCATCTCTATGGCTCTAGTGTAGCCTACATATGCAGGACTGTTCAGTAGGTTATACCCACTTAAAAAGCATCACCATCTCAGTATACCCACTTAAAATAGACTAGGATACATTTGGGGTTGATCACAGTATAGCCTACCCACTACAGCTAACTACTAGCCTACATCACAGTAGCCTAGATCCAGCTACATACAGTATATCCACTAGCCTACTAGACTACACCACTGCTGCCGAGTGACTTGCCTAAAAGGACTGACTGTACACTAAAACTAATTAAAAGAAACCTAGTGCTATTATTTGTAACATCAACGTGAGCAGGTTAACACAATGACAAAAAACATACAATGCTGCAAAACATAACACGTTGAGAACAGCAGCAAACAAAGACGAACGAGCAATGTGCTCTGGTAAATTACAAACTTGGCAGAATCGGAATATAACAAAGCCCTACAAGTGAAAGGACTTAAGGTTAAACCTTAAACCCTTGCATTACAACCACTAGGCCTACATCATGAAACTGTAACATATTTCACTTACTTTCGTGAGGTCGAATTCAAGACGAGTGTAATCCATTCCAAGACTTCTTCCAACGGTGTTCACGGAATCACGGAATTCAAACAGAGCCCGTTTACGGAAGTCAGGACAAGACTTCAATCGATCACCTGAAAGCAGAAGCACTGTCTTCCCCCTACTGGCGTGGGGGTAGCCCTACATGTAAGGGAGAGCCTGTCTGATCGAACTGAAGTGAAATGTGAAATGAAAGAAGTTAATTTTCTTAATTGTGAAAAGTGTTCTATTGAGAGATTCTTGTTTAAAGTTCATTCACCTAATACGGTAAAAAAAGCACAAAAGTATATATTTTTTATTTTGTAAAATTGATATTAGCCTAAAATAAATATTATCTTGATATGATGTTTACCTTACTTAGATTTCATAAGACCAATCATTTGAGTGGATCTAAATCAAGGGACTGCAAACATTTTGTATGTTAGGCTACTTCAAAAACTGAAATGGAGCTTGTTTAAATAAACATTTCAAAACCGCACTCAGAACAACCAAAGACAACCAAACGGGAACGTTGTGTGAAGGTACTGTGCAACCACAGGAGAACGTTTTAGTTGGTTGGTTCCCTTAACGTTTAGGGAACGTTAGAACCCTTAGGGAACGTTCCCTAACCGTTAGTTTTTTGTTTGGTTCGAACTAACCTTTAGGGAACCATACACTAACGTTCCCTTAACGTTTTGTGTTAGTGGGGAACACGATTCATTGGCGCTTGCATGTTCGGCCTTATGTCTACGTGCGCACCTGAGGCTACTCAGGTACAAGAGAAAGAATTTCCCCTGTTTGTATGTTCACTGCAAGTTGGCCTACCATAACTTACCAACTCTGCACTGTAGACCCTAACTGGCTATTTATATTTTTCTGTGAAATAAGCAAATGTATTTGTTCAACTTTATGAAGCAGAATTACGCATAGGCTACTTGGAACATAATACATTTAACAAAGGACAGATGTATGTTGCTAGTGACAAAATATTAACTTTCAGTGTTTTACGATGTCTGTCATGGGGAAGTGTTTTTCCCCATGCATTTATTCTAGGTTACTGTCAGTGATTGACGCTGAGAGAAGCGGGTCTGTGTTGTGTTGCGCTATGCTAATTTATTTTCATTGGGCATACCTTGCCGTGCCGTCCACAGCTCTTCAGTTCTGACAAAGCCAAAATTACTCCTTTTGAAACAATGAGTGCAGGAAGCGCGTTTGTATGGTTATATTGCTTGACGGGGGGATCCCAAGCATCTTTCAGCCACAAGGCTACTTTGAGAACATTTCAATTCACCCGACACTAATATTCAAAATGTTGAAAACTATTTCGGCATAGCCTATAAAGCAGTTTAATTAAATGGAATGTTAGTTGTAAACAAACGAGCTACTTGGTGAGGCTTGGCCTCACAGATGCGCTCGTGCCTTAGATGGCAGGAAAAATCTTCACGATAGGCCTATTAACTAACCACCCGATTCACGTTGGCTGGAGGGAAGGGGGGCAATCAGACATTTGTGGCCAGTTAATCCGCCCTGCCCCCAACAAATCACACCTTCCCACCTCTGACAGCTTAAAAGAAGTCAAGAGGACTCCTTACTCACAGACCTATTCACAAACCTGCGGTATTTTGCCGTGTTTTGAAATCCTATGCAGCTACAGGAGCTTTCAATCGTGAGGAAGCAATTTTGCATTGTAGGCATAACTAACATGCAATAACGGCGCCAACAACAATCAAAAGGCTAATCATTGTCAACATGTAAATTAAATGTAACATTATTGTGAATCAAATTAAAATGTTCTCTTTTGCAAACGTAGGCATAGTAACAGAATAATTTAATAATGTTACAAAGATACTACATCAGTCCGTATGTTTCATTGGGCTACTAGGCTGTTTTGCCTTGATTCATTTAGGCTAGGCCTTTTTATTCAGGGCCATATTCACAAAGAATTTTAAGGCTAAAAGTAGCTCCTAACTGGCGAATTTAGGAGCAACTCCTAAAAATAATGGGCGTTTCACTCCTAACTTTAAGTAAATTTAGAATTTTTTCACAAAAAGTAATTCACGAAGTATTTTAGACCTAAAAGTAGCACCTAAGTCTGGGACAGCTTAAGTCGAGAGGACTCCTAACTCACTAAGACCTATTCACTAAGACCTATTCATTAACAGCTTTTTTGTGGCATTTTAGTTGCGATGTTTTGAAATGCGTAGCCTATGCGCAACAGGAGCTTCCAATCACGAGGGAACAATTTTGCATTCATAAAAGGGATGCAATAACGCCACCAACAACAACCAAAACTACTCATTGTTAACATGTAAATGAAATGTAACGTTTCATTGTGAATCAAATTAAAATGTTCTCCTCTTTGCAAACGTAGCCTAGGCATATGGTGACAGATTAATTTAATAATGTTGCAAAGGTAGGCTACTACATCAATCCATAGGCTTATGTTCATTAGGTTACTAGGCTATTTGTTTTGCCTTACTCTTTATTCATTTAGGCTAGGCCTTTTTATTCAGTTATTAATCATCTTCCGTCCTTCACACTACTTGTGTAGCGCACGCATTCTCCGACCTGTCACCTGTCACTCATCATCGGAAGAGAGGTGTTTGGAATTCCCGCGTTACAATCGTCAGCCAATCAAGGTGGTCACTTCAGTCAAGCTCATGCATGAGTAGTGACGTCATCCATAGCCACGAAGACTCACTCCTAGTTTAGGAGTTGTCTGAAAGGCTTTGTGAATAACTTTTAAGAGAAAACTCCAAGCTAAAATCTGTAAGTGCGATTTAGGAGTAGCCTACTCCTAGTAGTAAGATAAAAACCTTTGTGAATAGCCTACGGCCCCAGTTATTCATCATCTTCCGCCCTTGTGTAGCGACGATTCTGAGACCTGTCACCTGTCACTCATCATCGTAAGGGAGGTGTTTGGAATCATGCCCGCGTTAAAATCATCAGCCAATCAAGGTGGTCACGCTTGCACATTTACCCAAATGAATGGTCGAATATTACTGACGATCATAACATGCAGTGTGCGTAGGGTACCAAAAACATCTTGCTCGTAAAAAAGCATCATAACGCACATTCTGGCGGGTCTGTTATTTACTGTACAGGCCTTTATTTAGGGCATTCATTCATTCATTCAACCTTTATTTATTCTCGGAGGGTCATTGAGGGAAGCTCTCATTTTCAATGAAGCCGAGATTACAGAAGCGAAGCAAAGCGCTCCACAAACAAGACAACATTCGGGGCCTTCTGTTGAAGAATTTTATATAAACAGTAATCCTCCTGCCCCTGATAGGCCTACCACAGCTGTGGATAGTGTGGAATGTTCAAGTAATAACACAATCCAATGTATGTCTCAATTGTCCCCCGCTGACCACCTCACACATTTCTCTAGATTTTGCAACGAACTTACATGACACAATGCCATAAAATATGCCAGTTTTAGGACACAGAATTGTTAAGTTAACTGACTGTCGCGCAGGATTAACTTGACGTGGAGAAGAATAAGCGGAGTGTCTATTCAATGTAATTTATTAAATGAACTTTCACATAGAGTACGGCTCTGTTCATCCGTCACCTTCATCAACTACATACAAGTGAAACTGAAGTAGCATGGCATACACGCAGGTATGAAAAACCGTAAAACCCCACATATAACAACCAACACTCTTAGGCTACCGTAATACAATATAAGAGCGCTATACACAAATGATATTTAACACCCCCACTCGCTCTTATCTTATTAGGTTGCATGAAAACAAAATAACAGAATGAGGCTTCCTCATTATCTTGAAGTATAAAACACTCTTTGCACTCCTATGTGCCAAACATGTCTCCTGCAAACCTTTTCAACTTCAGCTTAGTAGCTGGCTTTGTCAGAACATCAGCAATCATCTGATCAGTAGGACAATATTCCAAAATAAACTTCCCATTATTCCCATTCTCTCTGATGAAATTATATTTAATATCAATGTGTTTGCAACGTTGTCTGTTAACTGGATTTTTGGCTAGTGCTATGGCACCTTGATTGTCTTCATACACCTTTGTTTGTGCGTATTGGTAAGTGTCTATACCCCTGAGCAGTTGTTCTAAGTAGATGCATTCCTGTATGGCTGAAGCTAAGGACATGTATTCAGCCTCACAAGTAGATAACGCTACTGTTGGTTGTTTTCTTGTTTTCCAGGATATCAAAGAGCTTCCCTCATTTAGACTGACTCAATACCCTGATGTACTTCGTCTATCCGCTGAATCTGACGCCCAGTCAGCATCACAGTAGACCCTTAGACCTAGTTTTTCTGTGTCATTTCTCCTGAAGAATAACCCCTGTTCTGTTGTACCCTTGAGGTACCTGAACACATGCTTTACTGTGTTCCAGTGTTCTACTGTTGGTTCAGTAAAGTGCTGAGAGAGTTTACTGACCACAAAGCTTATATCTGGACGGGTGCATGTGGGCAAGTAAATTAAACTACCTACTGCCTCCCTATACTTTCTTGGCTCTTTCATTTTCTCAGCATCTTCTGTGTATTCAAGTTTTGGTTCACATGGTGTTTCTCTAGATTTGCAATCCTGCATTTCAAATCGATCTAGAATCTTTCTCACATATCTCTCCTGTGACATTTTGACTAAACCATCTGCTTGTTCAAAATCTATCCCCAAGAAATGTCTCAGCTTTCCCATGTCTTTCATTTTGAACCTTTCAGTAAGCATCATCTTTACATTTCCCAGAACACTCTCATTATTAGCTGCTATGATCAGATCATCAACCCAAATTATTAGGATTACTTTCTCATTGTGTTTTTCTCTTGTATACACACAGGTATCAGCTGGGTTCTGTACAAAATCATTCTCAACTAAACATGTATGCAACATAGCATTCCAATTCCTCCCTGACTGTTTAAGACCATAGAGAGATTTGTGTAACTTGCACACTAGCTTTTCACCTGATTTTGACCTTTTCTCATAACCCTCAGGTTGCTCCATATAAATTTCACAGTCAATTGGGGCATGCAAATAAGCGGTCTTAACGTCCATCTGGTGTAAGACTAGATCATCCTGCACTGCCTTTTGCATGACCACTCTCACACTTGTCATATCAGCTGTGGGTGAGAAAGTCTCATCATAATCAGTGCCTTGTTTCTGACTAGCCTTTTGCTACAAATCTTGCCTTGTATTTGTCAGACCCATCAATTTTTGTCTTAAGTGCAAAAACCCATCTGCCCCCCACTGTCTGTTTGCCTGGTGGCAACTGAGTTAGGCTGAAGGTCTCGTTCTCCTCCAGAGATCGCATCTCCTCTTTCATGGCATTTGTCCACTGCCTCGCTTTGGTTGATGCAATAGCGTCCTGGTAAGTTTGAGGTATATCACACACCGCTCTGTAACAAGAGTCCATGCATGTGTGCAGTTTGTCCTCCTTATCCCCAGTCTCAAAATCCTGTAGATGAGCTGGTTTCTTTCTATTTCTCGGTGGGTACCTTTTGGTCACAGTCTCTGTGACTTCACCTGGCTGTGTGTACTCAGTCTTTTCAGGTGAAGTCTCGGTAATACCACTTTGATCACCCTGACCTGGTACATTTTCCACATTTTCATCAACAACACTCTCTTCACTGTTGTCAACCCTTGGATGTATACCCCCGTGTTCTATGTGTGACTCAGATGTTTGTGTTTCCCTTTCCTGGGTTGTTTTAATGGTGAATTTCACCAGTCTATGCTTTTGGACCCTCTCTGTGTCTGGATAGTATACTAGATAGGCTGGGCTGTTTTTATCGTAGCCTATGAAAACGCCTTGCTCACATCTAGAGTCCAATTTGCTTTTCTCTTGCTTGTAAGCAAAACACATTGATCCGAATTTTTGCAATTTGTATACATTTGGTACCTTGCCTGTGAATAACTCGTAGGGCGTTTTCTTTGTGCGTCTACTATAGCACCTGTTTCTCACATAAGCTGAGGTCTGCACAGCATAGTTCCACAGCTCATCTGGCAGCCCGCTTTCTATCAGTAGGCATCTGCTCATATCGTAGAGTGTTCTCCAACCTCTCTCCGCAGTGCTATTTTGGTGGGATGAGTAAGGAGCAGATGTCTCATGCCTAATCCTATTCTTTGTTAATATTGCCTGAAAGTCTCGACTTGTAAACTCAGTGCCGTTATCTGAACGGATACACTTGATTTCTCCATAAGGCGCTGTGTCTGCTAAGAATCTTTCTGTGGCCTGCACCATTATCACTCTTAGACTTTAGAAAGTACACAAGTATAGTGCCTGAGTAGTCATCTGTGAAGGACTGCACATATCTGTGTCCCTCTTTGCTTGGTGTGGACATAGGCCCGGCTAAATCAGTGTGAACTAGTTCTAGGGGCTTCTTTGCTTTCCTATCTGGCTCCCTATTTCTTGTCTGAGTGAACTTTCCTTGTGTACACACATCACATGACTGATCCAACCCAACTGCACCTCCCTTAATCTCCATGCCCTTCACAACACCTTGTAACCTTTTAACATCCTCAAAATTACAATGACCCAGTATTTGGTGCCATGTCTGTAGATCATGACATACATTACACTGATCAACATCTTTTTCAACAGTTGGCAAGTAATACAAATTACCAGTCTCATTAATGTCAAACCTGCTACCATCCTTGGTGACCATGCAGCTGTTCCCCTTTTTGAAAGTGATTGTAGCTCCTCCATTTGACGCTCTTGCCACTGAGAAGATGTCGTGTGGGTATGATGGCATGTAGAGTGTATCTTGTAGCTGCGCTGTGTGTTGTCGTCCAGCGTTGTCTAGAAGGTGGATCACCGCCGTTCCTCTCTGTTGGGCCATTCCACTGCACTTGCTTCCGTCGGCTAATTCCACACAGTGGGTCTCTGGCTGGAACGAGCTGTCGAAGTTCTGGAACTTGTTGATGTCATTCACAATGTGGGAAGTTGCCCCCGCGTCCACCATGATGCCTTTTGTTTTCACGTTGAGTGGTGGTCTTTCACTTTTCACATGTTTAGCCATGAAGAGGTAATCTCCTTCATCGTCATCTTGTTCCTCAGCAACTTTTCTGGCGCCATCTTGTCCCCCCTTTTTCTTACATAGTGACTCAGCATGGGTATTGTTTCTACAGTAATTGCACCACACTTTCTTGTAACACTTTCTCGCCCTGTGTCCTTTTATTCCACATTTATAACAAGTCAAGTTGGCATCTTCTTCTTTTCTGTTACCTTGTGGCTTGCTGTGGCCTCCGCCCTGTCTTGTATGCGTCTTCATCACGTTATCTGTAGTCTGTTCTGTCATTTTCATTTTCTCCGATTCTTCATAGACCCGTAGCCTTCTTTTAAAGTCTGAAAACGTAACGTTATCCTCATTCTGCGTTACATGGACTGCTAGCGGCTTGAACGAGTCTGGTAGTCCGCCTAGCATCATGGCTACGATTAATCCATCACTCATGGTTTCTCCCGCATCTCTTAACGCTGTAATGATGTTCTCTGCCCTTATTAAAAAGTCTGTAACAGTTTCGTTTTCTGCCATTCGCAGCTTTGTTAATGACGTGTACATATTTATAATCCGTGGCTTGCTTTTTCCTGAATAATATTCTTTAAGTATGCTCAGGGCTTTCCTGCCATTATCAGCGGCTTCGTGCCTGATTAGCGATAGGCTTTTATCGTCTATTAGCCTTACCAGTTCGGCATAGCAGTCTGCATTTTTCCGGTTGTCCTCATCGCTCGCCTGAGCGGGTTCATGTAAAATGGTCTCCTTCAACTTGAGAATGTGTAGACAGCTTAGGAACCTCGTTTCCCAAAGGTCATATTTCTCTTCAGATCCGTCGAATAAAAGCTGCGGTGCTGGGACTCCTGTTGCTCGGTTTGCCATCTTCCAACCCCGCCAATTTCTCAGCTTCTTGCTGGCTAGCTATCGCGTAATACGTCTCGTTAAACTTTTTCACACTCGGTTATCTTCGGCCCTGGGCCCATAACCTATTAAGTTAACTGACTGTCGCGCAGGATTAACTTGACGTGGAGAAGAATAAGCGGAGTGTCTATTCAATGTCATTTATTAAATGAACTTTCACATAGAGTACGGCTCTGTTCATCCGTCACCTTCATCAACTACATACAAGTGAAACTGAAGTAGCATGGCATACACGCAGGTATGAAAAACCGTAATACCCCACATATAACAACCAACACTCTTAGGCTACCGTAATACAATATAAGAGTGCTATACACAAATTATATTTAACAAGAATAATGTTTGTAATGATACCAGGTAGGCCTACGTTTAACAGTAACAAGTGTAATGAGCTATTCATTGTCGAAGGTGCATGGTGAAGTGAAATTCTTACTTTGGAAAACAAACATTTGCCGATATCATCGCCGATCATCAGAATATTGCAACAGATTCTGTGTTCTGGACTGTAGGTAACTTGTTAAGCCAGTGGTTCTCAAACTTTTATTTCATTCCCCACTTTGATCAAGGGGCATGACTGATGATAGTGGAGATAACGTGTTATCCCGAGGCTTTTGCAAGTCAGCATCTTCGACGGTAGTCTATTAAAAATATAAGTTTTCGATGTCCCAAACGGAGAGCCATACTTTATTGTTTTTAACCATCTCTATGCTACTCACAAAAATGTAGGCATGGGGACATGATGAAGTAGGCTATCCAACTGTCGGTGTTAAATTATTGTGATTACGAGCCAGTGGTTTTCAAACATTATCCGTGACTCGGACATCTAACTAAATGCAACAGGTATATCGTCCTCGCATTCGCAAAATGAGAACCAGTGTTTTGGCAAATTGCAAATAGCTATTCGTTTTAACGATTTTTTTTATGATAGTATGAAGTGCTTTTTGTATAGGCCATCTTAATCTTGGAATATGGGGAGGGAAGTGGCGCGTCTGCAGTCAGCCAAATATGAATGTAATTCTGCGGCATAAAGCAGATGTATTTGTTTATTGTAGGCCTACAGAAAAATAAAAATGACATGTCAAGCAGTCAATTGACTACATTGCAGTCAAGAAGTAGGGCAAATTAAGACACTGTTTTGATTTGCGTAGTTGCGTTACTCCCAACACTGACAATAACATAGACAGCAAATTAACCCTGTAGTCAAGCCTTAAGCCATACCCAAGTAGCCTTAATCGAGGTAATGTTTAATTACGATTTATTTTGTTATTGAATTCGTAGGCTGGGATTCCTCTCGGTAACAATTACGTTTAAAGGTAGCCTAGCCTCCTGCTTTTTCAGAAGGGGCGGCAGTCAGGCTACTGATAGAGCGATGTACAGTGGCAGAGCAACGCACAGTGGCTGAAAGTGGTACTAAAGCTTCACGCCTCGTAATGCGCGACTAAAGTGGCCATTTGAAAGCGATGCCCACTGTAGTTCACTTGCTAAGGAGCACACTTTTGGACTACTAATGTAGCTTGGTAATAGGCTAAAGCAGTAGCTTTTGTGTGTACATGGTCCTGGAGCGACGTTGCCATGTTGGTCTTGGACCGTCTTTACAATGTTGGTCCAGGACCCACATTGTCATGTTTGTCCAGGACCGTCATTACAATGTTGTTCCAGGACCGGCTTTACAATGTTGGTCCAGGACCCACATTGTCATGTTTGTCCAGGACCATCTTTACAATGTTGGTCCAGGACCCACGTTGTTGTGTTTGTCCAGGACTGTCATTACAATGTTGGTCCAGGACCGTCTTTACAATGTTGGTCCAGGACCCACATTGTCATGTTTGTCCAGGACCGTCATTACAATGTTGGTCCAGGACCGACTTTACAATGTTGTCTTTACAATGTTGGTCCAGGACCGTCTTTACAATGTTGGTCAGGGACCGTCTTTAGAATTTTGGTCCAGCACCGTTTTTACAATGTTAATCCTGGACCAACATCGCCATGTTGATCCTGGACCAACATTGTAAAGACGATCCTGGACCAAAATGGTGGTCACTCCTGGAAGATGTACAACAAACAAAAGTGACTGCTTTAGCCTATTACCAAGAAGAGACCCAATAGTTGATATAGCTTTGAAGCTCATTTAGCAATCTTGTTGCCATGGTAATTAGTGCTAATGTTAGCTGCTAGGCTAGGTAAAATACAAAAAAATAGCTTGCTATTAGGCAATACAGATCTGATTTTTTTTCTTCCTACATTTCTGAGAAACTTGCCATGTTTAAACCTTTATACAATAAGCTGCAAAATATTTTTTCTGCTTTGTTTATTCCAGGTCCATCATAGGGAAGTTTGTCCAGGTCCATCACAGTGAAGCTGGTTCAGGTCCATCATAAGGAAGCTGGTCCAGGCCCATCACAGTGAAGCTGGTCCAGGTCAATCACAGGGAAGTTGGTCCAGGTCCATCATAAGAAAGTTAACCCAGGTCCATCACAGTGAAGCTGGTCCAGGTCAATCGCAGGGATATTGGTCCAGGCTCATCATAAGAAAGTTGGTCCAGGTCCATCACAGGGAAGCTGGCCCAGGTCCATCATAAGAAATAGCACTCTGCTCTGGTCTGGACCCAAATGAATGGTCAATAGCCTTGTGCAATGGCAGTAACGTCTGCTACACAAGTGATACATCACTGTTTCAATTTAAGTTTCTCCTCATTAATCTGTCTATACTATAATTTAAGGGGGTGGGACATGGAACAGCAGTTTAAGAAAGATAAGATTAGTAGGGGATTTACTTTTGCCATGTTAAGCTATGGAGACTGATGGAGTTTGGGTCGGTAAGAGTACTTATTTGGAAAAATATATTGAATTATATTTTAAGTGTCAAAAATATATATTTTTGTCATATTTGTCAATATATATTTTGTCAATATATATTTTTTCTATATATTATATTTTATATTATATTTTTAATTTTCTACAAGAGGCCAGACAACATCAGAGACTATGAAAACAGACTGCCCACCTGCACCAACACCGCAATATTTCCAGATGGAAATGATCCATGTGGGCACTGAGCACAGGACAATTTCACACACAAATGTCACTCCTTTAATCACCCTATAACAGGAAAAGAACTATGGGTTAAAGGAAAAATCATATGCAGCACTACTAATTAGGTATATTTGATCAAATGTCCCTGTGGGAAAGCATATGTAGGAAAAACACGCAGGGCTCTGAAGACAAGAATGTGAACACAGAAGCAACATCAGAAACAATCATGATAAGAGTCCCCTGGCGGTTCATTTAAACAAATTTGGAGGTTCATAGGGATAAAACAAGTCAAAAACCACCGAAGAGGAGGGGACATAGACAGTGAGCTTTTAAAAAGAGAGGCTTTTTAGATCTACCACCAGGGAACTTTAGCCCCAAGAGGGCTTAATGAAGATTTTGTAATCAGACCTTTTCTGTAATATGAACTTGTAATATGGATTGTGAACAGAAAGTCTAATGAATGATTGAACTGTATATTTTTTCAAATCTGCATTTGTATACACTAGAGATCTGTTTTGGTCTTATATAAAGTTCTACTAATGTTTCTTATAATGTTCTTATGCATTTGTTTGGCATTAGTCACGCCACAAGCTTGCCTGCCATACCTGTAAGGGTTAATGAGTCACTGAGCTGGCTCCCCCCTATACTGTAGGCCAGGTGATTTAGACCATGTGCAATGCCTGTGTTTGCAGTGAATCTGAGGAAGAACAATCAAGGTCATAACGTCTTGCCAAACTATGAGAAAACTAGATGTACCGCATAGCGGTACAAAATATGACCGCCGCTCAGTCCTGTACATCCGTTCCGCGAAAATAAATCACACTTCAATTTGTCTCCATATTTTACTCCATCCCCCACTCTTGAAACTTTTGTGTATGCTTGTTTGGCATGCCTGAGTGTGTGTGTGCGGCTGCACAGAAAGTACCCTACTGGTGCTGAAAAGGTGAATAGATTGTAGAATAGCCAAAGATGTAGAATTGTTATAAAACCTTTAAAATCTCTAAACAATCACAAGTAGGGCAGTTCACCACAGTTCATCCATTGCAACTGGATTGATGAAAGGTCACTTACACCTGTAGGCTACATTGTATTTGGGAAAAGCAAAAGGTATCAGCATAATGTTATTTATTTATTTATTTTTATGTATTTTAAACAAAAACATCTCTGTCAGTTCCATGCCGTTTTCAACAGCTATCAAAAACAAAGGTCATTTTGGATGGATGGATTTTTTGTGAATGTTTCTTCTTCTACATAAGATTTTAGTCATCTTTAGTTCATGTAATACTTTATTGTCAATGCACAAATTAAGTAACAGTAGTCTGAAACGTTATTGTTAATGCACAAATTAAGTAACAGTAGCCTAGTCTGAACGAAATGCTGTTTTACATCTAACCAGTGGTGCAAATAACTGACATGTCCAAATGGGCCTTGATGAAATGCATTAAGCTAGACTGTTCATACACATTTTAACGGGCCAAAGTTGAAGAGCTTTTGTCCGTTATTGTTAGTGCAAATATAGGCTGATTCATGTTCCCTTGCATTGTTTAACTGAGGTCCATGGCTAGTCTGGCTTTCATCAGACCAAGCTCAATCTTTTAAGAAATCAAAAAATAAATAGCGGCAGATCAGGCTGGGTTCACCCAGCCTAGTCCATAGGCACCCGATATTGTTTAATTTTCCGATTGAGATATAGCCTACACGCTCTGGCTATTCTAAATGCAAAAATGCATCAGGGAGTTATGACAAAACGGTAACTAACAAACTAGATCCTAATAGAAAGCTGTTAGCTTCCCTAAGCTACAGGTAGGATTATAAGGTAGGCCTATTGACAACATAAATTGTCAATAGGCTATGCTGGCGACACAAATAAAATCTCCTTTGAAACCAATGGCTTACGCCTTACAGTATCAAAGCGGACTTAAACTGTTATATCATTGGCGAAAAGTTGTAATAACATTCACGCAGCTCCATGGAGTCAAGGAAAGCGAATGAAGTAGCCACTTCTAAATGGGACCCACTACACAGTAGCTTAAGGTGTTTTGCTAAAGCAGCCATAATGAAATGAAGGTGTCATTGTTTGGATACTTCACACACACGTGCTTTTTAATTTCACAGACTACAACTACCAAGCTGTAATCAAAGCACATCGATTCCCCTCTCACACCCTGCCGCACTTAAAACAAAATAAACAGGCGTCTCAGTCTCCGCATGTATAGGCAAAACTGTATCAGACCGGTGTAGCGTTGGTAAATCTTCCATTGCACAGAATGATTTTGTAGCGCGTGCAATAAATGACAGTCGAAAGATACAAACAGTGCTGCTATACATTTGCTTGGTATAACCGCATTTATAGTTTTCTACAAATGCAATAAATCAAATGCCTCCATCACTCAACCAACGCTTAACGTAACATTACCTAGGTCCTTATTGATATTACAAGATTAGCGTGCCTGCAGTAAAAACCAAGCATGTCCGATAAACATCCTCAGATTTATTTAGGCTTCAAGAAGAAATGGGAATTACACTTCATGTGAACATCGCCCTATCCTTATTAGATGTTAAGCTGCGGTAAATTACAGTCCTTGTATGAAGCGTCCATTGTTTTTCCAACCCACTTTTAACTTCCAACAAAATTACGCCTCACTGCAACGATGCGCCATCTAGTGGACAAACGACTACTTCTAGCCAATACTGAAAATGCAGCCATGATGATGATGATGATGAATATTTATTTTGGCTTTCTTTTAATCCTACTGATTTTCATTTTTTACGGGGGCAAATCCACAAATGAGTGATTATGAGCCAGGTTGATGTGGGCCCTTGAGACCAACATACCATAAAAGATTCACAGAGAACTGTGTCTGCCCCCACCCTCCTTTCGGGGTCCAGTCCAGCGGGGGGGCTGAAGATGAAAACGAAAAATGACGGTTCCATGCTATCCATGTGGGGGTACATGCCCACCAAGTTTTGTGTACCCCGGTCTTTCAGTGTCCCGGGAATCCTTGTTGGTGTATGTCACTAAATGTACACATAAATTATTTTATTGTAAGGCCCCCCATGAACGAAAGTACACAAAACTTGGCATGCATTCAGAGGGTGTCATAATGATCCTACACTTTTAATTTTGTGCAGTTTTGACCTTGTCAGCCAGAGATATTGAGATGAAAACACCTAATTTTTTGCTTTTTAATTTTTAACTAGGTGGCGCTATACATGAAATAAGTGGTAATGGGATGGGTTGACATGCCCCCTTAAGACCAACATACAAAAAAAAGGTGGACCTCCTAGGCCCTACGGTTCTCGAGATATTCACAGAAAACTGTCTCCGGCCACCTACAGGCCAGTTGGTGTATAGTAACATAAATTAATTTATTGTGTGGCCCCCATGAACGGAATTCCACAAAACTTGGCGTGCATACAGAGGGTGTCATAATGATCCTACACTTCCAATTTCGTGCAGTTTTGACTATGTTAGGTCACAGATACCTTCAATTACACCACCTCATTTTTACTTTTTTGTGTTTAACTAGGTGGCGCTATACATGAAATGAGTGGTTATGGAATGGGTTGACATGGCCCCTTGAGATCAACATACAAAAAAAAAAATGGTCCTCCTAAACCCTACGGTTTTCGAGATATTCACAGAAAACTGTGTCTGCCCTACCCTCCTTTCGGGGGGTGCAGTCCAGCGTGGGGGCTACAGATCAAAACGAAAAACGATGGTTCCATGCTATCTATGTGGGGTTACATGCCCACCAAGTTTTGTCTACCCGGTCTTTCAGTGTCCCGGGAATCATTGACGGAAATTTGGACATGTAAAAAAAAAAAAAAAAAAAAAAAAAAAAAAAAAAAAAATCTGACTAAACCTATATGACCGCCGCTTCGCTGCGCGGCGGTCATAATAAATCAAGAAAAGAAAATACCAAGGAGTGTGTGGACTTTTTCCTAAACACTTTTGCTTTTTTTTTGTCCTGTATCTGGGATTGTGCACAGTCCCTTTACAAGTTGTTAGAGAATGGAGCCATACACTTTTCTAAGAATCTCCGAATTTACCTGTATAGGTGTCACCAAGCCATATATTATTTTACAATCTCAGAGAATCATGTTTATTGGTTGCAAAAGAGTTTGGTGTAGATTGTGGAATGACAGTGGCAACATACTGTAGAATAGCATTCACAATTTATTGTAACATAATGTGTAACATAATGTGTCAAGAACAGTTAACATCGCTATAGTCAGGGACATCAGTATAACTTTACCCAATATAACCTTTAACTTTTTCTTTTTGGGTAATCTTTGAAATATTGTACAGTTGAGTCACATTGCCTATTTGAAGACAGTGGCTGATCTTGCATACATTATTTGGGGACTTGCTGACTGCAGATTTAGAAACCGATATACTGTGGTTTGTTTATGAGGCACTTTGAAGCTTGCCTAGCAATGTCTATCAATGAACCACCAACCACCAACCAGTGAATGGACAGTGTGAGCCACATGGCAGTCCCATGTTTGAGGTGGGCTACACGCTTCACAATGACAGCAAAGAGTTGTTATCAGACATTCACTAAGACTTATTACCCAGCACCAATCTATCTAATAAAAACTTTTGGAAGTGCCATTAATGATATTTTATAAAATATTATAAAATATACCCGACCGAGGACCTAATATTTTAAAATTAAATAAAGGAAAACCGAATATTGATCCTTCATTTAAATTTCCAGTATTATCGTTATGTGGTATATAGAAAGTGGAACCAAGTCAAGCAGCATGCGTGTCTTGCCGCAGAAAGCTGCGTTGTCTGATGGACAAAGCACATAACGATGACTCTTTGCTGTCATTGTGAAGCGTGTAACCCACCTCACAATGATTCTGCCATTTTTATAGCTGTAACAGTAAGTGTTCACATTAATATAATGTTCCCCATACACAAAAAATATTTGACAAGTATTTTCACAATATATTTTGAAATATATGTACATAATCAAAATTGACAAAAAAAAAAAAAAAAAATTGACACTTAAAATACATTTCAATATATTTTTCCAAATAAGTGCCCTTAACAACCCACACTCAGTCAGTCTCCATAGCTTAACATGGTAAAAGTCAATCCCCTACTAATCATCTTTCTTAAACTGTTCTTGACCATCCATTAGGGTCCAGACCAAAGCAGAGTGTGTGTAGACTGGTATTTCTTATGATGGACCTGGGCCAGCTTCCCTGTGATGGACCTGGAACAATTTTTTTATGATGAGCCTGGACCAACTTCCCTGTGATGGACCTGGGTCAACTTCCTTATGATGGACCTGGACCAACTTCCCTGTGATGGACATGAAGCAACTTCTCTGTGATGGGCCTGGACCAGCTTCACTGTGATGGACCTGGACCAACTTCCTTATGATGGACCTTGACCAACTTCCCTGTGATGTACAGGGACAAACTTCCCTATAATGGGCCTGGAATAAACAAAGCAGACAAAAAATATTTTGTAGCTTATTGTATAAAGGTTTAAACATGGCAAGTTTCTCAGAAATGTAGCAAAAAAGAAAAACAGTCTAACAACAACTGACAGATTTGTATTGCCTATTAGCAAGCTATAAAGTCGGTCCTGGACCAACATTGTAAAGACAGTCCTGGACAAACATGACAATGTCGGGCCTGGACCAACATTGTAAAGACGGTCCTGGACAAACATTGTAATGACAGTCCTGGACAAACACGACAACGTGGGTCCTGGACAAACATGACAATGTGGGTCCTGGACCAACATTGTAATGACGGTCCTGGACAAACATGACAATGTGGGTCCTGGATAGGGTTGCCAACCGTTCCGTAAAATACGGAATCGTCCCGTATTTGCAAGGAAAAAGATGTGTTCCGTATTGAACTGATACGGAACACATTTTGTTCCGTATTATTGAGAATCAACTCGTGCAAATCCATGACAGATCAGTATTATAAGTTAGACTATGAACGAAAAATACACGATTTGTATGAAATAAAGGGAAACTTTGCTGCTGTCATTTATCCCTCTCAGTTTGTCTGTCATCACTATCCCAACAGAGAATGCACTTTTCGTTTGAGCCACTGCGAGTCATGTATATTACGCTGATAGCGTAGCGTGAGATGACATGTCTTGTCATGAGTTTTACAGTGCATCTGTGCAAGATAAACAAATAGGCTAGCCTACTTGCTGCAGAATAGCCCAAAAAAAAGCAAGAAATAAAATAAGGCTTCACCAAATTCAGAGCTTCTGGAGCTGCTTGTGATGTTCAATATATTTTTTTCTATGACAGCATATCCGCCAGTTCAGTTTTCAGTTATTTGGTTTGAGTATAATAGGCTACAAACAGTTATTTCTTTAACTGTTTTTGCATCGAAATGATTCTTGTTTTGCACCAGATAGAAAATGAGTAGGCTAGTGGCTATAGAATGTAATATATTATGTGCGCATTTTAGTAAATAATAGCTCACAATTTTGTAAAATGATGCACTATTTAGTACAATAATACATACATAATTTCAATACCCCTAACTGAAGTGGATGCCGGTGTACTTACTGAAGTGTATTATCGAACCCCCCCCCACCCCGTTCCTTATTTTCATATCAGAAAGTTGGCAACCCTAGTCCTGGACCAACATTGTAAAGACGGTCCAAGACCAACATGGCAACATCGCTCCAGGACCATGTACACACAAAAGCTACTGCTTTAGCCTATTACCAAGCTACATTAGTAGTCCAAAAGTGTGCTCCTTAGCAAGTGAACTAACATAACACCAGCTTGGCACTTCACATAGTTGCATGCTGCACCTACCTATTAGCAAGCTAATTTGGTAGCATAAATTTATGTTCCCTAGCCTAGCCTCTAACATAATAACAGCGGCACCAAGATTGCTAAATGAGCTTCAAAGCTACTTCAACTACTGTATCCCTTCGAAATAAGTTATTTAAAAGATGCAAAGCCACTGAATTACCTATTAGGAAGCTAATGTATTACAGTAAATGTATGGTCCCTAGCCTGGCAGCTAACATTAGACAAACATGGAACCAAGTCAACTAAAACGAAAATAAAAAAATTAAATCTAAGGTGCATATATTCAGATTCCACTCGGAATTACTTTATTTTACAACTATTTTACACACAAATATGCAAGGACCTACCTTCATTTAGATACAAGTTGGTGATCCACTGGTTGTTTCTGAAGGGAAATTTCAAAATGGCAATGGGAGAAGCAGAAGACTCACATTGATGACATCACAAGGCTGTGATTGGTTAAAGAGTTGTTGGTCCAGGACCGTCTTTAGAATGTTGGTCCAGGAACAACTCTTACTTGAACAAATCACGGTCACCCTCCATATCCTCATGGGATTGGGGACAGTAATAGCTGCCTGCACTGTTCATTAAATCACAAACTTGAATGTTTATCACTTGTATACTTTGATATACATGTGTAAAGCTGATTATGCACAGTAATGGGGGTCACTTCACTCTGATGAAAACCTTTCTATGGACTTAATAGCTTTCGCTCCATGAAGTGCACCTTTACAGATATTAGAACATTATTAAACACTATGCAGATACGATCTTTGTTTAATTGCACAAAGCCAAAGCTAAACAGCTCTAATACAGGGTGTGGAAAACAGGCCAGTGTATTCATGAACGGGTAGCAGACAGCCGTCCTCTCTCCTCGCTAAAGATCACATTCTTAGACCTTTCAATTTGGGGGTGGGAGCAGGGTGCTGTTCTGATGAGCAGGGATCACACACACACACTCACACACACACACACCCACACACACACACACACACTGCTCCCCTCCCTTCGACCTCCCATTCCCCATCTTAATCTCCTCTGTTTGACAGAGCTGATGCAATTTTAATGAGGAATAAACATAATGGCCGCTTGTGTGAGATTAGCATAAACTGTGAAGGATAACGGTTCAGCTGTGCTCCAGCAAGGGCTGGGTGAGAGAGAGAGAGAGAGAGAGTTTGTAAGAGGGAGGCAGACAACAGGAGAGAAGAGAGAGTGAGGGAGAGAGAAAGAGAGAGAGAGGAGGAGGAAAAAACCTGCAGAGTATTACTGTAGGACCCTGGCCATACGGACGTTGAATTTAGAAGCAGAATGCACCGTATGTCCATGTTTGCCTGGTTCATGGCTGTTTCCTAAGGCTGTTGGATGTGTGCCCAAAAGCCTTATCCTTTCAGGTCCCATGTTAAATACAAAGTTTATAAAGTTTTCTTATAAAAGTTTTCTTTTACTAAACATTCGTTTATTTGTTTCATTATTTATTTAGATCATTTTGCTTACATATTTATTTGAAGACATCAGCATAGCATGAACTCACTACTAAAAGAACAATCTCATTTCCTTGTACCATTCCTGAGAGGGGGAGACGCGGGGTCAAAGGGCATGCATGCATGCAAACACACACAGACATACACTCATATGTTCATACACTGACACGTACAAGCACACAGAAACAGACAGGCCCATACACACAAACATACAAATGCAGTCGTCCTGCAGCCAGGCTACCTCTTTAAAAGCCCAACTTCCATCCCTCAAACTAAAGAGGCATGCACAGTCTTTAATCTCAAGTGGCACTGCAGCCAAGGAAAATAATTTGTGTGTGGCAAGTGCAACGTACTCAACTCAGGCTTCATACACACACACACACAAACACGGATGGCTGCCTGGCAGTCTGTCTGCTTGTGTGAGTCTTCCAGCAGCAGAACAGCGGCATATGAGATTCGTCACCACATCCAGGACGTGCCTGGCACTAGTCAAGATTGATTGCACGCTCTCTCCTGTCATGGAGGAAAGAGCATAGAGAGAGGGATAGAGAGAGAGAGAGAGAGCGATTGCCATGTCTGTGCCACTTCACAGCCAATTCAGAGCAAAGTGTTAACATGCTAATTTATCTGCTTCTCACATAATATGAGAGTCTCCTATATGTCCTCTTTGGCAAATATGGTTGTCTGTCACAGCACATCTCTCTCTCTCTCTCTCTATCTTTCTCTCTCTCTCTCTCTTTACCTCTACAGTCTACACAATAAGCAATGTCTTTCTGACACTAATTACTGGGAACTGCAGTTTAATTTGGTCTATGTAGCGTAATGGCTCTGAAAACAAACCCCGCATGCAAAGCTCTTCACACTAAATCTTCAGAATGTGCGGCGATTACACAGAAAGGTGAAGTTGGAGTATTTCACAGCAAGCTTATTTATCTCGCCCTAAAGATAAGCACTCCAGTTGTGTGTGTGTGTGTGTGGGGGGTTCTGTGCAGGAAAATTAAATGTCAAGCTTGCATCTTTGATTCCCTGAAAGTGAGCTCTAATTACTTACAAAAACTATACATTCAGGATATCATCCGCGTCTGTCAATTTCCCCCACTCTCCGTCTGAGATGTAGGCAGTCGACCCGTGGCATAAATCTCATTAGCAATGAAGGTATTGTCTCCAAAGCCTCTCTTCTCTCTCTCTCTCTCTCTCTCATTCTCTCTCTCTCGTTCTCTCTCTCCCTCTCTCTCTCTCTACATCACATCACATCAGAGGCATCGTGAAATCAAACGCTGAGAATGGCTGGAAAAATCACAGTGATAAGAGAGCACATCAGGCTCAGCAATCAGGCTCTCAGCCCAGAGATGAATTCAAGCCTTTCTGGAACATTTTACACAAAGAGCTGTGCAGTGTTATTCATAACACCTTACTTGAGCTAGTAGGTCCAACATTGTTTTATTTTTTTTATCATTGATTGTGACATGAAAATTGCTGATTGGTGATGATGAAAAGTTGAATATGTAATCAATACACACTTTAATGTGTACTAATAAGATACCTGTTTAACAAATCAATAAGTCAAATGTGTACAAAATGGCTCGATAGACACAGAGCGGGGAACTGATGAAAATCAAGAACTCATCATTAGCAAAAATTATGCTTAACGGCAGCTTCCATGGAACTAGAACGGAGACGGCTGAGAATAGCTGTAATTGCCATGTAGGCTGAGTAAAAGAGGAAGATCTAAAATAGAAAGCTTGCACGCCCGTGAACGGCGCTGCACTCAGTTACCTGTGCTACCTGCTAGATCCATACAGAAGAACAGCGCTACACCCAGTTACCTGTGCTAGTGCATTACAGAAGAACAGCGCTGCACTCAGTTACCTGTGCTAGAGCCATACAGAAGAACAGCGCTGCACTCAGTTACCTGTGCTAGAGCCATACAGAAGAACAGCGCTGCACTCAGTTACCTGTGCTAGTGCATTACAGAAGAACAGCGCTGCTTTCAACGGTGTGCCACCCCACAGGGTGCTCAATCACACAATGCAAGAAATAAAACAAAACAAATATAGGCAAAATTTATCCTCTGCGTGTGTGTGTGTGTGTGTGTGTGTGTGTGTGTCTGTGAGAGTGTGTGTAAATCATATTTAAGCAATATGACACCAGCGGGAGTGGGGTTGGTAAAGGATATCGCCACAGCTGTAATTCGACCGCAGGTACGAGCTTGAAGGCCGAGTGCCTTTTATACAGTTGCATTACCAACTAATTTAGTTTTAAGATACAAAATGGTGTTTTCTATAGTTTATTTTGCTCGCTGCTCTCTCGCTATGAATGAATGGAACGTTCATGTTGGATACTTCAATGCAATGTGCAGAGACATAACTAGCAGTAAAAGGTCTTGAGTGCCAGTTGTGCTGGGATATTGCCACTCGTGATGACTCATGGAATGCCTTTCGTCCAATCAGAAATGAATAAATAGTTTGCCCTGATCTAACTGTTGTATAAACTGTGATTGACAGTTCTACAACAGTTATACGCATGGACGTTATATGCATGGGTGGAAAGGCTCATGTTTGTTTAATTGCACTTTCCAGCACCCTGTTCCACATGCTGCTGTGGACGACAAACCACTATGAAAGGCCAACAGTCACACGTCATCCCTAACCAATATCAGCACTGATCTGGGATCTGGTGTGAGAAGACCGCTCGAGTAAGTATGTGGAGGTGTGTATGTGAGAGTGAAAACGTGGACTGTGTGTCATGACACCCGACTCTTATCTCTTCTTACTGAGATATTCTATGCAGGTAGGCAGCTAGCGATTCTTCATTTCATCTTGTGCATGCTGCATTGACAACGCATTATTATTTTAGCATATATGACAAAATAAAGCATAATATCTGATGTAAGGCTTATCACAACTTAATGAAAAATATATGAATACATTAAAGGAAAAATAAATGAGGTTTATTTGAAAAGCCCCATCCAGTTGAGATCCTTTCCAGCCATGATCGTTATCTCTTTTGCAGTTGGTTGATGTGTTTTGATACTGGGGGGGGGGGGTAAAATATAGATGTTGATTTTCTTTTGACCAATATGTTTGTTCTGACTGTACTGTATACTCTATTTATCTCTGTAGACATGTCATCTGGAAGACCTGTATTTATCCAAATATACACTGTACATTATTAATCTCTATTGTCTACACAACCATACTCTACCTGCACTTGATATTTAATGATTATTTGCACTTCTGGTTGGATGTCAACTGCATTTCATTGGCTCTGTACCTGTACTCTGCTTAATGACAATAAAGTTGAATCTAATCTAAAAAAAAATGACACTGTCACAAACCAAAAGGTTGTAAGACAATGTTGAAGAAACACTTTTCTCAGTCCGTCAAAAAAGTGAGCACAAGGGCAAGGCCTGAGTGATGGCAAATAAGCGTTCCTGCCCCAAAACCCGGATTGCTGCTAAAAAGGTGCAGTCTAGAATCATTGTGGAGACATGGAGAGGCTTGGTAGGTATTATAAGAACCATTTTGAGAGCTGTGAATGCACATAAAGATGTTTCTACTGATTATTTAAAAAGGGTATGAATAATTTTGGACATGCCATTTTTCATTAAAATGTTTTAAAAAAGATAAAAATGCTTCTTTTTGTGATTCCATGTTTCTACCATATTGTCTTACAATCTTTAGCCATGAAGCAGTGCCATTTTCAGTCAGAACAAACATATTGGTCAAGAAAAAATCAACAATAAATCATTATTTGCCAGGGGTATGAATCATTTTGTTCCTAACTGTGTGTGTGTGTTTGTGCATGTATATATTTACAGTTGATCCATATGTCTGGCTGTCAGATGTAACATACAGTGCCAGAGGACGTGTATGATCAAAGGAAGGAAAGGGGGAAAGGTGCAGTGCATGTGTTGTTGCGTGTGTGTGCGTGTGTATGTGTGTGTGTGTGTGTGTTTGTGTGTGTGTATGTGCGTACGGTGTGTGCGTGCGCGTGTGGTTGTATGTCTGGTTGCATGCAAGTGTGTGGTGAGAAACCATTTTCCTGTGTCCTTCACAATTATCTAAGCCACAGCACAGACCTGACCTTGTAATGATGGTTGCATGCAAGTGTGTGGTGAGAAACCATTTTCCTGTGTCCTTCACAATTATCTAAGCCACAGCACAGACCTGACCTTGTGAGATAGAGTTAATGAGACAATGTGCACACACTCTCTCACACACACACACACACACACACCACACAACACACACCATGCACACACACACACATACATACAATAAAGCACAGACAGAAAAACTCAGACAGATGACCTTGAAGAGAATTACTGGTAAAACTGAAGGAGTTCAAAAGAACTAAGCTGTAATCGTCAATAATATTGGCAAATCTTTTGCTTTCCTTTTTTCCCCCTCAGTAAATGGTCAGGGTAGAGGTATAACACAATCAATCATGTAGCAGTCTACGAATAGGCTCACATGGGGATAGGAGTTTAAAATGCTGTTTCATTTCTTGTTTAGATGGACACATTTCAGAATACAGAATTCATGACGGAACTACACCTATGCATTGTGTAGAAGATTACAAAGTTGCATGGAGGATCATTCCAACAGATCCAGCTTCTAGAAGGGTTAGTTCATAAACAAGCAAATAATCATCAAATCCCATATGTCACATGGATTGTGGCAGTAACATAATGAATAGTAACCCCTCAATGCACCCTTCACCTCTTTTGATGATGTTCTATATCTCTCATTTTGCAGTCTGACCCTAACACTCATAGTATTATTTTTCACAGATGCCCATAATCTACAGTATATGAGTCTGATAGATGGCAGCCAATGGCAGCCCACGATGAGGGCAGTGAATGCTGCTTCTAAATAACCTGTTCCCATGGAACAAGCCCCTTCTCCATAACTTGAAGCCCCTTCTCCATAACCTGTTCCCATGGAACAAGCCCCTTCTCCATAACCTGTTCCTATGGAACAAGCCCCTTCTCCCACCATTTGTTTCTGTCCTGCAGTTTAGTCTGATCTCTCCTCTGTGATGCTCCCAGAGTGGACTCTCAGTGTACAGTAGTCTCAGTGATAAGCGGAGTTCCGTTGTGCTTGGCTCCTTAAAGCCTGAGGCATATTATTGTCCCAGGACAAGTGTTCGCTCATCGGCGTGACAGGTCAATAGTGGCTCTCTGGTCGAGTCAGAGCCCCGACCAGATAAGGGTTCAATAGGCCAATTAACAAACCATAGTCACAGTCGCAGACACTCAACCAAGGCCAGCGCCTGAAGAGACACTTTCACAGTCTGTGAGTGTGAGTCTTTTGTGTGTGTGTGTGTGTGTGTGTGTGTGTGTGTGTGTGTGTGTGTGTGTGTGTGTGTGTGTGTGTGTGAGAGAGAGTGTGTGTGTGTGACAGAGAGGATGACAGAGAGAAAGAGAGAGAGTGTGTGTGTGTGTGTGTGTGTGTGTGCCTGTTCATCTCTGCAGGTGTTACCATGCTTGTAATAACATGTAAGCCTGCACATAGAAGCATAAAAGCAAATGACCAGGCCAATGGTCAGGAAGAGAGGAATGAGAGTGGCTTGCTCTGTTAGCAACAGACATTAGAGAATAGACATTTGAGTGTCAATTTGTGGGCTATTGCAGTTTGTTTGTGTTCATCTCTAATCAAAAGGTATATGAGTCAGATGATCCTTGGGAAGCTCTTAGATCAAAGGTGGGCAAACTGCGGCCCGCGGGCCGGATTCGGCCCGCCAAGCACTTTAATCCGGCCCGCCGAGCATTTAATTAGGTTATCAGGCTGCCAGCTATTTTTTTCCTGCGATAGAGACGACGTTGGCTAGCTTTAAACTGCTTTTCACTCTTCTTAGAGAACGTTTGCAATATCAATGTCAAAACATCACGTTACATATAGAGATGATATGCCTACTCTTTGTTATTTCCTTTGGAGCAGATCTAACTTGAACGTTATGCTACTCCATTTAATTGGGAACGCATCTGAGTGCTCACAAGAGGGAGAGAGAGCAACAGCTTCCAACTGGCTTGTCATTGTTGATAATTGATATCTCCTTATAAGAAACTTTTAAAAGGAAATCATGAAGGCATCAGTAGTTCCCACTACTGACCATTTATAAAGTAATAGTGGAGTGGCAGAAGATCATTGACAACTAAACGTGAATTGTTCTTAAAGCACCATTTATACATTTATTAAACAGCATCAAATCAGCAGTATGTTTTTAAGTAATTAATATTTTAAAACAAAATGACTTAAGTTTTGATACTAAATGATAGGCTATAAAAAATGTGTGTGTGTTTGTGTGTGTGTGTGTGTGTGTGTGTGTGTGTGTGTGTGTGTGTGTGTGTATGTGTGCATGTTGTTGGGGGGGGCAGCCCATTTATCAAAACCCAATGTGTCCCTTGAGCCAAAAAGTTTGCCCACCCCTATCTTAGATGCAGGAAAACACATTCCATAGTAGAGAGGGGCTCTGCCACGGCAGCCCTTCCCTGCATTGTGTGTGTGTTTCAGTCGACCTGTTTAGCTGCGCCGCTGTGTGCAGAATGACCCAAATGAGAGGAGATGATGGGCTGATGTGTTTGACAGGGATCAGCAGCAGGGAGGTGAGCGTCATAATGACCACCAGACACATGCAGGTGTCAGAGGAAGGACCAGGCTCTGAATGGAACATTTCAGCACTGGCCTATTATTTTCCCACAACCCCCAACTCTCTCTCTCTCTCTCTCTCTCTCTCTCTCTCTCTCTCTACTTCTCAACACTCTCCACCCCCACACTATCCATCTTGTGTATATTCTTGTGTAAAGTCTTGGTGTGTGTGACTGCGGCGTTTGTGCATTTGTGCATGTGTTTGTGCGTACGTCGGTGTGTGCGTGTGTTCGTTTCTGCGTGCATGCGTGCCTGTGTGTGGTGTGGGACACTGCGGCTGCAGCGGGCTGATTAAGCGTGTCGCTGTCAGAGCCTGGCGGGCCGAGTGTGCGGAGTGTGGGGAGTGTAGAGGCCCAGGCTGCTCTAATGGGCCTCATTAGGGGCCATCATGGCCTCCACAATCCCACTCTGCTCCCCATCCGCCTGCCAGACAGCCAACGCACCTCTGCCTCTGCTCTCGTCTGCCCTCCGCTAAATTCATACTGCCAGAGAGCACACATACACACACACACACACACACACACACACACACACACAGTCACATGCACACAGACACACACACACACGCAAGCACACACAAGCACATGCACTTCACACAAGTGTCTACATTTGCAAATACAAATACTGTACATACATACACTCATATGTTCACACACAACACATACACGTACACTCATGCAAACACATACATGCACATCTAGACAAACATAAACACACACACACACACACACACAGAAATGGCAGAACAATACTTTACATATTACATTTGACAACTGCATTTTACACTTTTGCATGCAATGACTCAAACAATTAACTAATGGCTGAATGGCTTTTTTTTAGGAAGGGCTTTTCAACAGGAAACCTGTGTAATTACATTGAAACTAGCTAATGTAAAAAAAGAGAATTGCATGGACGTGCAACATGTGGATGAAACTGCTGTTTGTTGGAAGTAGTGAGAAATTGCTTTTGTGATGTGCACAAGTGACTGGATGATGGTAACAATTCTTGACAAGAATTCAGAATAAGTCAATTTGCAGCTCATTCATCCATTTTCTTAAGAGATACATCTATGGTCAAAAAAGCTCTACATATCATACAAATATTTTCTTAAGCATCAGAATTTTCCCCTTAATATTAAAAAAATGTGAATTACTTCCTGTTCATAATTGCACTGAATCCTCTATTGCTGCAGACAGACAGACAGGCAGCCCCTCTCAGCGCCCAACCCAATTGACTAGGACCTGTTCTCATTTGTCTTTTTGTCTATCCTCCCTCCCTCCCTCCCTTCCTTCCTCCAGTCCTAGCCCCTCCTTCTAATTCATTTTGTGAAGGAACAATAGGAGGGTGGAGGAATGAAGGAGAGACTGATATGAGAGATGAGATGTCCTGCTCATGCATCACTTTTAAGAGACGTCAATTACTTTTTAAAAAAGTTTGCATGATAGTTCATGATAATTCCAGCATATAAAGGTCTTTTTTGGTCTATCTATTAGTTTATTGATGCAAATAAATCCCTACAAACTTGTTTGAAACTGAAAGTTGACAGACGTGGGAGGGAACTTTTTACCTTGGCAGCTTGGACCAATGATCGCACAATTCCGACTGAAAACACTCCCGCGTAGGACACTCTTGTGTTTCCTTGCGTATCGGGCCTTCCACCTCCCTCCTCTCTCCTCTGTCTTGTCTTCTCTGGTTGCAATTAGATGAATGAGATGTCCTCGATGACATAGGGCTTTGGACAATTTCCAGGGCACGAGCTGGAGGACCAAGGACCGAGGAGAGAGGCCGTATGCAAATAGAGATTTGAGAAGAGGCCTAGGTGCACGAAAGGCTCTTCCTGTACGCTCATTATTTCCGGTGGAGCGTTAACTGTGTTTTAACGGCATTTTTTTGTTATATTCTCCTCCTTACATCTTCACTCTGACACTGAATATCTTGTTTGCCCATTAATAAAAATGTTAACACACACATAAATCATTTTTGGTCGTAACATGCTGATTCCCTAGTGCAACACCATCACTAAATGGAGGAATGGAGGAAACCCTCCTTTCTATGTTTTTAACTGCACTCCAAAACGTAAAAAAACTAGCCAGGAAAGTGTCAACAGAGGCAGTGGCGCAAAAAGTGGGTATATCGCTATATCGGGCGATAGGGCTTAGCACCGTGGGTGGCTTAAAGCGATGGTAAAAATAATAATAATAATAATAATATATTTGGTATATTCTATATGTAGCTACTGTTGTGCGTTTCTAAATCATTTCTGCATTTCCTCAATGTTAAATAACATTTTAGAGGACTAACAGGCTAGAGTAAGGCCCTATCTCATAAGATTCCATCATAGAATTTTGACATAGAAAAAGGGAGTGGGGGCCCGTGAGCTGAGTGAGCAGATGCAGTAGTGAGTTTTAAGTCTATGAAAGATGGATAGAGCAAAAAAAAGCTGTCGGGGGCTAAACATAGAAAAAGAAAGAGGGAAAATGAGATGGCATGTCAAGTGATGCGACAGTAGTTAAATAAGTGGATGGTGAAAAGCAACAGGTAGGATTTAAAGTATGACGTGTGCTTGGAGGCTTGCAAATATTCATGTTAACAGACTAGCGTTTGCTAAGCATATGCAGATTGAAACATTAAGACTTTAAGAGAGTCTAAACGGTTCTCATAACGTCCTTTTGCCAGCTGTTGCTCACAAAGGATAAGGCTGATCCAACTCTAGCCTTTGTTTGCTAGCGTGACATTTCTGTTTGTAGTTTGCCATTAAAAGTTCAGTATGAGCATGGTAGCCACCTAGCTATCTTAATGGAATAGGTTAAAGTGTCAATGCACCATTTGACAATACTTCAAGTTCAAATTGGCAGATTTGAATAATAATAATAATTTACACTAATAAATTCTGTAAATTATTGGCCTTTTGTTTTACTTTAGTTGTTTGTGTGTTTGTTTTTTTTTGGGGGGGCGGGGGCAATTTGTTGTTGCATACCCCTCAAAAAATGGGTAGCTGCGCCCCTGAACAGAGGTGTCCAAACTAATGTTATTGTGATTTTTGCAGATCATAAATCATAATGATGTGCCCACCATATTTAATGCTTTAGTTGATGTGTTCATGTATGAGGTCACAAATGACAGAATATGAACTCATGTAAATTTCTGATGATTCATGAGATATTAAGGAATTAAGTGATACAGTACATAAATTAATTAATTAATGCATGAATTCATTGTTAGGTTAACATAATTGTGTAGGTTCATTTTGAGAAATTCAATTCTGGTTGAATAAATGAACCAAAGCGACTTAGAGACGCTGTTCTAAAGTCTCTGTGTCAATGGGTTACTCCGACCACCGGGTCCTCTGCATGCCATATGCTTAGACAACAGGGGATAACTGAGCAGCCATCTCAGGGACATATGACACACGTTGGCCATCTTAAGGACGTGCATCATTCATTGACACACTGTCACATGTGTTGGGAGGCACACGACACCCCCCGCATGACGCGTTGATGACACAATTCTCGTCACACACAGCGTGCGTGGGACATAGACACAGGACTTTATTTGGGTCCTTAGTGTTCTGCTCAGAGAAGTTCCAGTGTGTGCTCACACTAACACAACAACTGATCTGATCACTGCTAAAAAATCCACTTTATTATGTCACTGTCACTCCTTCACTCAAAATTTTTAATATTTTATTTGGCTTCATTTAATTGACTTAATTCTTTGCAGTTTGCTGGTCAATGTTATTTGTGATCATCCTCAAAGAGCGAGAGGTTTATTTTAGGGAGTGATATTTGCTGAAAAGTGCACAAGGCTGTGTTTTGCTCATTTTACATGTGCCAAGGTTACAGGGAAGTGTGACTGTACAGGGAAAGTGCTGACGCCAGGGATGGTTTTAGTTTACTCTCAACAGCTGTAGGGAGGAAGGCAGGAGTGAACAATGACTTTCTACTCCATAAAACAGGCACACTGAATAGCACTGAGCAGGCTTGCTGCAGGGGTATCAGCTTGTGTCACCTGTGTGTGCCACTGTGGCATGCACGCACACATGCACACAAATACTACACACCCTCTCTCTCTCTCTTTCCGTCTCTCTCTTTCACTGGTATTTAATGTGTGTACACACCTGCACATGTGCCAGTCTTTTCCCGTGTAATATCACCTTTCACACACACACACACACATACTGTACACACACACACACACACACACACACACACACACAGACACACACACAAGGAGAGGGAGAGAAAGAGAGAGAGTGAGTCTTTTCCCATGTACAGTAATATCTCCTTTCACAGTAAGGTCAGTGCATCTGTGTGTAAACAAGTCTCTAAGCTCTGGCTCGTTCTTAGTGATGGTGCCCTACTGGAGCAGTTGTCCTGACTCTGTGGCTCCCAGTTACCCATGCAAAAGGAAAGGGACTTGCTTTGTGTCCACACTATGCCCTGGCCTTTATAGTCACTCCAGTTAGTGTTGTGGTCTAATTATGGCTTGGTTCCATTTAAGTTTACTGTCACTCAGATACCTGTGCTGTGAACACTTAGACTCAACAATATGTGCACAATGCTCTGTCTATGTAACCAACAATATGTGCACAATGCTCTGTCTATGTAAACAATATGTGCACAATGCTCTGTCTATGTAAACAACAATGTGTGCACAATGATCCGTCTATGTAAACAAGTGATGGAATGTCAGGGGTATTACAGTATCTCTGGGAATGTAAAAGTGTGTGACAGCTGTCAGTCATACCCACAGGCACCTCCGAACTTTCCTGCATTACTGTGTTTACTTGGTCGTCTGTCGCAGGAAGACTGTGGAGACAATTTAAGTGCCTGTCAGACAGAGATGATAGACTGACAAATACAGAGAGAGAGAGAGAGAGAGAGATAGGAAGAGAGGTGCCAATGCAGAGACTGGATTAATGAAAAGAGTTCTTTGCAGACATTACATTGTTTCTTTTATGTCCTTTAGCATTGTGCTTTAGTGGGCCAGCTAAAATAAAGCATAAAGCAGCCGTAGCACAAGAGCCGCCCTACAACACAGGAACAATGGCGTACGTGTACAAACCAGGCTGATTCATTTGGGCTATTCAACCTCTGTTCTCACAGGTAAACAGAGCGTCTATATTTATTCAGAGAAGAGACAGTTCCGCCTAAAATTAGATGCAAGGACATGGCAAAGAACAAAACAAATCACACGCATGACAGACATGAACACAAAGTACAGACAGACCTGCACTATATACAATTCCTCACAGAACTTTTGTGGAAGAGGTCTGACACATTACAACAGAGAGTGAGAGAGAGTGAGAGAGAGAGAGGTGCACACACACACACAGTGAAATGACACAGACAGTGCATTATATCACAGTGGCCACGGTAACAAGATGCAATGGATGCCCAGTGGGCTTGACGGCCGCGTGGTAATTTGACGTCCGCCCCAAAGAGGTTTGCCATGAGCCTGACTTCCTGTCTTTATCTCCGTCATGTAGCCAGCGCTTGTGGTGGACAAATGGAGTTCAGTCTGAGAGTGCCTTCTCTCTTATTTCATAAATATCCACAGGCTTTGTTTCTTATGTAAGAATGTGCTTATGCATCTGTGTTTGTTATGCAACCTTATGGTAAGCATGTCTTATTGTACAATATTGTCATGTTAATATTGTAATACCTATAATACATCAGATAGAAATAATGTTTTTTGTTGTGATTGGATATTTATTCATCAATGTATTCGTGTTTGTGTGTGTGTGTTTGTGAATGTGTGTGTGTGTGTGTGTGTGTGTGTGTGTGCGTGTGTGTGTGTTTGTGAATGTGCCTGTTTCACACTGTCTCCATGAGCAAATTTCTGTGTGTGTGTGTCTGTCAGACAGCGTGTGTGTGCATGTGTTTGTGTGTGAGAGAAAGAGTTTAATCCGACTGCTGAAATGTGTGCCATAAGCTTGTTGGCTTTGCTTCTTTAGCAGGCAGGGAGCTGTCCTGTCGCCTAAATGTAAAGCCTTGTTTCCATTACTGTGAAGAATGGTCCTTTATCTGCACAAGAAAGCTTTACCTCTAAGTCCAGGAGCACGGCGCGGCGCAGCACTCGGGCCATTTTATGGGCGCGGAATAAACACATCTCCTCACATTCCGGGCCTTGTTGACTCACCCGCAGTGCACACTAAGAAGCTTTCTCCTCTTTGGCAGATCTACATTAAATAATCTTTGGGATTATTGCAGTGGCCCCTTTCCTCCAAAACACACACACACACACACACACACACACACAAGGTGGGGGGAGTGGGGGAATAAAACATACTGTAAAATGAGAGAAAGATAGAGAGAGAGCGAGAGAGGGGGGATTAACCCAGCAAGGATAGTAGCTCAGCTGTACAACATGGGAATAACACTGGGTAAGGCATGGGAGGACAAGGCACCTCTGAATCTGAGGGAGGTTAAATGATAGTTGCAGAGATGGTGGAAATCAGGCTCCAGGGTCAGTCTCTGTCTGTGTATCTACATACACTCTCTCCAACGCCCTCCCCTTGTCTGTTTTGATCTGTGTGTTTAGCCTGGTTCACTTTCTGTTGTTAATATTTCCCTCTCTTTCTTTTTTTCTTTCTCTGTCACACACACACACACACACACACATACTGTACACACACTTGTGAGGAAATCATTGTCTTTGCGTCACAGCTGCTCTCTGTTGCCTCTTCCCCTTTGTGAATCTCTCGACCTCATCAGAGTGATTGCTGTGAGTCTGAGGGCCATTGTGTGTGTGTGTGTGTGTGTGTGTGTGTGTTTGTTCTTCCGATCACCTCATGAACCAAGTCATCCCAGCCTCCTCCCTCCTTCTAAAGACACCTGTGTAGTGTAGCCCTCTGAGCTGCCCCGTCACACTATGTGACGAGAATGTTACTGACTCAAGGATCCATTTGATGATGTAATAATGAACTCAAGTGAGCTGTAGAAATGGCAGTCAACAGCTCTGTTTGAACCAGAAGGCAGTGGCTCGCTGCCTTGCTGTCTTGATAGAGAGCTGTCTCACTAGACATGACTTTGGATTGAATGCATCTTTTAAGAATGAGCGTAGCGCTCTAGAATCTTTGATTAACACTACGGTATGAGATTAGCAAACACAGAAACGTTAAACCAAACTAGCTTACTAAAGCTAGCAGGCTAACGGTAGAAAGTTGTTTGACAGACGGCATTTATCAAACCATATGCTATCAGTGGTTACAACAATGGTATAATCAGATAGTACAGTGTTTATTTCTCACTAGATTTTAAAAAAATCTAAGCAAAAAAATTCAAACAAATCACATTTCCACAGAATAAGCAGCTGTTACCAGGTTTATGGATAGTGGAGATAGATTGATGCTGCCATCAAAAATGATGATTGTAAGATATATTAGAAGGCAGGAAAAAGAGTTTTTCCGGTTTCAATCCACACTTGCTGCCTCGCCCCTGTCAGATATCTCAAAACACAGCAGTTTTCACCGTTTCAAACAGACCTGAAATGAATTCATCTAAATGGCATCATTCTAGAATGGCTTGCAAAAAACAGATACCTTGTAACAGGTACCTTGTAACAAATCTTTTGAGATGATATGGGATGCAGTTAATTATTTTTAGTTCACTGCAGTCCAGGATCTTCTATCTCAGTTCCCCACTCTAATAATCTTCTCATTACGTAACAATAGTCATGGGAATGGTTTGATTTTTACCTTTGTTATTGGACTTGTGGATCGTGCACAACTGTGTTGTTAACCTGCTAGTAAAATTTGACTGATCACCATGTTGTGCGTGAGCATAGCGTTGCCATGGTGCATGGATTGTCCATTCTCCAGTCTGCGGGAGGTACACTCTTCCATTAGTACTTGTGTCTCTCCAATAAAGTTTTATTGCCTTGTTTAGTTGAATGCTGAATTAACACACCATCGTGTCTGAGGGGAAGTGTTAAGCCTAGGCTCAAGAGGGCATCAGAGTGAAACGTTTGTGATGTGTGAAAATAAATAGCCATAAAAAACAGGCTTGAGATCAGTGCAAAAATCATACAACACAACATCCAGCTACAACTACACTCCATAACATGTGTGTGTGTGTGTGTGTGTGTGTGAGTGTGAGTGTGTGTGAGTGTGAGTGTCAGAGAGAGAGAGAGAGAGAGAGAGAGAAAGGTGGAGTAAGTGAAGGGATTGTGGAGAAACTCAGTTTCGGTGAACAGGAGTGATTGTCCATTGCTAAAGCAGCAAAAAGCATTCTGAATGGAGCGAATTGTCTGGTTAATATGAAAAAGCTGTTTTCTTTGCAATGCTCTCACTGCAGTGTTCACCCCTTTGTCTTGTGACTCAGCAGTAATGATGATGACTCAGTTGGCTTAAGAACCATTTGAAATAACTCGTAGGAGGATTCAGATTGTTCAGGACATGAAAGAGTCTGTCGATGGATGGATTATATGAATTATGACAGAAGGGCATCTGCGAATAGAGGAGACATCAGAAAAATAAAGAACTTCAGACATCTTACCAGTCTGGGTAAACATGCACCATTGAGAAGTTGAATAAAGACGGTATAATCTGTGTTCCTTCCAATGAGAATCAGTCTGGGGGAAAAACAATCACACACTATTTGGGGGAGGAGAAAAGGACGACCAGTGAAGGCAGAAAATTGTGAGATAATTGGCTTCTGTTGCCGCCGTTTTTGAATCAGGTAGGAAATGAGAGCTGCTTTTATTCTCTTTCAGTGTGTCGTCTCTCCATCTGCGACATCCTGCCAATTAAAACAAGAAAGCATGTTGTCATGTAAGGCCATCCAAAATAAACATCTGCACCACTGAAGCCCATTGCTAATTAACCTCATTCACACTCTTAATATTCATATAGACCCGTATAATTTGTTTGTGTGTGTGTTTTATATATGCATTTGAAGGACAGACACACACACACACACACACACAAGTTTGGCAAATGACATATGTCCTTATTCTTTATCCATACCAGGTCTTCCTGTCACTAAAAGCTTTGATTAAAACTGATTGTAATTACATGTAATCAGTGTCTGTCATATATAGCTCTTCCTACATACGCAGCTGCAGTGATTTCAATCTCCAACAGAGATAAGTGACCATGTGATGAAGCCCATAGAGGTATCCAGACTTCTGATGGACGCGAGCTCCACCATCTAATCTCCCTTTACCTGTTAATCAACAGCAACTTTTGATTGGTTATTGTCTGATTACAAAGGCTAAAGACCGCTGCGGCCGCGTCCACGGAATGGCCACTGATTGCGAGTGCTCCTGTAGAGTGTTTGCAAATCTGCCCAAAAGATGTTCTTCAAGATGTCCTTCAAGATGTCCTGGTGTCACTCTCACTGATGATGAGGATAGCCACGAGGACAGAGCCAGAGGATCAGATGGTATTATTATTATTATTTTCAAATCCTTTGAAAGACTGGTGTTGAGCCACCTGAAGGACATAACAGGACCTCTGCTGGACTCCCTGCAGTTTGCCTATAGGGCAAACAGGTCGGCAGATGATGCCGTCAATATGGGACTGCAATACGTCCTACACCACCTCGACTCCCCAGGGACGTATGCCAGGATGCTATTTGTGGACTTCAGCTCGGCGCTCAACACCATCATCCCTGAACTCCCACATCAGAAGCTCACCCAGTTCTCAGTGCCTGCCACCACCTGTCAATGGATCATCAGCTTCCTGATTGACAGGAGCATCTCATCCAAAACCCGATCCATCAGCACTGGCGCCCCCCAGGGATGTGTCCTCTCCCCGCTGCTCTTCTCCCTCTACACTAATGACTGCACCTCAAAGAACCCTTCTGTGAAACTCCTGAAGTTTGCAGATGACACCACCATCATTGGTTTGATCCAGGACAGTGACGAGTCTGCTTAAAGACAGGAGGTGGAACAGCTGGTCCAATGGTGCAGTCAGAACCACCTGGAATTAAACCCCAAGAAGACCTTGGAGATGACAGTGGACTTTAGGAGAAGTCTCTACCCCCCTCACAATCCAGAACAACATCATGTCAACAGGACTCTGGATTCCTGGGATCTACCATTTCACAGGACCTAAAGTGGTCCCCCCACATTGACTGTCCAGAGAAAGGCCCAGCAGAGGTTATACTTTCTGCAACAGCTAAGGAAGGTTAATATGCCAAAGGAGCCACTGACCACTTTCTAGTCAGCCAGTCTGTCATCTGCACCTCCATCACTGTCTGGTTTGGGTCAGCCACCAAATGGGACAGGTCCAGACTGCAACGGATAATTAGGGCTGCAGAGAGGATCGTTGGAGCTGACCTTCCCTCTATCCAGGACATGTTGTGGACCCCTCATATCCTGGTCACAAACTGTTTAACCTCCTTCCCTCTGGTAGGCCATACAGGGCACTGTTCGCCAAAACCAGGCGACACAAAGACAACTTCTTCCCCCAAGAAGTCACTCTGTTGGCCCCACCCTTACACTGAACAAAGACTATTACCACTGTTCTGCTCATCTACCTCATGTATAATTCCAACCTTGTCAGGGCCGGTGAGGCCAGGTAAGGGACTGTGGAACCAAAAGCAGACTCAGAGGCTGATAGAAGGTTATGTAGGTGTTAATGTTGATGAACACAAAATAGGCAGCCAGGCAGGTAGGCAGCGTCAACTCAGTGGGTGAAAAAAAAACAGGCAGCAGTACAGGCAGGGTTAAAATAGATCTCCAAAGTGGCAAAAACAGGCAGAGTTCGGTACACAGGTAGGCAGACAAAAATACAAGCAGCAGTACAGGCAGGGTTCAAGTATCTCCAAAGTGGCATAAACAGGCAGAGTTCGGTACACAGGTAGGCTGCAGGCAGTTGAGCAAAGGGGCTAGGCAAGACTCAGTTGTCAGAACAGGCTGAGGTCAGTAACAAGGAGCAAGCAAGGTCCAAGCAAAGGTTTCCAAAAAGGTTCAGGCAAAATCACAAGTCCAAAAACACAGTCCTTGGTCAGAAAACAGTAAATCCAGCAAGAACATGAGACTACGCGATAATCCATACTGAAAGATGTGGCAATCTGGTAAAGACTGTTCCACATAGCATGGCTGACGAGGGGGTAGTGGCAGCAGGTGTAGCAGAGCAAGCACTGGTGTTTGGACGCCTCCCTTGTCAGTCAACCGAAAGCCAAGGCAGAAGGAAATCCCGGACCGGAGCAGCAAAGGCATCTCAAGTCACAGGCTAGGAAACGAGGCTTCTGGACTGGGCTGTGACAAACCTTACAATTACAATATTGTTGTTAATATATTACCATTCCACTGAACTGCTTTCTCTATTCTGACATTGCACTATTCCTTCCCTCTCTTAAATTGTTATTGTACATTTTGTATATTTATTGTATGCTATATTGTATATTATATTATTGACAGTATGTTGTATATTTCTTACTGTCCTTTTTCTGTTTTTATTCTCATATGTGAAGTGATTGTTTTGTACTTTGAGAGCAAAGATTTACGGGAGTCAAATTACTTGTTTGTATACGCAAACCTGGCCAATAAAGCTGATTCTGATTCCTATTCTGATTACGCCAGAACTGTATTGAAGGCCGTTCTGTCTATGACCTCAGTATCTAAGCACTGAATCTCTCCCACTCTACTACAGTAGGTACTTGAAATCAGGGTCTTAAACTCCTGCCATTCTAGGACCCAACCCAGGTGAAAAAAAAATCTATTAAAAATATACTTTTATATACTCAATTTAAGTATAATATTAGTGTGATTTAAAATTGTACTATTAGTACTCTCCTACTTCTGTTACATGACAAATTACACTTTGTTTATGAGAAAAACATTTTATTGACATGAATGAAAACAAAACATAATATTCATCCATAACAAAAGTAAAACATTTTTCTGAAAGTTATGAATCTCTTGAGCATATCTTTTCAAGTTGGATGTGGTAACGCGATAAAACATGCATTTGGGCGTATTATATTATTTCACATGCATAGATTTTTCGAGTGGCTGTTTGGAGCGCTGGTCAGATTCCTCCTCGCTCACAGCATTTTTTTCGGAGCAGTTTCCTCTGAGGCTTGACGCCAAGAGAGAGAATTTGCGCCAAGACGATTTAATATCTACGTGTGTGAAATAATATATAATATAATACACCGAATGCATGTTTTATCGCGCAAGTGCTTTTTGCCACTATTGTGTCGCGATACTCTACAGCCTCATTGGTAGACCATCAATTCAAAATGCAGATTTCATGAAAAACAAAAGTTGTTTACCCTCCTAGGTGAGAGAATTTGCCCTCTAAGCTTGAAATTGTTTACTGGACACCCAGCCTACAAGCCAACAACTTAACAGTCTAACATGGCTAAATTTAAATGCATGATCATTTATTGCTTATTTGTTTGCAAAGTCTTCTGGCCCAGAAAGAAAACCATGGTGGTTACGGATCATGGCTGAGAAAGAAAGGTACAGCTGGTAGAGTTGTGCAGTGAGTGAACTTCCCTCCCAACACTGAGATGGGGTGGCAAAAGCTGTGGTAGCTAGCTTCCTTACTAGCACACCATCTTCCAGTCCAGTCGGTGGCAACCCGGGGCTGGACAGCAGTCAAATGCATTGACCTTGGTATTAGAGAATTTGTCTCTGTTGTCTGTGAACAGAAAGAAGATGGACAACATTTTACAAGATAAACAATATTTTACACAGAAATCCATTGTCAATGATGAGATTAATACAGATTATCTGTACCAATTTGACATTTACTTTTTATGGGTCAAATTGGTATTGACACCATCTGTTTGCCATCCTGGTATGGGTAGACCTGGCCAGGTAGTCTTTCCTTAAAGCGCTGTGCACCTTGGCACCGATATGAGTGCAACCACCCTGTTTTCTGCATTTGATTACCTTAGATTCCTTTGTTTCCAATACAACCGTATTATCGTTTTCGGGTCATCATGTATCAAAATAGTTCTGCCCCTACGACTCCCATTCAAAATTGACCCAGAAACGACAATACAGTCAACCTTAATGGTGGCGCTTCTGACTTAATTATGCTTTTAAACGAAAGTTTGACTCAGGTACATTCACAAAAAGACCCTAGGTTGCATTTTGGCTTGAGTTATGCTTTAAGAGTAATGGGGCAAGGTCCTGGATGAAGAATATTTACCTTTACTGCTGATTATTTGAGGCGACATCTTGGTTTCAAAACTGTCCAGGAACACCTGTAAAAACATAGTTAGGCTACAGATTAAAACTAGAATTGCGGTTCCGAGGAACTGCAAGAGTGGGTTTGATCAGGGGCATGGAACTCAGCCTCATCCAAGGATCGGACGTACGGGTCAAAAGTTACATGCACACACCTTCATATACACAGACAGCCCAGCCCAGCCCATTAGACATTGCCAGATGGCTTAGAACTCTTCCAGGTGCAAGCTTAAACAATTAGAGCTGTGATGTCATAATCGAAATTAGAATCCTGAACATTCCGCCATTCATTTCAATGGGGCCAAAAAACGCCGAAAAATGGGAATAACGCGAAAACGACAAGGACCAGCGACACGAAAGTAACACGCGCACTACACCAGTTCAGCCTGAATTTTTGGAGTTTGAACCGCGTCGATAGCTCAAACAGTCTAGGAGCAGTAGTTGGTACAAAAAGTGGGTGAACAGGAATAATAAATAACTAGAATTGCGGTTCCGAGTGGGTTTGATCTGGGGCATGGAACTCGGCCTCATCCAAGGATTCCAACGGTACCTCATTTATGAAAATCGGGCACACGGATCAAAAGTTATCTGGATTAACGCAACATCCAATAAGCTAAAACGTATAAATAACGTGGTTGCTATGCTGGTTGCTAGGGCAATCATGCTGGTTGCTATGGTGGTCGCTAGGTTAGAAGGCCAGCGCCTCCTGAGAGGCCTGAAGGGTCAGTTCTGAGGTTGTTGGCTGCTGGAACCGAAAAATGGACTGCATTTTCTTAAAAGACAATGTGACTGAATATGACTGAAGTGCGGGCAAAGTTTGCACAGAAATGTACGATTTTTCCCACCCTCATCGACCTTGTCATAAAACTTGTTTAAATGATCACACAACGCCTCCTTGCTGCTTTGTCGTCTACATCAGCCTTTCTCAAACATCTTTGACCTGAAGCCCAGTCAAAGCATACTTTGGGGTCATAGGGCCCACCTACATGAACCCACCCCCTCCTCCCACCCCCCATCAAATTGTAATGATATCACAATTATTATTATTTTTACGTCATGCTGTCTTTTTTACGGATGACCAATCACAAGCAGATTACCGAGACCTGTGGTTTCCCATGACAACCAAGTAAAAAATGGAGAAGGTGACAGAACACCGGTCAAGAGACTCGTTTTACTGTCTGATTATAGGGAACTGTTTGACATGACTTCACACCTTTACCATAACATACCAAAAGCAATAGCCAACGTGAGTTTTCTCTTCCGCGACATTTTGTACCCACACGTAACGTTAGCCACTTTGTCTATCGCAAAAAGACGCTTCCGGCTGCTTTTTGGAACAAGAACGCTGGCAGATTTTTCTTTCAAACTGAAAAAGCAGTCTGCATAACTTCTTTTGTCAGAAAAAGACGCTAAGTCTGAACGTACCCATAGACTGTATAAAATAACGTTAATGTTTGCTCACACCACGTTTTGCTCGAAAGGTGCACAGATCCGCCCACTCCATTTCAAATTCAAACAGCCATGTTATTGGTCAACTGGGCTGCCTATAAATTAAACTGTGTTGCCTATAAATTTAACAAAATGCCACATTCATCCTCTCACAACCTCTACTACATGACAAACGTATAGGCTACTACCTTACTAAGACACAAAATCAACAAAAGAACAAATATTATTTGATGACCAAAACTGATAGATCAGTGTGTCTAGGCTAGGTTATTGCACATTGCCATGCATGCGACTGACATATCAGGCCTATAGGCTATAGGCTACACACATTAGTATTTTATTAAAAGTTAGATGACTATGAAACTATACAAACAATGTATTACCAAAAAAAATATACTTCCCATAAGTACACTATATTACAACTTGTTGCTAAGTATTAGCAATTAGATACACTTAAACAAAACAAACTTCTTTACCATTTAAAATACAGTAACAACAAAGTACACTTTTTAAAAGTACATACTTTACATAAAGTATAAAAAGTGTAAGCATACTTGCTTTATACTTCATATACTTTAATCATATTTCTAACACACTAAAATACAGGCTACTACCTTTTTACCTGGGGTGGTCTCTTGAGAGCACTCAGAGTCACCCAGGGAACATTCAGCATCTATTCAAGTCTGTTAGTGGACACAAGTTATCACAGGCAATGGGATTGGCTGCAGAGCTCCCAGAATATGGCACAACCAGATATGGCAACAAAGAAGGATTATAGAAAGGTAAGTATGTCATGTATGTTTGAAAAATCATGACACCATTCCTGTCAACAAGACCCATATCTTCCTAAATACACAAACCTTCAGAGCTACGCAAGAGTTCAATCCTTGCAGTTAACCTTCCCCTGGTAGCCTACAGTACAGTCCATTTATTTATATAATAATGTGTTATTAATGTGTTTTTTTGAATGTCATTGACTCTCAGACAGAGTTTGAAAACCTTGCTGAAGAGAGGCTACTTCTGGGGTTTCTCAGACATTCTCAATTTCAAAGCAACTGTAGTCATTTAGTCCCCTGTAGGTGAAAAGAGACAGCAGAGGATCTTACAAACATTTCACACACAGGGCAAGAAATGACAGTGAGAATATTACTGCCGCAGATTGAGTCTTTGATGAGGAAGGGCCCCCTATAGCTGGTACGCGTGTGGCGTTATTGACACAGTGCAGTGTGTGTGAGATGACTATGTGCTATTCTCATTTTCTCCGCCACCCTTCCCATCAGCTGTAATATAAAAGGTGTCCGTGTGTGAGGCCACTTTGTGTCTGATGGGTTTGGGCCTCCACATACGAGGGAAGACATCAGAGATGATCTCAGATGATACAGAGCTTGGACTTAACACAGTGGACCTGCTCATACTCACGCCAAACTCAGTGTATGATTTGTCAATTTGACTTCTTTTGTTATTTGTGTTCATTATTTCTATCCATTCACTCTCCTTCAAAGAGTTAAGAGAAGTGGAAATTCAAGGAACAAAAAAAGTAAAAACACTCTGGATATGAAATAAAAGATTGGAAAACAAAAACATCAGTAGTACAAAAAGAAAGCTCAACTCCTTCATTATCTATTTATTTCTTTGATTGATTTTGACTTGCCATGAGCTTAGGTGTGATCACTGAAGTCTAATTAGAGTCCTTGCTTTGTTGTAAACACAAGGGATTAGCGGAACACAAACATACCCATCAAACAATTACCAAAGAAATCAAATTATAAGCCACAACATGTTACATTTATCCTGCTAATCAGACAACTGGGTTCTTCTGCTAGTGAGGATCGACACATCTATTTTGTGTCTATTTGTGTATGTGTGCACATGTGTGTGAGTGTGTTTATTTATGTTTGTTCATCTTCATACATATGTTTTTGTTTGCATTTGTGTGTGTGTCTAAACATATCTGTCTGCACATAGGTGTGTTCATCTTTCAACATATTGATCTATGTGTCTGTGTGTGTATGTGTGTGTGTGTGTGTGTGTGTGTGTGTGTGTGTGTGTGTGTCTGTGTGCATGGTTTGTAGATGTTGGAAATGATTCTGACGCCCCTGCTTGTAGGCTAGGGGGTTTGCTCTCTTTGCAGCTCCACTTGGTCAGAGCGTGTGTGAGTTTCGTGACGGGTTGGAAAAGGTTGGCTCCAGATAAATGGCTTCGGAAAGTCAACTCACCAGCTCCATTTGTCCTGTCCAGCCCCACTGTCCAACCCCAGCATTCGTCACCGTGGGCGTGTAATAGAGAGAGAGAGAGAGAGAGAGGGAGAGAGAAGCAGAGAGAGGGAGGGAGAAGCAGAGAGAGAAACGGAGAGAGAGAGAGGGGGGAATAAGCAAAGAGAGAAATGGAGAGAGAGAGAGCATTAGCGAGTGTGAGCGCGGGTGACACTGGTGTGATTAGTTAGGGAGGAAGTGACAGCCACACTGCTCAGGCTTCGTGAGCGGAAAATGAGAAAGTACTCGTGAGGGCAATGCATTCTGGGAAAAACTGCTCTTTGTGGTGCTGCCATGTGCTGTGTCTTAGTCTCTTAGCACCATTTGCCTAGTGTCCATAATATCACTGTATACATGGAATGAGTCAGTTACATGGCAAAAATACATCAGTGGAGTAGCCTACTTAGCATTTTACATTTACAATAGAACTTTTCCTACTGCTACACATGCTTAGAAATAACATACTGTCTGACATGTCTAGCAATGAATGGAATCAGCATAATGCTACCTGCTACTTTCATAAACCTAGAATTCGGTTTAGACTATGAATCATGATCACAATTATTTCTACACATACACTGTGATAGCAGTGCTGATGGCAGTGCAGTGATTAGTGTCTGTACTACTGTATATGATATACGTCATATCAGTTTACTAAACATATTAGTTGTCAATACGCAAATCCCTAATATTGTCATTGTAATAATGCATAATGATTCTCATTTGGTGGTTAAGCAGCACTGTGTGGTTTACTCAGACCTGATTGTGTTCCCTATGTACTCTGACTAAGTCTATGCTCTACTCTTAATGTATGCTGAGGGAGCTGTGTGTGTGTGTGTGTGTGTGTGTGTGTGTGTGTGTTGTGTGTGTGTGTGTGTGTGTGTGTGTGATTGACAGAAGACGTGACTGAAGAGGAAAGGGTCTGTATCCATCCTCTGGCCTGGCTAGGCTTATCCATCTACCGTATTGAGCTGCTGTCACACCCCCACACACACACACACACACTGCTCCACCCTCCCCATACCCACCCTCATTTCCATGTGTGTGTCGAGGCCACTGTAAATGTTTGTCCATGGGGACACAATAACGTGCATTACATTAATATGGAAATACCATCCAAATACCAGCCTCCTGACTCGGCTGATTCACGTTATGTAACTCCGATAGAAATCCTCTGAGGCGTGGGATGGAGGAGGGGAAGATATATGTGTGTGTGTGTATGTGTGTGTGTGTGGTGTTTGTGTGTGTGTATGTGTGTGGTGTTTATATGTGTGTGTGTGGTGTTTGTGTGTGTAGTGTTTGTGTAAGTATGTGTGTGTGTGTGTGTGTGTTTGTGTGTGTGTCTGTGTGTGTGTGTGTGTGGTGTTTGTGTAAGTATGTATGTGTGTGTGTGTGTGTGTGTGTCATGTTTGTGTGTGTGTGTGTGTGTGGTGTTTGTGTGTGTGCATGTGCACGTGTGTGTGGTGTTTGTGGATACAAACCTGGTCCAGAATCTATAATTCGCCTGGATGTGTTTTCTGTCTCTGTGTTTAATTTACTTTCTGTTGCACAGGTCAGCGAGTCACAGGCTGCATAGGCCATGCATGTTAATAACTGGTACAGAGAGAGACTGGACAAGAGAGAAAAAAGGGGGGGGGGAGAGGGAGATAGGGATAGAGAGAGAGGGAGAGAGGGGGGGAGCGAGAGGGAGAGAGAGAGAGAGAGAGAGAGAGAGAGAGAGAGAGAGAGGAGAGGGAGTACCAGGTTGACTCCCTGTGTTCTGTGTTCTGTTTGATGTTGTTTCTGTGGTTGCTCTGGTTCTTTTGAATATGCTCCATGTGTGGTTGCTCTGGTTCTTTTGAATGTGCTCCATGTGTGATTTGGGTGCCTGGAGGGGCTCCATCTACAGGTGCAGCACTGTGTGTCGGCAAATTAGAGCCGGAGACGGCCGAGCCAGTCATCGGCGACAGCGACGGCAACGCTGAAGGACGGAACTGATGGGAATGCATTAAATAGCTTCCTGAATAGAAAGTATTTTGCCTCTAAGCAAATGTTATAATAAACAAGACCAAATCAATCTATTTTACTACAAATGGAAGTCCCAGCTGCTAATAGCACACTTCCTGAGTGGCATACACCAATTGGAATATTATGCAAATGTAAAAAGGGGGAGCAATCCCACCATAAAACAAGTTACAAAAAAATATCATCAACTTTCACATTTAAAAAGCCAAAACCAATTACAAATGTATTCATAAATGTGTACGCTCAAAGTTTATATTTACAGGGAGGGATATTTAATTGTAAACATGCGCATGCCATTATATTCTGTTGTTTGGTGATATGTAATTCCTAGTGCAATGATTGAAGATTGTATAATGTGGAAAGTCCAGCTGTGAGCATACTAATGCATGTGGCTCACTGGACAGTGTAAAAGATTATATGCCCAAGAGCAAACCCCCTTGCTCTCTCTCACTGGACGGTGTAAAATATTATATGCCCAAGAGCACCCCCTTCTGTTCTCTCTCTCTTTCTCTGTTGTTTTATCTTCCTTTTCTCTCTCACACAGATCTCTCTTCCTCTCTCTCTCTGTCTGTTTCTCTCTTACTGAGTGTCTCATTCTCTCTTGCTTTGTATCAATTCATTTAAATTATTTATTGCTTTTGTAGCACCCCTCTACTCTACTTAATAATAAATTGCACTTTAAAGTAAAAGGAGGTGCTTCTATGAGTTACTGTTAAGTTTAGGCCAGTTCTAGGTTCGGCATTAAGGGGGGAGTAAATTGACAAGGACACCAGTATGTAAAATGTTATAAATAAATAATGCAGGTTTATTAAATGCAAGAATATCTTTTCTCTATGAGAAAAGAAGAGGAAACATTGGTAAATAGAAAATAAATAGTAAATAAATACAAAACCCTATAAAATAATAAAAGAGCTCTTAAAAATGCAAAGTATCAAATCAATAGTTAAAAACTCAAATGTCCAAAAGAAAAGAAATACCCGGGTAAGGTGGTGTGAGTGTACAATGTCAGTGTATGTGTGAAGGCTTATCTGTATCCAGGGAACAGATCCAAGGGGTTGGTTATCCAGTATGAAAGGGCAGTTCAAGGGGTTGGTTATCCAGTATGAAAGGGTAGAACAATTCAATCGATCCAAGGGGACTGACTCGCCATCCAGTGTTCCAGTGTACATAAAAAACCAATCGGAGTTCGAGGTTCAAACAACACAGGTCTTCAACAATCAGTAGAAAAATAGGTATAAGGAAAGGTAAGATGATTCAATACGATCAATAGATTTAGAAAAAGTTAGATTAGAGTTAGATAAAGTTAGTATTCATTTTCTTAAGAGGATTATCAGTAACGTCTAATCAATTTCATTCAAGTGGAGTAGATTAGAGTTAGATAAAGAGAGTGAAAAACAAACCCGTCACCTAGGAGATGACTATACCACAATAAAAGTATTTTAGAATACCTGCACTTTCAAGCAGACCAAAAAAAGAAATACATATAATCATGTAAACTCAGCTTCTTGCTATTTATTCATATTTATTCTATTTATATATTAAAATATTTATTGAACTCAAACTGTTCTAAAACTAAAGTTATGGTCTTAGTAACCAAACTTTAAGGTGGGTTACACCCTCCCCCCTTAAATCACCCTGAGTCCCTTCATGGGTGTCTACAGGTCTAACTTTCGGAAAGCTATATCCTCAGGAGTGGGTGATTTTCTAGCTCATTAAAAGAGACCATGGCCCTATTAAGACCATCTAATATGGTGTGGGCGAAAGAAATAAGGGGGTTCCCTAGCTGGGAATACTGAAAGCGGCTGGGAGCTCTCCGTGATCTCTCAGATCTCCTGGTGGGAGGATCTTCAGAAGGGACTTCATCATCTGGCACCTCATGGAGTTCAGGTGCTTCCGAGGGCTCTTTCTCCAACTTCCCAAAGAGGGAGTCATCTTGAGACTCATTTGCTGTCTCTCCAACAGTCACCCACGGGCTCAGGAAAGTAATTCTCACCGATCGCTGCTCTTTCAGCTTCTGCAGCAGCAACAGAGACAGGGCTTCCAGTGGCAGCAACAGAGACAGGGCTTCCAGTGGCAGCAGCAGAGACAGGGCTTCCAGTGGCAGCAACAGAGACAGGGCTTCTAGCGGCAGAGACAGGGCTTCCAGCGACAGTGACAGGGCTTCCAGCAGCAGCAGCATAGACAGGGCCTCCAGCAGCGTCAGCACCACGGATAGGACCCTTGGCAATGGCAGCACCATGGACACGACCCTTAGCAGTGGCAGCATGGACAGAACTTCCGGCACCAGCAGCAGGGAGAGAACTCTCAGTATCGGCCGCAGGACTTTCAACATCAGCAGCATCAACGGGACCTTCAGCAGCAGCGGCATTGACGGGACCTTCAGGAGCAGCAGCACAGACAGGTAAGGCATCATCCAGGGATTCCACAGGTAAGTATCCCTCATGCTTCTCAGGTCCGGCTGGGTGAACAGCTGGGGAGTCATGGTGGCACTTGGGAATCTTGTAGACTCCAGTGAATTTTCTGTCAGGAGATATTGGAGGACTGTTAGTGCAGGAGTTATCACTCTCAGAGTCTGAAGCGTCACTCTCTGACAGTTGAACAGGGCGGTTCCTTGTTCTGGGTTGTCGTGTCGTTCCCTTCTCGGGTTGCTCTAGAGGTTCCTCATCAGTACACTACACAAGGCAGCAGCAGATCTCTGTGCAGAGTGCGGGTTGGACCATCCGTCCCCTCAGGTTGGACAACATAGACAGGTACGTCATCAACTTGTTTGATCACCCTGTAGACACTAGATTCCCACCGATCTGCCAGTTTATGCTTGTTCCGTAGTCGCATGTTTCGAACCAAGACACGGTCTCCCTCTTCGAGAGTGGACTCCAGGACAGACTTATCGAAACGCCTTTTGTTCCTGACAGCCACCTTCTCTGCATTTTTCATAGCCAGTTCATAACTCTCTTTTAGGTGAGCCTTGAGCTTTCTCACATACTGAGAGTGGGAGGTTGACTGAACTCCTCGAACGGGCAATCCGAATGTGTAATGTCGATGGGTAGACGGGGTTGTCTGCCAAACATCAGCTCATACGGGGAGAAACCGGTGACTTCATTCTTGGTGCAGTTGTAAGCGTGAGTGAGGGGTTTGACAAAGTCACGCCATCTGCTCTTCTCCTTGTCCTTCAGTGTTCCCAGCATACTGAGGAGTGTTCGATTGTACCTCTCCACGGGATTACCTCTTGGATGGTACGGACTGGTTCTCACTTTCCGAATTCCGGTAATGGCACATAGCTCTTTGATTGTGTGCGACTCGAAATCTCTGCCCTGGTCACTGTGGAGTCTCTCAGGAAATCCGTAGTGGACGAAGAACTGCTCCCAAAGACATTTGGCTACCGTGCAGGCTTTCTGGTCTTTTGTTGATATAGCCACTGCATACTTGGTGTAATGGTCGGTAATCACCAAGATGTCTTTTGTGTTCTTGCTGTCAGGCTCGAGGGACAAGAAGTCCATGCACACCAGCTCCATCGGTCGTGTGGTCTGAATGTTGACAAGAGGTGCAGCTTTCTCAGTCTGAGACTTCCGTCTGACACATCTGCCACAGGACTTGATCTTCCTCTCGACCTCAGCAGCCATCTTCGGCCAATAGAAGCGGGATCTGACCAGGTCAAGAGTACGTTCAATCCCAAGATGCCCCATGTCATCATGCAGACTCTTGAGTACAGCAGATCTCAACTCATGAGGAAGCACAAGCTGACACACAGGGCGGGAGTCACACTGCCGGTTCCTGTACAAGACGCCATTCTTCAGTTCAAAGCGGCTCCACTCTTTCACCATCAACTTGAGCTCAGGAGAGTCTGCTATAAGTTGGCGTGGCTTGTGCACCTGATTCCAGCAGGGAAATGACTTTTCAATAACAGGATCAGCTCTCTGGTGGGCTCAGTTCATCCTCAGAGAACATGGGGACGGGGACTTGTCCTTCCAAGCAGTCATCCTCTTCAAAGGCGTCTGGCACAGCCTCAGGATGGGCCTTGAGGGATTCAACCAGTGTCATGGGTGGTGAGTCTGTCTGGGGACAGCAGAGATGTTTGTGACAGGCAGCTGAAACCACATCAGCAGATAAGTTCAACTGATCAGCTGAGGATGACAAGTGCTGAGAGGTGAACTGCTCAATTCTTTGTTTTTCTTCCAGTGACACACGGTCGTTTACCACCTCGCCATGAGGACGTCTTGAGAGTCCGTCAGCATCCTGATTTTGCTTCCCAGCTCTGTACTTGAGGTCAAAGTTGAATGTCGAGAGGGCTGCCAACCAGCGGTAGCTTGCGGCATCAAGTTTGGCTGAGGTCAGGATGTAGGTCAAGGGGTTATTGTCGGTTAAGACTGTAAAGGTGTTTCCGTAGAGGTAGTCATGGAACTTCTCGACAATAGCCCACTTCAAGGCCAAAAACTCCAACTTGTGCGCTGGATATCTTGACTCATAAGGCATAAGGCATAAGCGATGACACGGCTTTGCCCGTCTTGTTCCTGATAGAGAGCTGCTCCCAGGCCTGTGGTGCTGGCATCTGTGTGTAGCACGAAAGGCAGCTTCAGATCAGCGAACCCAAGGACAGGGGATGTCGTCAGTTTCTCAATGAGAATCAAAAATGCCTGCTGACATGCAGGGGTCCAGCGGTCTGCAAACGGCTCCTTGGGATGAAAGTATTTCCCACCACTGCCAGTCTTGTTCTTGTGATCTTTTCGGGCAGGTGGATATCCTGCAGTAAGGGCATTCAGAGGTTTCACGATCTTGGAATAATCTTTTACAAAGAGTTTTGGGCACTGGCCAGGTGGTTAAAGCTCTTATCTTGTCAGGATCAGTATGGACTCCATCCCTTGAGACAATATGTCCCAGGTATCGCACAGAGGTCTGAAAAAAGCGACACTTATCTGGAGACAACTTCAGGCCGTTTTCTCTGAGGCGTGTCAGAACGTTGGTGAGTCTGCTTTCATGCTCGTCTAAGGAACTGGAGAAGACGATCAAATCATCGATGAAGACAAGCACTTCCTTCAGATGGATGTCTCCCATGCACTTCTCCATGAGCCGTTGGAAGGTGGAGGGGGCGTTGGTTATCCCTTGTGGCATCTGATTGAACTTCGTAAAAATCTAATGGGCAGACAAAAGCGGTTTTGGGCTTGTCAGACTCTTCCATCTCAATCTGGTAGTATCCAGATTTCAGGTCCATGACCGAGAACCATTGGGATCCAGAGAGAGCAGAAAAGGTTTCCTCCACATTTGGCAGTGCATACGCATCTTTGATGGTTTGGTTGTTCAGTTTCCTGTAATCAACGCACAGCCTGACATAACCACTCTTCTTCCGGACTACTACGATGGGGGATGAGTATGGAGACTCAGACTCACGTATGATTCCAGCTTCAAGGAGTGTCCGGAGGTGATTTTGTACAGCTTCATAGTCTTGCGGGTGGATTGGTCTTGAACGCTGTTTGAATGGTGTCTCATCTTTGAGTTTGATGTGGTGTTTGACTCTTGTGGCCTGGCCATTATCTAATTCGTGGTGGGCAAAAACATCAGAGAACTGATTCAGTTTGTGAGTGACTCTGTTCTTCCAAGACTCTGGTAGTGGAGAATCGCCAAAGTCAAATGTCAAGTCAGGTGTTTCAGCTGAACGTGGCTGCTGGTAGGACAGCTGACAACACTTGACTCTCTCAGATGGCTTGGATTCCAGAGAGGGACTTGAAATAATGTCATGGGGAATGGTCAGCTCAGCAATGACACAATTGGCAGGCAGGGTGATGTCGTGCTCTGTTTCATTCCGGACCCAAACAGGGAGCTTATGAGGGTGCTGTGATGGCAAAGTGACAAGGCAAGTGTCCACAAAAATTCCACCTGGAAGGGCTGACGTGGTTGGCTGTTCAATCAGGGCACAATGTTCAGCGGTGATGTTGCTGGTGCTCACGTGACCCTCCAGTGGGACTTTCCATCCAGCCGGAATGACTCTAGGCTGTTTCTCTCTCATTGTGAGTATGCCAAGGTGTCCACTTGTTCGCTGTTCTTTTCGAAGTGCCAGCATTTTCAGGATTTGTGAGTATCCAGGCAATGGTGAAGTCAAGCTGTTTGTGTTGTGGTCACAATGCTCATCATAAAGCATGTCAAGGGTGTTAGTGCCAACCAGAACAGGTATGTCACTGCTGGAGCGGATGTCAGGGATGACTAAAGCAAGGGTGACTATTTCAGGCTCAGACTCAATGAACTCCTTGGGGAAAGCCATCTTCAGTTCCACATACCCTAAGTATGGAACAGACTGACCGTTAGCTCCCTCAACTTCAAGGAGATGATTCATGGGCTGAATGGGCTGGTGAGACAAGTGGTCTCGGTAGAATGACAAAGAGACTGTGGTCACCTGAGAGCCAGTGTCAAGCAAGCTGTTACAATGCACGCCAGAGATGGTGATGTTAGCAGTGCATTTATGACCAATGAGCCCTCTTGGAAGGTTAAAATGTTGCTTGGAACCTGAATAGCAAAGCCTTGCTTTAGCTGTTGGGGTTGATGTGGAGCAGGGGGGTTTCTCAGTTCCTCTGTGCCCCATAACAGGAACTAATGCAGGTTTAAAGGAACAGAGCCGGAAACACCATGAACTTTGTCCCAGGCCCGCTGCCTTTCTCTGAAGTCTTTTCTCTTTGTGTCAACTAGCGCTGGATTGGCTTGGTCACTACACGCTGAAGAGACATGGCCATCTTCTCGCGACTGGAAACAGTACCAGGGCTTCGGTCTCTTAGGTACAGACTCACTTTGAGTGGCTACTGCACGGTCAGAGTGGGTCCAAACACTGTTGACATCCTTTTTCTTCTTTGAAGAACCTTTGGACTGTTCACATGGTGAAGCTTTGAGGGAAGCAAGCTGAGCTCTAAGTTGAGCAATCTCCTTCTGCATCCTTTTTTCACCAGCAGTGAGGGTGTCTGTGAACACAGAGTCCATGTCAAGCTCCTCGGCACTATAGTCGCACACATGGTGGTGTTTAGACTGAATTTTGGTTCTGGAGAGGGCCAAATGCTGTGACATCCGATTGGATTTGGCAGCCTGCTTATCCTCTTCAGTCCGCAGAAGCAGCAACAGGTCAGAGAAAGGAGGTGGAGCACTTTTCTTATGCTCAAGCTGAAGACTGGTGATAAGAGTGTTGTTCCAGCAGCCCCTACAGAACTGTTTCAACAGCTGCCGGTCAAAGTCATTTGCTACAATGCCTTCTCTCTTCACAACCTGGTTAAGGGCTGCTTGCAGTCGGCTCAGGTAAGCAGAGGGCTTCTCGCCAGCATCCTGGTGGGTGCTAAGAAACTTAGCAAAAAGCTCATTGCCATCTTCCACAGTGCCATAAGCGGAATCAAGGATGTGCAGATAGGCCTTGACATCAGCGTGAGGCCCTAAGTGCTTTACAAGGTTTGCAGCAGGAGGTAACAAGCTCTCCACAATCTTTCTGGTCACATGCCGTGTAGCCAAACTTGGGTCAGAAAGGAGAAAGTCGGTGTGACTACGCCACGTTTCATAGTCTACCTCATGGTGAGGTGTAGGCAGTCTGCCGGAAAAGAATCTGAGCTTTGTGCTGCTGTGAGAAGAAGTGTCATTGCCCCGCACAATGTGTTCCACTACAACCCTTTGCACTTCAGGTGTACTAAGCTGACTCACAGGCACATACGCTGGCCCTTTGCTGCGCAGGGGAACGTCAGAATGAAGCAAAACTGAGGGATGAGGGCCACCAAGAACGTCAGCTGCCGTGACAGATGGTGTAGCTGAACTGGTGCGGTTAGGAGGAGCTGCTCGATAATGAGGTCGCTGGTGGGCTCTGCATTGTAGAGAAGCCTGAGGTATCAATGGGATTGGAAGGGGACGAAGTGCATTCTTCAGTTCTCACAGAACCTTGGATGCGAGTGAGCTCTTCACTCAGCAAAGACTGCAAGTCCAGGCCGCTCAGTTTAGCTATGTCTCTAAGTGAGTCTAAGTATGTCTGTGTTAGGTTCCTGCCTACATATTTTGAGTAGACACTAGAAAGCTGCTTAATGCAGTGAACTGTGTGGGGAGGATCTGGGGACGACCTATAGTGCGGTAACTGACCAAGCTTTTCTATCGTGAGCCCTGACTCAAACTCAACAATAACTGTATTTTCTAATTCTGGATCAGAGCTACTTACGTGTATCACCCGTGAGAAAGGCCCATGTTCCTCTAAGAACCTAAAAATTTCCCCATCAGCATCACTGTCACTTAAACCACTGACTAACACTGAGTTAGGCACTTTAACATTCTTTTGTATAACCACATCCATTTCAAACATACAGTTTCAATGTAAAATCTGAGTTTCAATGTAAAATCTGAAGTCCAATAGAAAATATGTAAATGCAAAAACAAAATATATATACACTATAAATACTAATTACAAAATTGTCAACACTGCCCCCCTCCTGGCTCTGGCTCGCCAAGTTTTATGTAGCACCCCTCTACTCTACTTAATAATAAATTGCACTTTAAAGTAAAAGGAGGTGCTTCTATGAGTTACTGTTAAGTTTAGGCCAGTTCTAGGTTCGGCATTAAGGGGGGAGTAAATTGACAAGGACACCAGTATGTAAAATGTTATAAATAAATAATGCAGGTTTATTAAATGCAAGAATATCTTTTCTCTATGAGAAAAGAAGAGGAAACATTGGTAAATAGAAAATAAATAGTAAATAAATACAAAACCCTATAAAATAATAAAAGAGCTCTTAAAAATGCAAAGTATCAAATCAATAGTTAAAAACTCAAATGTCCAAAAGAAAAAGAAATACCGGGTAAGGTGGTGTGAGTGTACAATGTCAGTGTATGTGTGAAGGCTTATCTGTATCAGGGAACAGATCCAAGGGGTTGGTTATCCAGTATGAAAGGGCAGTTCAAGGGGTTGGTTATCCAGTATGAAAGGGTAGAACAATTCAATCGATCCAAGGGGGACTGACTTCGCCATCCAGTGTTCCAGTGTACATAAAAACAATGACGAAGCATTAAGTAATAAGAGAGAGAAGAGGGGGAGTTCGAGGTTCAAACAACACAGGTCTTCAACAATCAGTAGAAAAATAGGTATAAGGAAAGGTAAGATGATTCAATACGATCAATAGATTTAGAAAAAGTTAGATTAGAGTTAGATAAAGTTAGTATTCATTTTCTTAAGAGGATTATCAGTAACGTCTAATCAATTTCATTCAAGTGGAGTCTCGAGAGTGAAAAACAAACCCGTCACCTAGGAGATGACTATACCACAATAAAAGTATTTCAGAATACCTGCACTTTCAAGCAGACCAAAAAAAGAAATACATATAATCATGTAAACTCAGCTTCTTGCTATTTATTCATATTTATTCTATTTATATATTAAAATATTTATTGAACTCAAACTGTTCTAAAACTAAAGTTATGGTCTTAGTAACCAAACTTTAAGGTGGGTTACACCTTCTTGACATGACTACTTCAAATCAGTGTTGCCAAAAACATTTAGAAACAATAATGCATTAAACTGAATACAATACCTGTTCTTTTTTTTAAAAAACTCACTCTCTCTGTCTTTCTCTCTCTATCTCTCTCTCTCCCTTTCTCTGTCTCTCTCTCCCTCTCTCTGCCTCTCTTGCTCATGTTCGCTGAGACACTGTGTCTTTCCCTCTTTAGTTCACTGGCTTGTTACCAAGGCAACTGTGTCAAATTTGTCACATGAAAGGGAAGACTCAGAGCGAGGATGAAATGATTGCTTTTAAAACTGGACGACAGAGAGCCTTTGAAAGTCTCCTCACAAGCAGTATGTAATAAGTAAAAGTTTACTCTAGCTACCTTTTTCATCAGCTTCTCGCCTATTCATTCCCCCGACAGCCATGTTCTATATCACAGAGGATGTGTGGTGAAGCCTGCGACCACGACCTGCTTTACTATTATTTTCGATGTAAGGAAGGAAGAGGGCAACATGCTGTCTGCACTGGGTATTTGTCTTATTGGATTTGGAAAGATAACAATAATTCAAGCGATCCAACGTCTGACTTTACTTCAAATACACCCTTTATTCCAGTACAGAGAAACTCAGTTCACAGCATTAACAACATATCTGGATGTGGAAGTTATATTTTTATGTTATTCCCCCCACCCCCCAGCTAAGTTACAAAACAGCGTGTGTATGTGCCCTTGAGCCTTTTTTGGCTTGCACTGGGGCTCAGAGCTCTGCCTGGTGGACGGGTTGAGAGGATCCATCTTGGAAGTCTCCACTGATGCAGTGCCTCCAGCTGCCGAGCTCCAGGTCTGTCCAGTCCAGTCCAGCACAGCTGCAATGCTTCCCTGCCTGTGGGTCCCCTCAGCCCTGCAGGCACAAACACCATCAGACTCCCACCAGCCCGCAGGCCTCATCCACCCACCCAGTGAGAGAGGATCAGCGTGGCATAATAATCTCTCTCTCTCTCTCTCTCACACACACACACACACACACACACTAACTTCCTAAGTCACACATACACTACGTTTCAGTCCCCCCTCCCAACACAACACTCTCAGCCCAGCACATCCATAAATTCACTCAATAGCACAGACACACACACACACCACACACACACACATAAACACACACACACACACACACACACACACACCATAACCCTTCTCTCCTGCCAGTGTCCGCTGAGGAAGACTCCTGCTCGGGGTGTGACTGTGTTGTGATTCGGTGTACTGTAGTCACGCAGCCTCTGACAAGATTAGGCTCTGCACTGGAACAACGGGTAACAAGAGAGAATGTTAGTATTTACACGTGGAATCAATAGTAAGGAGATCCCAACACTGGAACAGGAATTGGGTGCATGAAATTAAATCTGCAGTGTTAGCTTTCATATAAAGCTTTATACATTATGTGTATCACAGCATCTTCAATTAAATCCATCACTAAATGGCCAGATCGGTATTAATGCCATTGCTGATATTGTGGACTGAAATCAATGTGTGTGTGTGTGTGTGTGTGTGTGTGTGTGCGACTGTGTGGTTGTCTGTACTGTATGTGTGTGTGTGTGTGTGTGTGTGTGTGTGTGTGTGTGTGTGTGTGTGTGGCAGGATTAATAGAGTACAAAGACCTCCGTGACTTCAGATTTCAGAGTTCTGATTTTCCAACAAAACACTTATGAGACTGTAACGCTGATGTTCCTTTGGTTGTCAGCACATAAACCCACATGCACACTTCTTAGTGTCCTATCATTTGGTATACTGTATGGAGGTTACTTTATTGAGGACACTTCACTTCGCTCTTCTTATCCAAGCATGTGTAGAAAAATGGCTTCTAATATTGACATAGATTTCCCCTTGGTCCTATAGCAAAGTAACCAGCAAATATGATTGGAGGCCCAATGTGATTGCTGAGTGTGATTGCTGCTACACTTCCATAAAGTATGATACACTTCATCATCTTGGAAAAGAAGCTATACAAAATCACTCCAACAGACACACGCACACACACACTTTAATGGTTCCTGTAGCCATTTGTACTGTGCATTAAGACAGCCAACTCTGCACGGTCATTTCTGAGAGTGCGTTATGCCCCGCTATCTGTCTCCACACAATCCTGCAGCATGAGTATTATTGCTACAGGCTGGGGTAATATCGCCCTCTATTGGCCAACTAGAAGAAATGTGGACACCAACCCACCCAATTTGTCTGCCAACTCCCTTCCTAAACCATTCGATAGGCAAGCAGAAGCTCTTTTTGGACTTGCGAAGCATAACAGTACTGGTCATAGTGATAGTAATAATATTGGTGCTGTTGAAATCAGTGGGGTGGAAAACATCAAATGAAAGGAAAAGAAACCAACAGACTTTCAATCTATTAGGTCAACCTACTAGTCAGTATGGCATTCTGTAAGTGAGCCATTTCTCCCTCTCCTTGTCTGTCAGGGAACACGGGGCTGCCACAGATCGATCGGCTCATAACCTGATCACATGTCCTTTGCCGACTTGATCATGACAGGTACAATGACCTGTGACCCCTATGAAGTTGTCTTTTTTCATATGACTTGACTGAAACAAGACAACACAAACAAACCCATTCGCATTCTGGTCAGTTTGCCTCTGCTGGAGAGCCAGTGATGTGTAGGACTCGGCTCAAGGCATGTCCACCCCTCTCTATGCTTGACCATGTCCTGACCTTTTAGCTGTAAATGCAGCTGTTCTGGGAAGCTGACCGTCTTGTGGCCGGCCGGCCGCTGCAGTTGCTCCGGTCAGACAACCCACGCTTGCCACTGCAAGACGCTGTCGGGAAGCGAGATAGACTCTCCGGTCGCGTCCCATTATGCTCGCTTGCACCCTCAAAGTGTGTCTTGAGGCGTACGCTTTTATGATGGTCAAGAGGGGTGGACAAGTGCGATGCAAAGTGTTCCAAGGTCTAAGAAGCATGGAAGCAGAAATTGAGCTCTTCCTGTGAACCCTTTTGATATGGGACACATAAAAATGTGCACTTCAGGGTGCAGTGCTGTAGTCTACGTGATACGCAGGACTACGCAGTATACCCACTTAAAAAACTTCACCATCTCACTAAAGCCAGAGAAATAGGCAAGGATACGTATTAACATTTGGGGATACTCATAGTGTACCCACTACAGCTAACTAGACTACACCAGTGGGGGCAAGGCCATAAGGCTATACAGTGGTACTACTGTAACTCATATTCTCTTCCTGACAGGGGAGAAGGGCAAGCTGCCATGCAGTCCCAGCCACCTGTGGTCTTGCCTCACATATCCAAACAAGGTTCCCTTAGCTCACATACTGCATGCACATCTCTTCAACTCAGACACACCAGCAGAGCTTTATGTGCAGGGAAAAAGCAGGTCATCTCACCACATTTTTTAGAGAATTGAACCAGACATGTTTGTCGACTGACAGATGAAACACACCAAAGCACACATAAAACACAGATAAAACGCTCGCTTGCTTCCCGGAGCGAGAGAGAGAGAGAGAGAGAAAAAAAATCAGTATAAACACGTTTAAACAAACTTTACAAACAGCGTCTCTTCTCTATGGCACTCAGATTGTATTAGGGTACAGTGATGCTGTTCGCCTCAGATGGGGCGAAGAGGGGATCAGGCAAAGAGGGAGAGACAGGTTCATTTATCTCAGATTGGCACACATGCCAGTCACTCACTGGGTCTGAGCCGCTGCGTCGGCAGCAGTTGCGAGGGCTGGGTAGCGCCTTCGCCTGCCGGAAAGACGCACACACGACATCACGTCGACTTTGGGGAAAGTGGGGGTGATTTGTTGTTTCTTCTGAGACACTCTCCAGGGAGGGATCAGCCGATGTGCGTGCAGTATGTATGTGTGTGTTTGTGTGTGTGTGTGTGTGAGCGTGCCGTGTGTATACTGCTCTTTGTCGTCAGCACACATGTACACACACACACACCAAACCCAGGAGTGGAGGCTTTACCTCAGTCTTCTGCGAATGGGAGAACAATTGGCACTGTCTTTATTTTCCTTCCATTATTTGAGATAGCTTTGGTAAGATTCACATTCAAAAAGAAAAAGAAAGTACACAGCACACATGCTCTCTCTCTCTATCTTACATAAATCCATGCACACACAAAAGCAAAAGCACACACACACACACACACACACACAAGCAAGAGTGCACTCTGTGCATTATGTCCATGTTCTGGCTGCCACTCCAATCATATTGTTATTTAGCCTGAAAACTACATGGAGAGACAATATGTGTGCTAATGCTATGCTTGGCTGTGGCCCCTGCTCATTTCCACAATGAAAGCCTGTTCTCTGGTCATGTCAGCACCAAAAGCCTGTATTTCCTCCAGCACAAATAACACTAGTGCAGGACTTACACGCTCATATTAATGGGAGCTAAGCTGATAGCATTGTGTTAGAGCAGCAGGTTGAGGGGGAGCTATACAAAGGGCCTTGAGCTGAAATTGGCTCCGTAGGTGATGGAAGTGCAATTTGCACCTGTTTTTGCCCCCACCCCCTTGCTGTCCTTTAAAGGACAAGTTCGGTATTTTACACTTAAAGGACAAGTTCGGTATTTTACACTTAAAGCCCTGTTTTCAGATAGTTTATGATTAAATAGAACGTTTAAGATTGGAATTTGGACACATGCTGCTGTTCTGAGAATTTTCGGTTTCTGTGGTAGCCCCCCCCCCCTCCTCCACAATGCTGCATAGGTGCACTGGAACAATCCTTCCTAAAACACATTAAACTTTCGTTTACAAAGACGTGAAACTCACCGAGTGGTCAGGGGTATTCGCTGATATGCTCACACAAAAATCGCTGCAAAAGATGCTTTCCAACAGGTGTTTTACCATGTGTTGTAAAACTGTGGAGCTATTTTTCCAAACGCCTCACACCCGTACATTCTTCCGTTGAGAGCTTGAATAATAGACACTCCAGCCCAGTTGGTGGCGATAATGCACCTTACACCGTCTTGCCAATTACAAGCAAACCACTGGCATTTCATTGAATACACAGAAGAAGCAGAAGATCGCTGTCTTGAAGTATTTTGCAACAGACAGCTAAAAATGAGGCGATTTTGTGCAGTTCCGAATTGCGGAATAGCAAAAAAAGTTGTCACAGACTTCCTTTCAACGATCCAGAAAGGCTAAAGTTGTGGCTGGAATTTCTGGGGTTGGATGTGAGCACACCTGTTGAGAATCTGCAAAAAGCTGATCACCGTGTCTCTGCGGTCTGCATTTTACTGAACTTCGCTGGAGGTCGAAAGAAATCGCCCAAAAAGCTCTTTCGCCTGAGAATTACAGCGGTTCCCACATTACCTCCTGGGACGACAGAGTTGGAAGAACTTGGGATATGGTTGACATTTTGTAACGTAACGTTTGTAACAGGCGGAAAATGAACTTATTTGTTATGGCCATAACCTGTCATGTTCACAGCATAAGCCTAACACTACCCTAGCCTACATGAATAATTTGGCTACATGATTTTGTACGTTTACTATTTTTTTGGCTGTGGAACTTTCATGATAAAAACGTAATGATTCACGTAGGCTATCATTCACATCATGCAAGTTCCAAGACATTTTAGCATTAGCCATGGTTGGACGTGACAATAATTTGGATAGCGTAGTAGCCTACGGTACCGCGACTGCATAAGACTACAGAAAGAATACAAACAACCCCATATCCGTTTCCGGCAGTGGAGTAATACCGTACCTCACAGCACATCCAATACAAGTCAATGGATTTGGACAAAAACTACGATAAAACCTGTTGGAAAGAATCTTTTGCAGCGATTTTTGTGTGAGCAACACCCTTGACCACTCGATGAGTTTCGCGTCTTTGTAAACGAAAGTTTAATGTGTTTTAGAAAGATTGTTTCAGTGCACCTACAGTATGCGGTGTTGTGAAGGTGGGGGGCTACCACAGAAACCGAAAATTCTCAGGACAGCAGCATGTGTCCAAATTTCAATCTTAAACGTTCTATTTAATCATAAACTATCTGAAAACTACTGAAACTATCTGAAAGTCTAAAATACCGAACTTGTCCTTTAAAGCACATCTATTTCCCCTCATCCCCGTTTCCATAGTGTGCTACATACCCATGTGAGTTGAAACTGAGCTGTGCTATTCAAATATCTACAGCCCTGGATCACACAGGTCTTTTGTGTGCTGGTGAATAGCTGGAGGCAACAAGCTGCCCTGGACCTGGACATATTTACCTCTCTCCTCAGTCTTTTTCTCATGCCATTCCCTCTCTCTTTCTCCCACTTCTCTCCTCTTCATCCTTTTCTTTGTTGACCTTCTCGGTGTGTCTTGCAGGTCTCATACTTTCTCTGTTCCTTTCAGCAGCTCCAGCTGAGCCTGATCTCTCCCCACACACACACCTCACAGACCTTGACGTGGGCGTCTGATTGTGTGTGTGTGATCATGCAAGGGACAACTTGGCATTTCTGCTGGAGGTCTTTTTTATGTCCTCTCTCTCTCTCTCTCTCTCTCTCACACACACACACTTTCTATCTATCTTTTTTCACTCCCTAAGCTGTATCGGGACCTAGGGTTGACTTCCACTTGTTACAGGGAGGGCTGGATGGATAGTTGCAAGCGTGGAGGCAGAATAACAGAGGAAGGGGGGCCGAGCGAAACTCTCTCCTCCATCTCTCTGACAGCGCACAGCGGAGGGAGAGAGGAGAGGTGGAGGGTAGTGAGAGAAAAATCAGAGGAGGAAACCGGTGCCCCCGGTGGCCTCTGGGATGTTTCCGGAAACAGTATCTGTGGGCTCGGCGTGCCATGCGCCCTGCAGTTCACCCTCGGCAGAGTGCAATTACACAATAAACCCCTGAGAGGCTGGGCATCCCAGCAGCCACGGATTGCCAGAGTGAGAGAAGAGAAGAGAAGAGGGAAAAAAGGACTGATGTTTGCTGGAGGGGAGCCGTATATGGGACAATACTGAGAGGGCACGAGAAACTCAATAATGGCCTGTCGCCACCACACACTCAGAGTCCAGACAGAAAAACGGCCACTTCCATGAATCCAGGCATATTGCAACTACACCTGCAGCGCACTCCCTCCTCTATTAGCACCCCTGGTGAAGATGAGTAAAAAGAGGTTTAAAAATCATCTTGATGATTTATCTTAGTCTAACAATTTAAATTTCGAGGCGAGGAAAAACTCGCTAGAATTGGAGATACATAAGAAGAAACCTCAAGCAGATTCACGACTCAAGGGCCAGACCCATCTGCCTAGTGTCAGTTCCAGGGCAGTAAGGTCTGTATACATGATAATGAATAGGTTAGTTAGATGTAGAGAATAGAACATGGATGATGAACAATGAATACAGTGAGTGAAAAATCCAACCTTGAAGAGCATCAAATGTATTAAATAATTCTTCATAAAGAAATAACAAGATATATTTTTCTATTAACAAAAACACACTTCACAATTATTTCCACCTCTGTAGTTAAGAGTTTGTAAAGCCTCAATTTGCAGCATTGGTCTTAAAGTTCGTAAAGTTGGAGAATACAAAAGATGAGATTTGAAAGTATTCCTCTATACCAATCCAATTGGTTGGGCGCACCCACTAATACACAATCCTGGCAGTACCCTTAAAATAATGGATTGGCATAAGAACAACCCAGGATCTATTTGTGGATGATAACAAGTTCAAATTTTCATTTCATATGTGTAGCTCTGCAAAAACTCAAACCCACCCGCTGACTTGAAGCTACCTGGATACGATGGAAGTTTATACACTGACTTCATAAACTGTCCTTATTCTAACCTCTCTTTACACTTTCAAAGTTCACAATGATTTGTCTGTAGAGACCCTCTTCACAGAACCACCACTGAAGGCTACAGTATGTCTGAGTTTAAGTCTTGTCAGTGGTTTGAAAATAGTCAATATTTTGACTCCATGCCCACTGCTACAGTCTATAAGCCATATAGTTGCTAATGCAAACAACAGTCTATATCAAAACTCCTCTGATTAGCTTATGCTGAAATACATCGAACATGATGTAATTTCCCAGTAGCATAGTGTTCCCATTTGTCTTTTTGGGGAAGAACTTTTGGCTGGAGGCGCTGAAGCCGGTCAAACTTGGTACTCCATTGGTCAGCGTAGTTTAGCTTGTGAGGGTGTGTTTGACTCGTCATGGTAAAATATACCCTGGGTTGAAATTGCTCTGGAATTACGCTTTAAATATGTGTATCTTTTGAACTAAGTGCTGTGCAGCACTGTAAATGGACAAGTGTACTCACCTGCTCGCTCTCTGACTCACTGGTGGAGAATATAATCTTCATTTATCAAAGTCAAGTATAAATATAGATTGTATTAGGTCTAACTGTGATCTTGTAACATATCCTGAAAGTTACCACTATACATAGGGCAACTTAAACATAGCACAAATTACACATAGGGCAACTTTGTTGCCTGTATTTTTTTTCCTGTATACTGTGTACATTGCTGGTATATTTTAGTACAGTAGAGCTATATGAAGTCATTTAATGTCTTTCACTGTCTTATGTAAAGCTTAGTTATCTTGTGCATGAAAATGACTTGAGGTCTTGTAGTCTTTTAACCAAGGGAACCCTTCCCAGATAGCAAAAGGATGTTAATTCAACACAGTGTTTTCAACACTACGACATTGAGAGAGCGATCACTCACACTGTCAATTTACTTTGGTCGACTAAGTCATAAATTAGTCATCGTTATCATCATTGTCAGCATATGGAATTCTTATTACAGTATGTCCAAAAGACCAGTCTTCTTTCCTGTCATGACTGCACAATTGTCCAGTAGAATACTCAACACCATTTGACTGTAGAACATCTTTCAGCATAAGTGCTAGGGCATTGGCAATATTAATTTTCCTATTTGCCAGATGTCGTGTTGTTACTCTGGCCGCATCAGCTAGTAGATTCATCGATATTTAAGGAAGGTTGAACTGCAAATGTTTTAAACTCTGGTGTGATGCCATTGGTGTTCATGTAGCTGGCATGTTGGTTGGAAACTGACAGGTTTGCCAAGGTATTTTTGTCTTCAGATAACTTTCTGCTGAGGTTGGCAAGTGGCTGAGAAATTGTAAAACACAAACGTGTTCAGCAATAATCGTGCACACAAGTATTCATAATTCGTGAATACGGTGAATTATTGATGACTGTGCCAGCTGTAACTGTTGCTCCCATAACGTCGTAGTATGTTGGAGTGCATGAACAGCTGCTCTATGACCGAGTGACAAGTAAGCACTTTGTTACCGTTAGTTGCATAGCCTAGTAGCTTCCTCGAGCATGATGTGCAGAAACAAACAACACCAGGCTCCCTCAATTTCTGGCACCAGCGGCAAAAGGAGTGATGTCTACCGTCTCCACTCTACTTTATCTATTAGGACATCTTCCCCAGGTTTTATGAATTTACACTCCATTGCCACCGATGCTAACATAACATGGATCTCAACCAGACAGACCAGTGTTGCCAGGATCCACCCTGCTCTGCTTCTGATTACTTGTAACATTAGTTAGATTTAGAGCAAGAGCCGTGTTCCTCTCATATCTTTTGTAGGTGAACTCAATTAACTTGAACACGAAAAAACCCATCTGCAAGCAACTGCTTTAATATGAGGATGGACACGTGAGCAACGCACCTAGTAATTCACGTCACCAGAGCATGCGTGGTATGATGGACAGGTGAGCAACACACCTAGTCATTCACGTCACCAGAGCATACTTTGGTACAACAATAAGGCTGCCGCTAGAGAAGCTAGTCGTTTAGATTTCACTATCAAGTCTGTTGTACAAGTTATTGACAGCGCAATAACTTTAAAAAAACAAACAGAAAACAGTGATTAAGGTATTTCATTTGTTGAGAAGAATGATGCTTTGGCTGTTGCACTGATTGGTTAAGTCTATCTAATTGTGTACAGAAGTATTTCCCCATATCGATTGAAACACGCCACATAATCACATCACGATGGTTCTGAATGGATTTGAGTTTGGCGACATCAGGCTACAGTAGGTGTCAGTGAGTACAAGAACAGTGAAACTTACAGATATTTAGGGTTTTGCTCAGTGCCAGGGTTTGGATACTGTACATATACAGTACTGCATATCAACATGTTCTCAGCATTGGATGATTGGTGTGTTGTATGATACATGGTGGTATCATTACCATGTAATACAGGGCCTTGCCCCAGAGGCTGTCAGCCAAGCTGTGCATCTTAAGGGCAGGTGACTGAAGCCCCATCACACGTCATGATAAGCAGCCCAGGCTTTATGTGTGTGTCAGGGCCACAGGGTTCTCTCCGAGATTAATGGTGCCCAGTTGGAGTCATCACTGACACACCTGATACACCACACACACACACACACACACACACACATTTACCACTCCAGAGTCATAAATGCAGCAGACATGTTAATTGGGCTTTGTTATTTATAAGATGGCAGAGGTAGAGAGTGGGTGGGAGAGAGAGAGAGAGAGAGAAAGAAAGAGAGAGGGAGGGAGAGAGAGAGATTCTTGTGAGTGAGGGTGCAGATAAACAAGAGTTTCCAATGATGATCTGTTAATAGAGAAAGAGAAAAAAACACTGTAGCCAAGAATACACACAAGCTGTGGATACACTTCTTCTTATGTGGCTTGTGCCAATTAGAGAGCCACATGTGAAATCTCAGCACAGTGGCCCAATAATGGATACAGAAGCAAAGCAATTTTACAGCTAATACACTGCACACTTATTATTTCAAGCGACTCATTATTTTAGCAACATAACCATTCAAACAGTGCTGCTTTAACATAAAATGTTCATGATGTTCTGTTTTATTTGACAGTAATTACTTTGACCATACAGCAAATGGTTGTTACTCTTGGTAGAGCCACTGTTTCTGAACTACATCTTCAAATGTGTTTAAATGAGGAATGACTTACTTAAAAAATAATTCAGTGCAACCAGGCATTGGTCACAAAGGCCAATAAAACAGCGGGCTAAATACAGAATTGATTACGGTGACCGGCACCATAAATCCACAAAATATTAAAGAACAATTTTGTCTCCATTGTGAAAGCCATAAAGGAAATGCTCTCCTGTGCTCGTGAACCGTGGAGGTGCTTACGTGTGACATATTTATATGTGTCCCTGTTCCCGTCCTGCTGCACAGACTCAATTAGTGCCTTCTCCCTGGTCAGCAGGCATGGGGGGACCAGGAACACCATCATTCCTGTAATGGACTCTGGTGCCTTACCCACCTCGAGATTTACATCTGGCGGGGTCAGGTGTCTCACGGCCAGAAGCCTGACTGTGCTCGCTTCCACTCACACGATTGATGGCCACTTTGATGTGGACCATAGGAGTTCATATAATGGCAAGTGCATGATTTGTAATTGAGATTCGCAGCAAATGACCTATGAAAAAAAATCCAAGACATAGTGTGTCTAGTGTAAATACATTTAATATTCGAGTACTTTCAAAAAAGTTCCTCCAAGTACCGTTTGTGTCGTCAGGACCATGACAAACCTGAAAGACGTGTAGAGAAAAGTTGCACTATCAATGAGTTATTTCATTTAGCTGAGCAGTGATGCAAACCCATTTTAATGGCGTGGGCCGTGATGAACGACTCAGAGTGCACTCTCTGCATCTCTAACATGACAGGATTTCAGGACACTGTGAATAGACATTCATTTCCCTGGCTGCTCGCGCCAATTAAAATAGGTTTGCATTGGACCCAATTAATTATGTTTGATATTCGCACAGCCTGAATAGCCTAGCTGACACAAGAAACAGACCAAAGGTGCCTGTGAGGACAGTCCACTGAAAGATCAGTAGAATAGGCGAAGCATTTGGACATTAATCAACCTCCAAATTATTCACAGTGAATAGAAGAGGAGATGCTTTCCTCCTGGCATCTATTCACCGCAGCCATAATTTATACCTGCTTTAAACAAACACATTTACGAAATCTATTACCACAACAGTGGAGCGCACACACACAGACTGACGCTTAATCAAAAAAAAGGAAAAACACCCTCTCTCTTGCAGAGAAACCCAGAGAAAGAATACAGCTTGGCTGTGGCATTCTTCAAACCCTCTGGCTTACCTGTGAAAGGAAGTATTATGGGGCATGTTTCCGCGGCGTCGCTGGGATCCTTTCAGTTGGAATAATAGCCAGTGGGCTGCTGGCATGCACCATAAATCAAATGGACTGGCGGTGTGTTTACCCTTTGGAGATGGTTTTTCGCAGGCCGTAGGAAGACATATCTGTGAAGGCCAGCTGTTGGCCTGTCTCTGCCACAGAATCTAATCACAGAGGAGAAACAGCCGCTCTCTCCACTCCTGCATTGTCTACATGAAGACTTTTGCCAACTTTTCCTCAGCAATGTGTCGCTCTCTCAAATCTGCTTTGGATTATTTTTTTCCTCTCTTTTTTTCATGGAGCATACTGCTGTTTCTGATAGGCAAGTGACTGTCCATTTTTAACTAGTTTAACTCCCTAGTTGGTTGGTGTACAAAACTAAAAGACATACAAGAAATACATACAGGCATATAGGGACTTCTCTGCATCTGTGTGCAATGCAGATGAACAAATAATACAGTATACAGGTATTTACCCAAGCATCACATCAAGACACATCCATGATGTATAGTCTGTTTTTCTAGAATATTTTCTCTTTCTTTCTTGGCCCCTTAATATGTGTATAGATGAGGGGAGACATGCTGCAAATTGATTAGAAAGCCTGATGTCTCTGGCCTCGCCTAGCTTTCCTCCCCCCTCCTCCCCATGGTGGTCTGCTGAGGGCGTCCGCCCCCTGCTCTGCTGCGGCAGTCGTGGCTGCCTTGGTCCGTGGGCAGTGGCTAATTGGTGAATCCGCCGGGGAACCCTTCACTGAGGCTCTCAGTGTGGGGCCCATTTGCATGCATGTGATCTGGCCGGCGGGGCGTGTGTGTCTGTGTGTGCTTGTGTGTGTGTGTGTGTGCGTTTGTGTGTGTGCGTGTGTGTGTGGCACATTGGGGTAAGAGGGAGCGTGGGTGGGGAAATAGAAAGGAAAGTGGGTGTGGGTGGTTGGGGGTGAGGAAGCGTGTTGTGGGTCTGACAGAGGTGCTTAAAAGGCAACACCTCGGCCTGATGGTCCCCTGGGCCCACCCTCGTCCTGTCATTTGTCCTCATGCCATTTTTAGCCACCAATTAATTTGCGTCTTTGTGTGAAAGATCACATTTGAAACTGATGAAACAGCACATGCAAAGAGGCATACAAAGGATATGTAGGTAGACAAACAGGCCCCATGCGTCCACTGCTAATTAAAAGGGCTCAGATGGGTCTGCTCTCCGCACCAGAGTGGCCACTGCCACCTCTCCCATCCTCTGTTATCGCATCAACTCGGCAGGAGATCTCCTGCTTTATTGAGATAGCATTTCCAAGTAACGATCCCACTCTCTTTTAAATTGTGCCTCTGTTCACCAAAGTACCCAACAAATATGAATGCATAACAACTCAAAAAAGAAAAATAAAACCCACATAAACAACAAAATGAAAAAAAATAAAATAAAAGTGAAAGCTTCCCCCAGAGCTGGCAGTAAGTGAGTGCAGTGAGATCGTTAAAATCTCGTCCAACTCGCAGCTGGTTTGGGCGCGGACGGCGAGCTGGAGAGTAGAGCAGAGGAGAAGACAGGAGCGTACTGAGTTTGGGTAATTGACTGAGCTCCGAGCAGCTCTCCAGCTAACTGGCAGGTGTCTCCATCCCAGCTGCCAGCTAATGTCTAACACAGCCAGGGTGGACCTGCACTGAACCAGCTCGGGGCCAGGACTGGGCTAAATGTGTTCCCACCAGTTTTCTGAGACTGTGTGTGTGTGTGTGTGTGTGTGTGCTTTACTATGGTGTCCAGGCTTGTAGATGGCTTGGCGAGGAACAAATAGTACTGATACAAAATAAAAAACAAAAAGCAGCCCAGCCTCTTTTTGTTGCGGCACCCAGATATCTGAAGGCTCCCTCAGGACTCCAGAAGAGAGAAAGATGAAATAAGCAAAACAAACCCAACTGTGAGAACTGAGTGTGTGAGAGTGTGAGAGTCCGCAGTGAATCTCACATCTGAAACACCCACAGCTACACTGCTTTTTATTTCTGTTCTGGTTCCTCTCTATTTTTTTCACCAGACAATAGCACTTTCAGTGTTTTATGCTTGCATTTGGTTTTTAACCCCTCTTATTCCCTCTCTGGTTCCATCACCTCTGCCTGGCTGGCCAGATGTGTGTGTGTGTGTGTGTGTGTGTGTGTGTGTGTGTGTGTGTGTGTGTGTGTGTGTAATGGTGACATATGCACAAGAGAGATAGAGGGAGAGAGAGAGAGAGAGAGAGAGAGAGAGAGAGAGGGCTCAAAAGGTCAGCTATTATCCACTTCAGTCAAGTGATGAAATCAGCGATGAAATCACCACCCACTCTGCACTAAAAAAGACACGCATGCTGCCACAGCTCTTTGAATCACACCACCCAAGGGAAGTTTGGTTCCACTTTAAATGTACTTTCATTTTGTTATTTAACAACGCACATCCATTTTGTCTGCTTTTTGTACAACGGCACGCCCAAAGAGAAACAAATCAGAATCTCATTTGTGAGCATGTTGTTCAGCGCAATCTGTATTTGTTCCGGTCCCAGAGGTGTTTATTGCCCAGAGGTAATGGTACATCAATGTGGCAAAAACATGCCAAGTCTACATTGGCAAAGTAGGGCCAACTTTTGCCCAGGGTGATATTGCTTACTCTTGATGTTCAAGTGAAGTCATTTACCGAGAGCTCACCGTCGAGAGACGTTTGTTTTAATTCTAATGTCCTCTCTGTTCTCTGTCGGTCTGTTTCGCTCTGAATTCTTATTAGTTCCACATGGTGCTTAACACATCGGAGGCACCAAAGAGCAGCGCACCGCTCCCGCTGAGCTTATCTAGGCAGGCAGCAGGAAACAAACATCCATTACAAACAGCAGCGTTATTGCACAGAGACATTAGAGGGGGCCATCACTTGCTTTCATTATTGCCGGCAAGCCATGTGTTTTGTTCTGCCGCAAATGACGAGAGTTTCTCCTTCCCTGTGGCTCATTTCAGACATGGCTTTCTGGAAATGGCCCGACGCAGAGATGCTAAAGCTTGCACACATACACCACACATCCTCGGCTCACAGATGTCTGCACTAGGGCTGTCACTTTACGTTCGAAAATCGATTGCACAATCGATTAGACCAAACAACACAAGTTTCGAAAACTAAAATAGACACACACACACACACACACAGATACACGGACGGAGATGGTCTTGAAGAATGAGTCTGGGGCCTCTTGAAAGTGATATCAGAGAAAAGAGGCAATGAAAGGACACTAGCGAGGCTGGCAGTTAAGAAATCTCCAACGGTGAAATGATGCTCTCAGAAAGCCTCTTCAGAAAAAAAATAGCGGCTAAAAATTGGCACTTCATTGTATCTGGTTAGAATTGTTTGACATTTCGTTCTCAGATCTATCTACACAGTTACCATTAGTGGCTGTGCTGGTGGCCTTAGATAAATAGGTGTTTATTTATGTATTTTTTTCCCTACTTCTCCATACAAACGTGAAACTTCTTGAAAAGGAAGATTAAATATTTGGTAGAAACAATGTATAATTATTTTAAAGCAACACAGTGTTCAAACTCATCTGGATGCCACACTGTTAAGGGTAGATGTAGGAGTGCGGTCTCAAACTAGTAGGAAACATTTAGGAGGACTCAGAGGTAAAGTTAGAAGATGGGATTTTTATTTTATTCCTAAATTAAGGCCAATCCAATGCTTTGGCAATAAAGATGATAATAAAATTAACAAAAGAAAGAAAAAGAAAAAAAATGCTTTCAATAAATGAAACAAAATGACATGGCAGTCAACAAATTAACAATATAATAATTGTAGCCAGCTAACAATTGACCTTAAACTAGTCAAACGCATGTTGAGAGCATAAGGACTCACGTCCTGTCACCTACTGCCCACCCCATTGACTGTGCTCCCAGAGCGTCTGGTATTGTAACGCTGTAGTGGGCCGGAGCATGACCCTTTACATCAACTTTAGATAAATGAGGTACTCCTTAGCACTGAATGGGTACCCAGAACATTGAACATTGACGAAAAGGGGAATTACTACAGTGTTCCCTTTCAGTCCAGTTCACTCAACGTTAACCAGTCGGAAGTCCCAGGACCAGTGGATTTCATCGCTCAGTCAGAGAATGTAGGCTGTGAGCAAGTGTTCTAATACCACATGCTGGTCCAGGTGCCCAAGGAGGCCTGTGTTCTAGTCTGACCCGGGTCATTTCCTCCTCATCCCACTGTGGGCAAGTGCGCTAATACCACATGCTGGTCCAGGTGCCCAAGGAGGCCTGTGTTCTAGTCTGACCCGGGTCATTTCCTCCTCATCCCACCCCATCTCTCTCTCCCACTTGCTTCCTGTCGTCCTCTAAAGCCCCAAAAATGTTTACAAAAAAAAAGGTGGGGTGAAGGTGGGGGAGGGTCACGGAGTGCAGCGGCACAGTCCATCACTGTGTGAAACTGTCTGACGAAACGATAGTCAATCCGGGGGGAATCATCCACACTCTGACTGGCTGACGCTTACTCTGCCTGAGATGGAGGAATGAAGCCAGCCGCTTCAGGCTGGCTGTCCAAGGCAATGAATGACATGGCATTGAGGTTAAATGGATCTGGTGGTCAGGTGCCTCTCTGGACGCCCGGGGCTCCAGGCAAGCGCCTGGGCGGGGGAAGAGGAGGAAGCCTGGCTGCCAGCAGCCACATGCTCCACAGAATGAGCCCACCTCGGTGGCGAACCGAGGAGCAATAGTGGTGCGTCTGGGAAAGAGCTTATACAATATAGGATGTAAAAATATTTCCTAGACGGGTGATTGGAGATTAGTTTAATCAACAGTGTCATCGGAGATTGACGTCCAAAGTGTTAACGTCTCGTGTTCTCCTTCAGAGAACCAGTATTACATACATAACCATATGTTTGGAAGAAAAAGAAAAAAAAACTGTTGTCTGTTTTGTAGTCTCCTATATCTGTGTGAGCTCAGAGATTGGTGGATTGTTAGGAGTTTATTGGACTTTTCAGGGGAATGATCACTTCTAATGAACCTACTGTAAGCGTTGCAGATGTGGTTTAAGTATGTGTGTCACCATCATTTGACAGCAGGAGTAAAACGTCAAACAGGTGAACCATCGCTCAACATAACACGGCTAATTGAATTTGCTGGGAACGCTTCCCCTGTAGTCCCTCATTTGTCGGAACAAAGACACACGGCTTTCCTCAGCAGCTGTCACCAATGTGCTTTAGTAGGGCTGCACAATTAATCGAATTTTAATCACGATCACGATTTTGGCTTCCCACGATCAAATTTGCGTGATCGAGCGATATTAAAAATGCGTGCTCTACCCATTGAACCAACCTGGCAACCCATAGAACACTCCGCTACAAAACAATGTGCCTGCATGCAGCCTACCAATGACAACTGTTCTTGCACTGCTCAGCCTGATGCAATGCTCAGTTTGGATGCACTGTGGACTAGTAGCATTATGTTAACTATTAGTAGGCTAGTTAGACTATACAAAAAAACGACGATCAAAAATCAAATGTGTGGCACAGCAGGCCAAGAGCTTGTCCCTCGAAACACATCCGTTGTTCGAAAATATTTCGGATTTCAGGCAAGTGGAGTTAACCAAAAACTTAAGCAAAGCAGGGCTCTCAAATCATACCGTGAAACACATCACATGAAACCACACATGCCTTTTTATCACGTTAACTTTTAGTCCTTGTTCGCTTCCTCCGATATAGCCTATAATAAGAGTTGAGCTAACGACGGGATCCGTGAATTATATTCAGGTATTTTATAAGCTACATTGCAACCTACAATGCATATGCGTTTCAAGACACAGCCTACTCAAAATGAGTGAACAATAATGAAATTGTAGCCTACACGTCAGTGTTTTACATATCAACGAATGACTAAACCAGGGGTGTCCAAACTGCGGCCCGCCACGCACTTTAATCCAGCCCGCCGAGCATTTATTAGTTTATCATAGATCCGGCCCGCAACACTTTAATCCGCCCTGCCAAGCATATAATTAGGTTATCATAGCTAGCTATTTTTTTCCCAGCGATAGACGACGTTGTGATTAACTTCAGGCTACTGCAAACTGCTTTACACTCTTCCTAAAGAACGTTTACAATGTCAATGTCAAAACAGCTTGTTACATCGAGATACATAGTATCTCCATTGCAGCAGATCTAACTACGTTATGCTACTCCATTTAATTGGGAACGCATTTGAGCGTGCAGGAGAGAGAGCGCAATGGCAACAGTTCCCATTACTGACCATTTACAAACTGAGTGGGCACAGCACTAGCCATAGGCTATTTGAGTGGATCTGGCAAAGGGTCTTAAATTGACCATTTATAAATGAATTAAAAAGCATCAAATTAACAGTATTTCTTAATACTTTGTAATTACTGTGTTGCCGTTAACGTTTCCCCAAATATTAACAAAGTAGCAAGCTGGAAGTTTGGAAGTCGCAGTCAATCTATATTTGCAGTAATTTTGGGGAGTAAATGTGAGGGGAAGAATTTGGGTGAGCCAGATAGCAAGTCCAATATGTTTAAGGGAAAAAATATATTTTTGTCACTAAAATTAATTAATAATCGTGATAAATAATCGTGATCTCAATATTGATCAAAATAACCGTGATTATCATTTTGGCCATAATCGTGCAGCCCTGTGCTTTAGTGTTTCAGAACATATCACGATACAGACCAGTATTCACTCTGCTGGAGGTAGAAGGCCTTCTATACACTGAAAAGAGTTTCTGCATTGAGGCTATAGTATATGTAGAGTTGACCAAAGATGTTATAGTTATTACTGTGGTGATTCACAGTAGCAGGGGTTTGTGTAACATCATCTCCTGAAGAGCAGTGGGGTGTTGGGGAAGGCTTCACTAGACTGGTTGGACGTCTGGCGTGGAGAGCCAGGAGAGCCAAAACCATCAGAGGTCCCTGGAGAATAGGACGCAGCTAGGCAGAGTGTGATTATAAAACAAGATTTACTGGATGTATTTTTTTGCCTTTCCATGGCTTGGTGTATGATGCCTGTATTCTCCAGCCCATATATTGCTATTTTTACATAACCTACATAGCCTATTACTCCATACTTATTTTGTACTGACCAAAGTGACTTACATATGTCAGTTATCACAAGGGCCTCAGGATAAAGTGCCCAGTGGCACAGTGGTGGCAGCCAGGAGTAGCGGAATTTGATGCTCAAGAGGATGAGGGTTGTGGGGATGAGGGTTAGACATGCGGTTGATTTCATCTACGTGAACATAATTTGTTTTTACATTTACATGTGCAAAGATGTGTAAAATAATGCACTCCTGTACCAAGGCCGTTAGCATTTACTTGCCTTATTGCCTGTAACTTGTCTTTGTAAGGCAATCAGGTAAATCAGTGTAACTAATTTATTTAGGTTTATTTCTACCTAATAAATAGGTATGAAATTACTTTGTTTTTATGTCCATGAAGTCTTATTTATAATAAAAATATTACATTAATTAATACAAGCTAAAAGTAGAGTGTGATTAAACAGAAAAAAAGAAAGTGAACAAGTGAAATCTACAAGTAATAAAAAAGAAGATAAAAAAGATGATAAAATAATCAATAACTGAAAAACATCAACATGGAAAACAGAACTTAATCAAACCACTAACACAATAAAAACATTACATGGATAATAGAACTTGATCAAACCACTAACACAACAAAAAGAACAATAACGTTAAACTATAAATAGTTGGGGGGAAAAAACTGACTAACATTAACATGGATAATAGAACTTAATCAAACCACTAACACAATAAAAACACAACAAAAAGATAAATAATGAATAACATTCAACTATAAACAGCTGAAAAAACTGTCTAAAGGTGCTTTGCCAAGTTGGACATTTTTGTTCCTGTGGTCTTGTGATTCTGTGTGGGACACTGTATGAACGTGCCATCAAGATGTTCATGTCTTTTTGTGTCTTTGATGATGTCCTGTCATGAGCACACTGAAGCAAATCTCTAGCAACTTACACCGAGTTGTATAGCAATAAAGTATTGGATTGATCGTAAGTTTAAATATACTATGGGGAGTTCTTTTTATTCATTTGTATCATTCAAAACATTTAAAAATTACTGAATTTGAACAACTAGTTTTGACATAATGTCTATGCTATCGTGGCAAGTGGAACACAACTAACAGGGCTTAGGCCCAGACAAGTAGCAGACTACACCACGATGGGACTTGCACCCAAAGAATTAGTTCTCTTATTCTAGCAAGGCACAGATGTTCACACATGCATAAGTTGGAGTAAGCAGGTGGCTTATAGACCACCTGTTCTAGAGCCCAGGGTATATGGCTAACACGAGGTGAGCGATCACGCAATAAACCAAAATAAACATACATAGATGATACACAACAATAAACAAAGAAACAAAACAGCCACGCTGAGGATCAGCAACTTCTAAGGTCTCCCGTCAGTGTGGACAAATCAGGGGAACAAAAGAGTTCAAACAAAAAAAAGTAAATCACAAAACAGGCCAATCCCCTTGGATATCAACAGCATGAAAATGGCCTCCAGACAAGGGTTAAAGTAAATAAACAAACAGACAAAGAGAACAACGTATGTACATGTAACGAGACAGAACAAAACAAATAAAGTGGTGACAGTCAAACACACTCTACACACATACACACATTCACAACAAGGATAGGTTTAAGAAATCCAACCGAGTTGGGCAAGAAACTGTGTAACAGGCTAGCCATCGGATAACTTGGCCAGACAATCTCGAGCAGCCAGAGAAGAGGAGCCGGGCGCAACGAAGCCACCCATAGACAAAAACGTTGCGTGGAAAGCGTCTAAGCAAAGCAGCAGTGTTCAGCGGCGATGTAGCCAACTGCCGATAGCACCACGGCTGATAGCACTCCCTGAAATACATAAAATGTCTACTTTAAAAACATGCCTTACATTAATCATTCAATTAATACTCGGAGTGGCAACATACCTGATCAACAGCATTGAGTCACAGGCCCTAAGCTCTGATGGCTGATTAGCAGGGCACACACTCAGCTGGTGAAAGGGCTGCTGCAGCACAAGGGAGTCTACAACACAAAATAATTCCTATAAGCCCAAGTAACTAAGTCAAATGGGTGGAAGGAGAAACAGAGCTAGTCATACCTGCGGCGCTAAGGTGGAACGGATAACCAAGGCCGACGTCGGATCACTGGACAGGTAAACAAGACACGCATTGCGTGCCAGTGACGTCACTTGTCCAAAGAAAAGTCCCAGTTTATAAAGGGGCTTGGCCATCGTGGTTGGCTCACAGTTAACTGCCCAGAGTCACTCAGAGCAGAGCAAGTTAAGCATAGGGCGAGCCAGGCAGCTGCATCCTGCTACACTACGCTAAGCACGTGTTTCTTCCTATTTAATTTTACTATTATAAAATGACTATGAAGCTGTTATATTAACGTAAGACACTTGCATAGTGCTGCTTTAAATACAGTTGAATTCAACCCAACTCAAGAATCCACATAGCACCTTTTCTGTAAACCATCTTTTAAAGCTCTGTGGTAGGCTTGCTATCAACTACAGTAAAGAAATAATGCAATATTGATGAATTACTAGCAAGAGCACTTGTATCTTCAGCCATGCTTCTCCTTTGTTCCCATGAAAGCTTTAGCATGCACATGCTGACATGCCCATCTCCAGCATCAAGTGCAATGCTAATGATATGGAGTATCATTCAAACATTAATGGTGTTGCCTCACAATACATTTCTAGTATTCCGTGTTAAGCCAACATTTACGACAATGTTAATAATCTCAATACAGTGAAATGCAAACCATGTCTTAATTTTAATGTATGGTTCCAACTGGATCTTGAGGTAGGTAATTGTGCAAGAAAACATGGAAATATTCAGCCTTGTTCCCTAACAAATATTAGCATGCTCTACTTTACTCAGCATGAAATATGCTAATACAACGGGATACTAATTGACAATCCATAGTCAATTTGAAATGCCCAGGGTTAACGGTTTAAACCAGTAACTGAAGAGTGCAGTTTGTGTTGAGCTTTCACTCTGACTTCTCATAAAGAGAGATCAGCATTGGGGGCACAGAGGTCGCACAATGAGAAAGATAGGAGGAAACTGTGTATGAGAACCGTGCAGAGTTGAGTAAACCGAAAGAGACACTGCCAGACAGACAAATAAAGTGCCTTGCTCTCCCTGAACGCATGGAGACTCTGAATTTGTACAAAGAAAATGACATTTGCAATACTCCAAACATCATATGAAACATTTGCTCATTTTGCTTTAGGGCACCACAGCCATAAAACTTGAAATGGAGTCTATATTGCACATTAAGAAAATAATGACATTCACAAATTCTGGGGAAATTTCTGGAAAAATAAAACAAACATAAAAAACATAAACAAAACGATTATGTGTGACAACTTCAGGTTGAAAAACTAGTCCTGATGTTTACACACACACACTCACAGGTGCTTTGGTGAAAAAGACGCCAGGGTGTCGACCCGCTGAAAGGTAGAAAGCAACATGATGAATAATACATATCTGCTTCAGAGGATCTGTGACACGTGAACAGTGTTATCTGCACGGGTTGCTTGCAGCGACCACAAGAGAGGTGTGTGTATGTGTGTGTGTGTGTCTGTGTGTATAAACAGGAGCAAGCGAATGGATAATGATGGACAGCGACGACTCTGTAGGTGTAACTGCTTAGACGGGAATCAAGGAAAGTGTGCAGATGTATGGAATGTCTAACATCCTCCAAGCATGAACTGCAGAAAGGTGGAGAGCAAGAGACAAAGAGGGAGACTAACTAAGAGACAGCGAGAGCTCTTTTTGCATAGCGTCAGAGAGTGATCATTCAGCTCGTTTGTAAACAGGCATCTTTAATAGCGCTAATTAGGCATCTCGGCCAGCGTGGCAGCGAGGCGGGAGCCGCTCCAAACAAACGGAATTAGTGGTCCATGAAGCTAGCGCGGGTTCTGGGGTCCCGTCAGAGGCAGCCGCCCCGCGGGCATGCAGCTGATTAACTTCAGGAAGGGACTTCAGCTCGCTAAGCCAGTCAATCAGTGCGCGGCTGTTTGCGATCGTGCCGCCGCTGCGGTCCTAAAGCTCTTAGTGGCAGCCACGCGTGTACACATCACTCTCCTCTCCGCGCAGTGAAGTGCGCGTGTAGCTGGCCTGGACAGTTTCCTCTCACCCTTCATTTTGTTTTTACACAGATGAGAGAGAAAATATCTTACCTCAGGAGGACTCCACTTAGCTGTATGTAAAGCGTATACATTCCCAGGCTAAAATAGGAACTGTAAACAGACATAAAAGTGGCGATACCACACTCTCAGCCAATGACATTTAGCCAAAGTAGTCCTGTATCTCTGGCAAGTGTCTAAATATTAGGATGGTATGCAGATTTCCACTTATCAGAGTACTCCAAGTGCTTCACACATTAACCCATTCACACACCTACATACTACATACTACACACCCACATACTACACACCTGCATACTATACACCTACATACTACATACTACACACCTACATACTACACACCCACATACTACACACCTATATACTACACACCTATATACTACACACCTACATACTACACACCCACATACTACACACCGACATACTACACACCTATATACTACACACCTATCGTAAACCTGCTAATTACCAACCATTTCGTTAGATGTTTTTTAATACTTCAAAATCACATTTGCTAAATTAACCTTACATTTTTCAGTAGCCATAGGGGTGTAGATTTGAACAAAATCTAGTTTGGTTCTTACCGGGGCTTTTACTGCCTGAAATATCCGATTTTGTTTACCACGCTCAGAGTTTAGTGCTGGGCTGGTGGGTGCTTATTCCCAACCTTTCTCAAAGCACATCAACGGTTAGCCCGAGAATTCTTGTCAGCAATTCAAAATTCCACTGGAGCTCCAAGCGGATTTGTACACGCAGCCTTACAACACTGTTTACAGCTCTTCGAGTCACGATAAAATGTAATTTTTGGTACATAGCTAATTTAGATAAATGTATGGTGTGGGTGCTTGCGTTTCTTTAGGAATCCGCCGTCTTGGTTTGTATAGAAATGAATATTAAGTGACACATACACGTAAGAGGTTGGACATACGTGATGGTTGGTAATATGTCAAGTTCCTATATATACTACACACCTATATACTACACACTTACATACTACACACCTACATACTACACACCTACATACTACACACCTACATTCTACATACACACCTATATACTACACAACTAGGCAGTGCATACTACACACCTGCATACTACACACCTACATACTACACACCTGCATACTACACACTTACATACTACATCCTACTGATTCTAGAGCTTATGGGTCAATGATGTCACCATCTTGTTTTCATTTGTCATATTTTCTCTTCAATGTATAGGCTAGCTTTTCAAAATATTTGTATGGCAAAATAGTATATGTGCATGGTAAGAATGCAGGTGCAATATCATTAATTTTATATATATATAAATATACATAAAACAGAAACCTCCTTCTCCATGGGCTTGTGGAACTGTCAATCCGCAGTCAACAAAACGGACTTCATAGCTGGCTATGCCAACCACCTCTCATTGGAACTTCTTGCTCTCACTGAGACTTGGATCAAACCAGAGAACACTGCCACCCCGGCTGCACTCTCCACTAACCTTACACTATCCCACACCCCTCGCCTATCTGGACGAGGAGGCGGGACGGGCCTGCTGATCTCCAACAAATGGAAATTCACCCCGCTACTGCCTTTAAACAAATATGTCTCATTCGAATTCCATGCCATCACAGTGATCGCCCCAGCAAAACTCTACGTGCTGGTCATCTACCGCCCTCCAGGCCAACTAGGCGACTTTATTGACGAACTTGACACTCTGCTATCCTCCATCCCTGAGCATGACTGTCCGCTTCTTGTTCTCGGTGATATGAACATCCACTTAGATGCCCCAGGCTCAGCGGACTTTTTGGCCCTGGTCCACTCCTTTGACCTCAAACTAGTTCAAAGCCCACCGACTCACAAAGCTGGCAAAGAGCTTGACTTGATCTTCACTCGGAACTGCAGCACAGACACCCTCATGGTGACGCCTCTCCATCTTTCTGACCACTTCTTCATCCAGTTCAACGTCAGCCTGTCAGAACAGCCTCCGGCTCCTCAGCCGATGGTCACGTTCCGCCGCAACATCCGGAACCTGTCCAACGCACTTCTCCTCTGTGGTTGCCTCCGGTCTACCTCCACTCAACACCTTCTCCTCTCTGGAGGTTAATGAAGCCACTGACTCGCTCTGCTCCACACTGACCTCGTGTCTAGACGAGCTGTGCCCTCTTACCACAAGGCCAGCTCGATCCAAACATTCTCATCCATGGCTAAATGATACCCTCCGATCTTGGCGCGCAAACTCAGAGCCGCTGGAGAGGAAATGGCACAAATCCAAACTAGCTGGCGACCTCAAAACTACCAGACACTCCTGACCTCCTTCTCAGCCAGCATCACTGCTGCTAAGACTGCTTTCTACCATGACAAAATCAACAGCTACAGACACTTTCGACAACTTTTCTCAACCTTCAAATCGCTACTCAACCCTCAGCTGCCTCCTCCTCCATCCAGCCTTACTGCAGATACCCTCGCCTCATTTTTTTTTTTTTTTTTGGCGGCAATCAGCAGTCAATTCTCTACATGCCCACTCAACGCATCTGACTCAGATACCGCACTCCTACAACCTCTAGAGACTGCTGGAACATCTTTTTCAGCATTCACGCCTCTCTCCGAGAGTGAAGTGTCCAGACTCCTGACATGCAGCCGTCCTACCACATGCCCGCTGGACCCTATACCTACGAGCCTACTTCAGTCCATCAGCCCGACCATCACTCCAGCTATCACACATGTGATCAATGCCTCGCTAACCTCCAGCACATTTCCAACAGCGTTCAAAATGGCCCGGGTAACACCGTTACTTAAGAAAGCTTCTCTCAACCCTGCTCAAGTCGAGAACTACCGCCCTGTCTCACTACTGCCTTTCCTATCCAAAGGCATTGAACGAGCAGTCTCCAAACAGGTCTCTGACTTCCTTTCACAGAACAACCTTCTGGATCCAAATCAGTCTGGGTTCAAAAGCGGCCACTCTACCGAAACGGCTCTGCTGTCTGTAACAGAAGCCTTAAAAGAAGCCAGGGCGACCGCTCGGTCATCAGTACTCATTCTGCTTGACTTATCGGTTGCCTTTGACACGGTTAATCACCGTATCCTTCTCTCTATACTTTCGCTGACATGGGAATCTCGGTTCTGCTCTCTCCTGGTTTGAATCCTACCTCACAGGGGCTTTCGTTTAATTATCATGGCTTGGTCAGCTATCCGCACCTCACCATCTCACCACAGGGGTCCCCAGGGCTCAGTGCTGGGCCCCCCCTCCTCTTTGCTATCTACACCACCTCCTTGGGACAGATTATCCGTTCGCACGGCTTCTCATACCACTGCTATTCAGACGACACACAGCTCTATCTGTCCTTTCCACCTGACGACCCCCTGGTTTCAGCACGGATCTCGGATTGCCTTTCAGACATAGCTACATGGATGAAGGCACACCACCTCCAGCTGAACCTCTCAAAGACTGAACTGCTGGTCATCCCAGCTAAACCTACCATACACCACGACATCAACATCAAATTTGACTCCCTCTCTGTTTCACCGACCAGGACTGCAAGAAATCTAGGAGTTGTTCTTGACAACCAACTAAACTTCTCAGATCATGTTGCCTCAGTCGCCCGGTCATGCCGTTTTGCACTCTACAACATACGGAAAATCAGGACTTACTTGACTCAAGATGCTACCCAACTTCTGGTTCAGGCAATAGTCATCTCACGACTCGACTACTGCAATGCCCTCCTGACAGATCTCCCAGCCTGCGCAGTGAAACCACTTCAGATGATCCAGAACGCGGGGCGGCGCCTGGTCTACAACCAACCCAAAGGGCACATGTTACCCCGCTGCTCATCCAGCTACACTGGCTACCTGTGGCCCGCGATCAAATTCAAGTCTCTAACGCTTGCCTACAAAGTAGTCTCCGGTTCTGCTCCCCACCTACTTGAATGCCCTCATACAGACTTACACTACCTCCAGACCCGCCAAGCTCCTCTGACGAACGACGTCTAGCTCTACCACCCGATGCGGCTCAAGCCAATCCAAACTTTTCTCATCTGTTGTTCCCGTTGGTGGAACACACTGCCAGTTCCTACAAGGGCAGGGACATCCTTTTCCACTTTCAAAAACTCCTGAAGACCCAGCTCTTTAGAGAACATCTACTCTCATAGCAACACTTACAACAAGTCTTACTGATCCTAGCACTCACCAGCCGTTTTAAACTGACAAGTAACTGTTAAAAACAGCACTCACCGACGCACTTATTCTTACTGTACTCTAATGTTTTTTTAAACTGTCCTAAAATTGTGAGAATTGTTCTAAAACTTACTGTTTACCATGTTGTTAGTCTCTTTGGTTAAAAAGCGTCAGCCAAATGTAATGTAATGTCATATATATATATATATATATATATATATATTTTTTTTATTTTTTTTTATGGCTTTCATTGGATAGGACAGGATCAGGACATGACCCGGGTTGGATTCGAACCCAGGTCCCCACGGGCACATGGACCCAAATGTGGCATGAGTTCAGCAGCCAGTTGTGCCACAGCGTAACCCCCCTCCCCCCCCCCCCCCCAATTAAGTTCGCTCTCTGAAAAAATCGGGCAGGTCCACTTACCTGAGGTATTCATCCATGGTGCTCTTCTAATGAATTTAAATTGAATTTTAATAACTGCAGTCAAATCCATGACCATAGAAAATATGAATTTAAAAACCTGACATATCATTAGAGAAACCTCTTGCCTTGACAACTAATCACAAAGGATCAGGGCTTATTATTGAGGAGGTTTTGTCCATGTCAACCTGCTAGATAACATTTTTGTATATGTTAGCAGGCCATCTGAAGCATGCAAACATAAGAGCAAGGTACACAAAGGTGAAGTGGGCAAGGTCGAGACCAAAGCAAGAGCAAGGGTCAGACCAAAGGAATAGTAAGGATAAATGGTTATTTCAATAGCACCATACTTCAGCATTCCTTTGTTACATCATATGTCAGGCATATGTCCTCCAGATGTCAAATGTGTACCCTACGTTGTCATGATAGTTTGTTTCCAGTAATACAACAATGACGTTATATTTTCATGTTTATATATAATTAACATTATATAATGTCAGTTTGTTATGGTTAGTCTAATAAATCGTAATGCTACGGGATCCCATTAGCATTTGGTATCATGGTTGGTGTAACAGTTAACAGTAATGTTATATCAGTGAACTGTTTTTGGACAGGATATGACATGTCCCGAGACCTGTTTACGTCATGGTTATGTCAGCTTTGTGACAGAGGGCTTAAGCCGAGACTTGCCAAGTTTAGAGGAAACATCACAGAGCAATGATCCTCATGTCCAGACACTGAAGAACATGAGTTCAGGCTCACTGGCTCTGAGGAAGCTTGTTCCAGAGAAATTGGCGGAAAATGCAACTATCCCTCTCTCTTTCTCCGTCTTTCTTTTTCTCTGTCTGTTTCTCTCTCTCTCTCTCTTACACCTCTACACAAGAGGTGACATTTCTGACAATTCTAACATAATTATTCATTTATTTCTGCTTGGATCTCAGTGATGCAACAGAGAGAAATGTATTAAAGCCAAAGAATCAAAGCACAGTTAGCTGTCAGTCAAGAGCAAGTGCTATAAAGGGAAATGTGTCAATGCGGGGGTGGCTCCTCCTCAGTTTACCTCTCACCAGATCAATCGCTGGGTGAGCCAGTATTACAGGGCACCAATGACTGTTGCTGTATCTGAAACTGAGGATGTAGTTTGTAGTGCTGCTTCCTTGCTTTAATACCTTTGAAATCCAGTTCCCAACCTTTTTTTGTTTGTTTGTTTTAAAACGTGTTATGTCTGTAGGCTGTAGGAAGCCAAAATAGTGGAGAGTTAATATCTACATTGCAACTGTTGAATAAACGTAAGTGAGAACAGGGCCGGATGCATCCTACAGTCAGGGGGAAGCGTAAAGTTCAATATGAGAGTTAAAATAAAGCCAGTTATACAGCAGAACATTTTATTCAATATTTTACACCTACTAAATCATCAAAGTAAATTTCAAAACTTTTCAGCAACCGTGAGTCATACCTCGTCCTGACTGGGGCAACCTATAAACCTAATACGTCCCACTCTGATGAAAATGATTGAAAAGAAACCGTTTGCATGATCTTAGCTCCTCCGGCCTTGTGCCATGGGAGAGGCCCGTCCCACCTTACCCGGAGGTGGGGGAGGGGCGCCCTCGCACCGGGCCCCTGCAGGTCCCGGGCCGGGGGCGTGCCGCACCTCCCGCACCCCCTCAAGCTCCGCCCCTGGCTGTATGACTGGCTTTATTTTAACTCTCATATTGAACTTTACGACGTGCAAATTTACAAAATTGGATTAACGATATTGTCTCCTACAGACGTCAATGAGAGAACACTTACACTTACATGATTTTGGTTTCGATTTTCTAATTGGAGTAAGTCTTTGTGACAACACGTCATGATACATTTGATAATGTTTGATCGTTGTTTTGGTATGAAGCATCTTTTACGTAGCCTAATGAATGCGCTCTAGAAAGTGAAAGTAGCCTAACCTAGGCCTATGCGCTCTGTGTCTGAGTCTGTGCACGTCCGCAATTGATTACGTTCCTCAAATGGAGAACACATCAATCCCATGGTATTGTTTGCCCTAAAATGCATGAAACATGCAAGTTCAAAATCCCGCCGGTACGTTACATCTCCGTTTCATATTTGCCTAGCCTACTAGCCTACAATAGATGAATTGAACGAACTCAACTGACAACAGGTATACTGATTCGTTCATTGAGACTACAGAATACAGACTACAGAATACAGTAGGCCTACAACAAACTTTCTGTCTTTCTTAAGTTTATTTTTGTATTCCGGGGTACAGTAGCCTAATTGCCTAATGTCTTGACAATAGTTTTTCTTACCGGCTTGCTGTTTAAACTGACTTATGACGTAAACAGCTACATCTCGGCTCTTTCATTGCCTAAACTCATCCTGTGGGAAATCAGATTATCTGTCAATATTGGGCTTTGAAAGTAAGGGATATTTGCTCAGTAATAGTAGGCCTAGGCTACATTTTGTAACATTTATAGAGAAACCGAGGGGAAGTTAAATTAGAAATCGTTGGAAATTGAAAACACATACAAAAAAGATTCGGGGCTTTTAAAAAGAGATTCGGGGCTTGAGCCCCTGAAGCCACCCCCTCGCTCTGCCAATGCAACCACCCAGCAGTAACTTCTGCATTCAGTGAGATTTGCACCGCCCTAATTTTATTTTTGACTCTTCCCGTCACCGTTGCAACCTCTGAGTGCTCATTCTCATTCAAAGACCATTCAAAACCACTTGAGGAGCACAGTGGGACAGGAGAGACTGAGTGGACTTGCCATGTTGTCCATAGAGAATGAGAGAGCAAAGAAAATGGACGGGCCTACACAGAGCATCGTGGACGAGTTCGCGGAGCGCAAGGCTCGTCGTATGCCCTTCAAATAGTGCTGCGTATTATTGTTGTTTTATTATTAGGGGTCATGTAGCCTAATGTTTTTGTTGTTCTCTTGGTTACACTTCATGTACGTTCGATGGACTTCAAAATTACATAGTTGCTCTCCGTGGCACTGACGCTTGTAAGACCCGCTGTTGCGGGCATGTGTAGCCTATGTTGTAAAATTATGTTATGATGAGTTTAATAAAGGGCCCGGTCATGTGCCCCGCCCCCCGCCCAGCTCTTACTTGTTCCTCCACTGCACTGCACTATAATGTGCAGTGCACAGTACAAGGTGCAATTGCCAAAGTATAAAAGTTGGATTGGATCAGAATGGGGAGACAGATTATATTAATGGTTAGATGACATGTACAACCCCAAAACAGAAAAAGTTGGGACGTTGTGTAAAATGTGAATAAAAACAGTATGTAATAATCTGCAAATCTCTTAAACTCATATTTAATTGTAAAAAGGACACACACAACATATCAAATGTTGAAAATGACAAATTTGACCATTTTTATGGAAAATATATGTTAATTTTGAATTTGATACCAGCAACACGTTTAAAAAAAAGTTGGGACAGGGGTAACAAAATGCTGGAAAAGTTGTGCAAAGATAAAGAAAACAAATCGGGGAATGTTTCACGTATTAGGGTAACTGGCAACACGATTGGGTATGAAAAAGAACATCCCAGAGAGGCATGGTCTCTTAGAAGTAAAGATGTAGGGGTATACATCACTCTGTGTGCGCAAATGATGAAACAATGCCATTTTAATGCTTCTCAACATGAAATTGTGACGTATTTAGGGAGTTCATCATCTACAGGACATAATATTATTAAAACATTCAGAGAATCCAGAGAAATCTTTGCAAACAGGAGAAATAGCTGAAAAACAAATTGGATGGCCATAGTCTTTTGGACCTCAGATGGCACTGCATCAACACCAGACCTGTTTCCGGACCTGTCATTGTATGGGCTCAGGAAAACCTCTGATAACCATTGTCTATGTGCCCAGTTTGATACTCAATTCAAAAACTGCAGCCAAAATTGTAACAGCTAAAATTGTATTGAGACATGATACAGAAAATACCACCCTCTTATCTGGGCCTGAGCTTGTTTAAAATGGACTGAGGTAACATGGAAAAAGGTCCTGTGGTTAGACCAATCAAAGTTTGCCATTCTTTTTGGAAATCATGGACTCATCTGGGCTAAAGAGGAGAGGGCCTATCCAAGTATCCAACCTATCCAACTTGTTTTAGTGCTCAGTTCGAAACCCAACATCTATGACGGTGTGGAGGAGCATTAATGCCTACAGCATGGGTATCTTGCATATTTGGCAAAGCACAATCAATTCTGAATGATGTATACAGGTTTTGAGCAACACATACTACCATCCAGGCAATGTCTTTTCCAGGGACGATCTTGAATATTTCAGGAAAACAATGCCAAAATGAATTCTGCACATATTTAAATAATATTTCTCCATAGAGGAAGAGTCCAGGTGCTAAGATGGCCTGTCTGCAGTCCAGATTTGTCAAATTAGGTGCATAAAGGAATGGAAAGCATGACTAAGAATACCCCATACTGTTGAGCAACTGAAATCCTATATTGGGGAGTAATGGGACAACATTTCATTATCAAAACTGTAGCAAATGGTCTCCTCAGTTCCTTAAAGAATTGTGTTAAATGAAGATTTGAAGCAGCACAGTGGTAAACATGCTCCCGTCCCAACTTTTTTTGAAACATGTTGCTGGCATCAAATTCAAAATTAACATATACTTTCCATGAAATAGTCCAAATTTTAATTTTCAACATTTGATATGTTGTTTATGTCTTTTTTGCTGTTAAATATGGGTTTACGAGACTTGTACATTATGACATTCTGTTTTTATTTGCATTTTACACAATGTCCCAACTTTTTCTGTTTTGGGGTTGTAGTAGAGTGGGGCTATGTTAAAGGAATAGTTCAAAATGTTTTTATATCTCTGAAATAACTACTGATTAAATACATTGTAACAACGTATAGTAACAGCCATGCTATATCCTATTGTACATGTTTGCGGTCCTATTTCGGATATGGGTATCAAAAGATACCTCTGTAAAATATATTTGTTTGTAGCAGTAGTTATCAGAAAATGGCGGCCCTCTCTGTAAGAAAACGAACATGGTTGATTCTCTTGTGATTATCACGTTACCATAGGAACTTCAAGGTATTAGATTGAAGGAACAAAGGCCTGGGATATGTCTTATGGCAGCCCATATTCCCTTTATGGCGAGCCAACAGAAGACAGTAATCCCACTGCTTGGCCCTGGAGAAGATATGAAACAGAAGCAATTTCATCTTTGATATGTTTAGAGGCAGGAGGGATCATTTATCCATGTAGTTTTTCTTTACGTGATGTATGCTTTCAATTACGGGCATGTAATGGCAAATAATACTACTTTAACCATTGTCCGCTTTCTCACAGACATCTGAAAGATGTTTTAGATCCTCAGCTTTCGGTGACTCATAAAAAAAAGTGTCATAGAAAGAGATGGTAAGATTTTTCTCTTTTCCAAAATGCCATAATCAATGTGAATAACTCACCTTGAAGCTCAGCACATCTGAAGTCCGATGTCCATTTGAGGGATTCAAGGCGCCAAAGATTAAAGTCACACAGACAAAAGAGTTCTTTCATGAAAAAAAGATGGCTCCACCTGTCATCTTTCTTTGCCGATTCCCTATCAATTACCATATTGCCAGAGTGTGTCATAGTTTCTAAGAAATATCATTTCATCTAAAACTTGAAATTATATAATTGAAAAGGTAAGTTGGATATTTGAGGGAACTATTTAGGTACTGATTGATCCTACAGAGTTCAGCTGAAAGACCATTACATCACAAGGAATTAAAAAGTTGAAATCTGAACATAGCCAAAGTCTTTGGTGGCTTTTTCTTACATTATTATTTAGCCAAGCTGTTGTGTACTTAGCCAGTTGGAATTCCCGAGGTTAGAAAACAAAGACAATTTGTTTAAAAGTAGGCCTACTGCAGCTATTGTCACTACAGAGACTTGCTAGAGTTGAACCATGTCAATGTTATTCTTTGATAATAATGATGATGAATAATAACTACCAGTTCAAGGGATAGTGCTCTGCACCGCAATGGTATTTCTGGACAGCAAGGAGAGAAGGAAGCATCACATTTCCACATTTCCATGACATGATTTATATATATTCAACTCAATTGTCAGTTTGTAGTTTTGCCTGTGCCATTGACGCAGTCTGTCAGTGTTTGCAAGCTATCCCCAAAAACCAAGACGACAGAGCCTTGTTCATCTCAGTGTCATGTAATTTAAAGTTGATCTCAATGAGGGAACTAGTGTTAATTTCGTCAGACGAGACGAGAAGAAATATGTTCGTCAACGACCTTTTTTTTCATGACTAAGACGAGACGATGACGAGACGGCAGTAATGTCCTGAAACACTGACTAAGACTATCTTAAGATGCATTATTGTTGACGAAAAAAGACGAGACTAAAATGTTTTGCATGAAATAAAAACTAAGATAAAATCTCTCTTCATTTTCGTCTACAAAATGAGAAGACAGAATATCTAGCTGTTACGTTTTCAAAATATTCCGAATGAGTTCATTCGGAATATTACAGCAACAGCTTTCCTGTAGGCTAGTCTACATGCTGTTGCTGCAACCCTGTGGCTGCAACACGAAACTACATGGAACAAGAACACTGGAGATTTCTGCCAGAGTTAGCAAGCTAACTACCTAAGCTTTATGCCACAAAGCTACATACCCAGAAGTTGAAGCTTCTCTCATACAAATTAACATCCCCCAGAATGTCCATAATGAAAATGTTCATCATGTAATGTCAACTATTTAACTAGTTAGACTGATGATGCAAAGTTTGCTAGCAAGTAAGCTAATATGGAAAGTTAAGCTAGCAAGTTAGCTATGGCTAAGATGGAGAGTCTGTTTGGGGAATGTGTTGTGTTTTAAGATATCGCCATCTAGCTTGTAGGGAGTAAAAACATTAATACTTTGGCCTACGACAGTGTTTCTCAAACTTTTTTCAGTTTCAGGACCACATAACTAACCCTAGCTAAAAAAAAAAAAAAAAAGATTAGACCTACTTCAACAGTAGCCTATAATTAGTCTACACAATAGGCCTACTCACTGAACCACCTTGCTTATTGTCTTTGCACTTTGCTTATTGTGTGGATTCATATTGTATGATTTAAGAAATAATTTGTTATAAAAAAAAAGACTAAAATGTGTTGACTAAAACTGACTAAGACTAAGATACCTTTAGTTTTCTTTTGACTAAAACTAGACTAAAATGACGAGACCTCTAGTCGACTAAAACTTGACTAACAAAAATGATATTTGAATGACTAAATATGACAAAGACTAAAAAGGAAATTTCATCACAAGACTAAGACTAAATTAAAAATAGGTGACAAAATTAACACTAGAGGGAACCTTCACCCACTGACGGTAACTAGCTAGCCAGCGAGACAGTTAACATTTGTAAACCACTTTGGTAGTGTTGGCCGTCGTTTTGTCTTGACTATCTAACAGCTACAGTACTTATGAAAATGTTCATGATTACAATGGGGTTACATTTGGGTTAAAACAGTGTATATCATTCTTGCATGATTATTGGTAGAAAGAGACACACACACACACACACACACATATATATGCATACACACACACACACACACACACACTCCTCCCTGCTTTTTCAATAATTGTTTTATTTCATATTTGGGGCTGTGTATATTTTTTCCACCGCCTTGATTGCTGTAGAATGTTAAATGTCATAGTTGGATTTAAAAGCAGTCATAGCTAGGTCTGGGACGGTATGGATTTTTTCTTACCACGGTTGAAAAGCAACAAATTCCCGCAGTTGTGCGGTATACCACTAAATTTCACAGTTTTTAAGTCTATCATCTTTGTGTAAACCGAGTTTAAACTGAGAAAATAGAGAAGTGTTACGATTGTGCCGGTTCTCATACTCTGGAGAGTTTGCTCAATCTTTTGATGAAAGGCTATGTTTTGAAGTTTTGTTTAGGAAACCCTGAAACCATTTCATGTCAAGATCATCCCTTACATAACACATCCCGACAATATACACTATGTGCACACGTGTGCAGGCCAATGTTTCACGGGACAAGCTCCGACCCGTGGTAGGTGTCACGTGACTGCAGTATTGCGGTAATGCGGTTACCGTCCCAGCCCTGGTCATAGCTATGTGCTATGATGTTAAAAACATGCTATTTTAATTTAGGCATTATATGCTTGTTGCCTGACTAGATATATTTTCTTACCTTAGAAAATAGAATCTTAGAAGCAGAAACCTACAGTCCATAATGTAGGCCTACTAACTACAAGACAGATTATTCCAGAGATGAAATAGTTGAAGGATGAAGGTTTTCAGTGAGACATAGTGAACTTTATGCAGAGATGACCACAGACACACCAGACCCAACAGCTCGAAGGTATCGACAGGCAACACTAGGGCCTTTGTCAATGTACTCTCAACTTTTTCATACACACACACACACACACACACACACACATACACACACACAAATACAGACATATTTCCTCACAAGGTCATGCACATCCAATAAAACACACGCACACACACAAGAGAGAGCACCGTTTGAAAGGAAAGAATGAAAGGGAGACAGGTTTGAAAGCACGATGAGGAAATATTGCCTTTTCTTTTCATGATGATATCATCGGCAGAAGGCTGAATGTGGTTATTGCTTTCTGGAATATTGCAGGAGGGTCTGAATTAGATTGGGCCACCCCCTCGACCTTCTCTTTAAAAAGAGAGACAGCGCGGTGAACAAAAGCAGCTTTTGATCGATCTCTGGAAACCCAAAAAGCAGAGGAAAAAAGCAGACATTAGAAGCACAAACAGATTTAAGAGTCACCAGAAGAAGTGGAGAGAAAGAAACCTGATTTTGGCTTCGTTTGCCATCTCGCCCTCTCTGATTGGTCAGCAGCCCTGACGGTTGCCCAGCGGCCCTGATTTGGTTGTGTCGTGGTGTGACTTTACAAGACAGGGCTGCGTTTGCGGCTTTGAGCACGGTCACTAACAGGTGGACGGACGGGCTGACAGCTCCTCAGCTGGGAGGTGCTTTATTGCTTTTCTCCCCCTTACAGGGAGAGGAGGATAATGGCAGCAGTGTTTGTGTGTGTGTGTGTGTGTGTGTGTGTGTGTGTGTGTGTGTGTGTGTGTGTTGGGTGGTGGTGGGTACAAAACAGAACCCTGGCACTCAGGGGCAACAGTAGCCTCTAAAACACATTTCAAAATGTATTGCCAGGAAGGCGGCATATGGACAGCAACATCATCAAAGCTGACAAAAGAGATCCAATATTGCAGGCCTCTCACGGACCGTCTCAGAAGTCAGGAGGAGGAGGGGAGGGAGATAGATTAAGGTAATCTATTTGACAGAGGCAGATTTATCATCATCCTTTTGAACGGTCTGTGAAAAGACTCTCACACGCACACACACATACACACACATACACACAGACACACACATACGCACAGGCATGAATACACACTCGCACACAAACACAATGTAAAGTGGTGCGACAGACCACACATACGGATACAACCACTGTCAGAAAAACACAGACACACACATGCACGCACACACACTCAGACACACACACAGACACACACGCACAGCACAATAATTTCATCATTCAATCAAAGCCTTTCTCATCTAACTCAGGCCCTCTGAGTTGTGGCTAAATTATTGCTTGCTGTATGAAGATGGGCATGGGAGGAAATGCATAATTTATAGGCTAAAAGTGGTGGGGAGGTGGGCCATTACTCATTTGGCGAGAGCAGGGGTTGCACATTTTTACGTCGCAAGCAAACTATTTTGATTAGTAATCAACAACCTTTTATAAGCCTCCTCAGCACAATAAGCTTTCATGAAAGCCCTTATGAATAGTCAAATGGGTGTGAATACAGACCCCCACCCCTCTACACACACACACACACACACACACACACACACACACACATACACACACTCACACACACAGACACACACACACTCTACAAACAACCCCACACAAACACATTATTAGTTTCATATCAGGCTGTAAAACTCCCACTAAAGTGGTCATGAGGAGGGCGAAACGGCTCATTTGCGGGATGCAATACAATACGTGGCTCCTCCTAACGGCTCCTTTGATGGCCTGGAGATGAGGGGCTTGCCTGTGTCTGCGGCCCCATCAAAAGCCCACGGTCTCGGTGCAGGAAGAGAGAAGGCTAATACATACCTGGCAACACGCCCGCATTCCAAGGTCATCTCTTGGCTCCTTACTGTTTTGTCCTCCCGGAAAACTCGCGCAATTTGCCAGATTTTGTATGAAAAACATTCTACACATACAAAGCACTTCAAGCAAAGCAATTTCAACATATTTCTCATAAAACCTGGCAACCAAATCCCAGGGACAGCACTAGGGTGTTGCCTGCTGTTGCTAAAAGCAATCCCCAAAATGCAGTGTTACATATGGAGTGTTGTGCTGTATGTAGGAACGACCACTAGCGTTTAAAACCAACATTGCACTCCAAAATCAAAACATTTGAGAGCATTAAGTAGGCTAATATGGCAATCCAATGGTTGAAATGCAACTAGCTGTGTGATTGGTAAATTGGCGGAGGGTGCAGCAGCAGGCCAAAACACAAACTCAAAATATAAACAGTATTTGTAGGCTGCAAATGAAAGTTTGGATTGTGAATCTCCCGGCTGTACCATTGTTGCTTGTGAAGCCAGTGTTTCTTTAATCTCTGATGGCATATTATGGTAATTTTATGATTTATTACAATAAATGTTTTACATCCTATCAAGCCTATCAAGATCAAGTGCCCCCACCCCAGAACACCCAGTAGCCTATCAAGATCAAGTGCCCCCACCCCAGAAGAATCTCCCTGCTACATGTTGGCAGGTATGGGATGATGATGACGGCAAAGAGGATGACGAGGCAGAAGAAATCCGGCCTTGCGTGATATCCACTGGCACTGGAGGAGCCTGTCACTCAAGCAGCGCCTGACATGGCTTTGGCCCTGTGATCATGGCAAATCAAAACCCAACCAAAGGCCGAGAGAGAGGGAGCGAGAGAGAGTGAAAGAAAGACGGAGGCAGGAAGATAGGGGGAAGGAGACAGAAGTCTCCCTGATGAGTTTTGGAGCCGCACCTCCTTTGTCAGGGATTAAAGAGGAGTTAGGAGCCAATCCTCCCCCTGCCCCCTCGGGCCTCTTCTCCCACACCCTGCCTCCTCTTCAAAAAGACACCTGCAGACACAGGTGTTACGATGAAGAACGTGCACAGAACAAGGGATCTCAGCGATCCAACACATCAGAACAGAATCACACAAAATCCTTGTTAGAACATCACAGAATTCCTTCTCAGTGCATCACCCATAATGTGTGAGGCACTACAAAGACACAATGGGTTATTCCTAAAAGATCACTCAAGACTATTTCCTGACAAGTAGCACTAATAGTATTGCCATCAGTGAAATCCAATGGATCCGGTGGAACACTGGAAACAACTGAACTAGCAGAGGACACATCTGTGTTATCGGCTGGAGTTGCACCAGGCCGGGAGTCGTCTTTCGTTTCAACCATCACACCACTGAACGATCACACAAACAATAAGGAAAAAATCGAAATATAACTGCCATAATCCACTGACAAGCGTAAGCGGCTTTCCATGGAGCATGGCCGGACTCCCCGACTCACATGCAGTTCACTGGCAGAGGAGTGAGATGCATGCTAGTCTACAGATTAAGGGTTTGGGCAGTTTTAAGCTGGAAACAAATCCCACTATATCTGATCGCATTCGAGGAATTGTCCTCACCTCCGGGTAGGGAAAAGCACTCGGGAGTGGCCATCAGGAACGCTGTGGCTGCCCTTTGCTTTGTTTGTGCATGCTGTATCACAATATCCCCAATTTGTGGACAACAGATTATCTGGCTGTTTGTCTACAGATTTGCACCCACATGCATGTTTGTTTCGTGGGAAAACAGGGCTGAATACAATGCGTTGACCCTGCTTGGCATCAGTCACCCTTGCTGTATAATGTCATGGAGCACTTCTACTGTCCAATCCAACACAAAATGTGCCTGTTTCGAACATGGGATTAATATGAGGTGTAAAATCCCTAACCCAAAGTCTGAGTTATGCCTCTCTGGAATAAAGCAATTGTAGACTTACAGACTGAACATTTCTGACATATGGATGACAGCTTTTAATATACACTTTGCTCAGCATTACATCCCTGGTAAACTGTGAATTTGGTTGGTCTGGTCATGATGAGAGGCACATAGCCCAAAAATCTCTAAATAAATCTAACTGTCAGTGTTACTTTTCATATCAAGGCCTAGGACTCTTTATCTGAGACATGTGATGTGAACAGGTGCCTGGGGCCCATGATTGTTATTTGTGCTGAGTGCTTATTCAGATAGCTTCTAGTCTTATGGTGAGGGCTTCAAAGGAATGCTCCAAACAGGTGTGTCTTTCAAAAGGCCCATGGTGGTCATACAACGGGCAGAGAAAGAGAGAGAGAGAGAGAGAGAGAGCACTTTATCAGGAGCAGAATTGAGTCCTGAAGGTTCACTCTGTCCTCATGCTGCACTAGAGTTCAGACATGGTTGATTGTCAATGATTTAATGCAGCTGTGATGCTCTCTGCATGTGAAAAACCAGCCTCTTTACTTTCATTTGAGTTTCTTTTCTTTCATTTTCTTTACTTATTTTGAGGGTGTTTTTTCTTCTAATATCATGTAAAGTAAGCTGACAACTAATTTGAATAATCTTAAACACACAGTATGCAGAATAACTCAACATTTTAGTTAATGTATATACATTATTAATATGTTCTTCCTTAGACAGGCATTGCACACGCACACACACACAAACACACACAGATACACACACTGTGAGAGAACTGCTGTTTTCTTCGGGCTCAATTTGATTTTGAACACTGTGTCAGTGTTGATGTGAGACAGACATCCCTCAGGCAGCAAAGAGCAAGCTACACTCTGCTGTTTCATTTAATGCGACAGGGCCCCCTGCCACACACACATACACACACACACACACGCACGCACACACACACACACACACACACACACACACACACACACACACACACACAAACTCACACTCTCTCTTACACGCACACAGCCCCGCAATGCTTTGGTGATAGCAGCGCCCCCTCGCTCAGTGCTTCCCCCAAACTAATTTTGAAGTAAAAGAAACACAGTCCCTTCTGACATACACACACACACACACACACACACACACACACACACACACACACACACACAGTCCTCCTATCAGCCACTATCTGGCTCACAGTGACTCACAAAACACTCAGAGTTTTAAAACTCGGCCCAAAAACGCCCAAACTGCCACGGCACATGTAAATAAATAACATTACTCTGATGCAAGCACCCTTTTCATGGAGGGGAGAGAATGAGCTGTCAGACATGAAATAATACAATAAAGTGTCAAATGAGTCAGAAACTCTCTTTTATAACAATGGGTCCTGCCACTATAACACTGGCATATGCATGCCATTGGCATGTCATGGCAGATGACAAGTTCCGTAGATATGACACTATCATGTGATCATTATCCGTAATAACCATGACATGTTGAAGTTTCCAAGTTCTTCTGAGAGCTATCATGACAAAGTTAAATTATTTAATAGTATTATTAATTAAATATGACAATTTCATCAATGCATTATTTGAATTTGCCACTGTCATGCCATTGGACACTGCTATTGCTATTGGCAGCATGCGGTACAGTGTGCAGTATGTCATTTATCACTTTTCATTCAAGATGTAGTTGAACCTTTCGCCACTATATTCCCATGCCCTCTACAACTTCGTATTCCCCTCAGAATAACTAGCGTGTAGACCAAACAAACCTTAGCCTTAAATAGAATTTTTAATTGTAAGGAACCGTTATATTTAGATTGACATTTTATTGAATATATTGGCCGCTGGTGTGACCGACTGACTAATCTGTGGTAAACACTGCGCGCTGGCAACTCTTATGGCTCTGTGGATTTGGACTCCCACTCAGCCTTCTGTTCCGTGGCTGGTTTCCATGGCAATCCCCTCTTTAAACACATTTTGAGCGACTGGTTTGTGAGCGCGCACTCTGGCCGCCAGGACCCCGGCCAATCCACACATCATAATTGGCTCTATTGATTTCACCCTTCCAATGCAAACTTCAGAGAGCCTTCCTCAGCGAGCAGGGACCCTCCTTGCCTCCCCAAGCTGTGGCTACTGCTGGTCTTTATTTCAAAGGCACCGATGCATAGCCACACACACATTCACAGGCCCACACTCTCACTCACACAAACACACACACACATTCACATACACACACATTCACATACACACACACATGCACACACCCACAAACATAGACACACACACACAAACACAAACACAGACAAACCAATACATATCGGTTCTCCGAGGCAACTCCTGTTCGAGGGACTAGCTTTAGTGGGTTCCAGTTGTGGTGCTCATTCTGTCCCCATGTTGTCCATGCTGACCCTCCCAGACTGCACACACTGATGTGTAGAACAGAGGTGCTCTCTTAGTTCTCTATGTTCTCAGTGTTCTCCACGCTGACCCTCCCAGACTGCACACACTGACATGTAGAACAGAGGTACTCTCTTAGTTCTCCAAATTCTCCACGCTGACCCTCCCAGACAGCACACACTGACGTGTAGAACAGAGGTACTCTCTTAGTTCTCCATGTTCTCAGTGTTCTCCACGCTGACCCTCCCAGACTGCACACATTGATGTGTAGAACAGAGGTACTCTCTTAGTTCTCCATGTTCTCCACGCTGACCCTCCCAGACTGCACACACTGACATGTAAAACAGAGGTACTCTCTTTGTTCTCCATGTTCTCCATGCTGACCCTCCCAGACTGCACACATTGATGTGTAGAACAGAGGTACTCTCTTAGTTCTCCATGTTCTCCATGTTCTCCACGCTGATCCTCCCAGACTGCACACACTGACGTGTAGCACAGAGGTACTCTCTTAGTTCTCCATGTTCTCCACGGTGACCCTCCCAGACAGCACACACTGACGTGTAGAACAGAGGTACTCTCTTAGTTCTCCATGTTCTCCACGCTGACCCTCCCAGACTGCACACACTGACGTGTAGAACAGAGGTACTCTCTTTGTCCCTCTGGAGCTTTCACAGCGGTGCTGCGACAACTTCTCCTCAGTTCTTCAGACACACATTACTTTCCAGCAGTACGTTTTTTGTTTTTTTTGGTGGTCAGAGGAGGCAAACAAATATGTTTTCTTCTTTTATATTTCATTGTCACTTTGAGAGAAATCTTGTTCTGGCTCCAGCGTAAGGAAAGGGCTACTTTGGACTTCTTGTGTGTGTGTGTGTGTGTGTGTGTGTGTGTGTGTGTGTGTGTGTGTGTGAGCATTCCTCTCTTTTCTTCTCTTCAGCACATCGCTAATCAGCCATCTCACACGCTGCAAAAAGGGGAGCCGGGCTGCAGCGCTGCAGAGCTGCGGAGCCTCCATCTCATATTCACACACACCCACCTGGGCCAGTCATTTTTCATCAGCGCCAGCCCTCCCGCACGCTCACCCATGCTCAAAAGGTTGGCCTGTAATAATTGCAGTGTGTGTGTGTTTTGCGAAGGACAGATAAAGATAGTTTGTCCATGAGTCTCAGTCTGAATATGAGTGTGTATGTGTGTCAGTGTGAGTGTGTGTATGTATGAGTGTGTGTGTGTGTGTGCGTGTGTGTGAGAGAGAGAGAGAGAGTCATGAGAGTTATGTGACAGAGTTAGTGTGTATCTGGTGTGTGTGTGTGTGTGTGTCTTTGTGCGCAAGTGGGTGGAGCGAAGTGAGTGATGAGAGCGTTATTTCATTACTTTTATTTTTCTGGCGGGAGGGTGAGAGGCGATAACAAGGTAACCAGGAGGTGTGCTTCTCGGTTCCTCGCGTAACCGTTGGGGCCACAGCCCTGGTGACAGGTGCTAGCTCCTGCTTGTCACCCCTCCCACACACACACACACACACACACACACACACACCTCCTCTTTCTGTAACCTCTGTGTCTGCTCTCCTCGCCTAAGGGTGTTGATTGAAATCAACCTCATCCAGATGCTGGCAGGCCTACGAGCTACCGATGGTATCCAGGTCTTAACCCCATTTAACCCCAGTACTCCAGTTTTAACCCTCATAGGGTGTTCGTTTTTTTGTTACACAGGAGGTGCTGCTTAGCCTGGGTGTTCCCATGCTGCCTTGCGCGCGATTTGATATCACGCTGCTAAGGCAGCCTGGAGACCATGGAGCAAATTTTCGCCTGAGATAGGGGACCAATCACAGAACAAGGGGGAAAGCAAGATGATGATGAGCTATGCACAGACGCATTTGATAGACATCCGTGGCACCCAATAAACGGATCTGGGCATTTTTTTCAAATACGAGAAAATTAACGTTTGGTTCCCAGACCACGTCTCATTGAGAAGTGGTGGCGCTAGCCAGGCTAGGTGCTGCTGGGTCTGGTGGACTAATTGCATTTTAGGCCTTTTAATTCAACATAATCAAACTTTTTTTTTTTTTTTAATACTCACTAGATGGTTACTTCATCCCAATTGCAAGTAATATAAACACATATGTTAAATGTGTTGCCTTTACCTTTGTTAAATCACAATTATGAACAGAAGTGCCACTCGTTTTTGTTTATTTTTGTATTAAAATATAACAAAATAAGGAAATGCATCATAAAACAGGCATAACTGGAAAATAATCAACAATTGTACAAATGAAGCAAGTTTTTATTTATTTAAATTTCATTAGAAATTGAACATAGTCAATAACATCTGTCTGAACAACACATTGAAGCCATTGAACACGGCAATTTTATACCAGACTATACCACACATGAGGGGCAGAGTCTCACTGTGTGTGTATTGCATATGTATTTTTTGATAGGGGATGGCATGAAAAGGTAAAAAGAAGAATTGATGTCTTGTGCATGAGTGACTGCCAAGCATGTAGGTCCTGGTAGCATCCGAATCACATTGGCAGCCATGCAGGTGGGTTCATTTCTTGAGCAGGAAGACCATTCAATTCTACCATTTTTTGACATCCATATGTTGTCATTTGCTGCTGACAGTCTAGTCCAATGTCTGGCTGCTCAATGGCTGGTTCTATGGCTGGCTATTCAACAGCTGGTCCTGTGGCTTGCTGCTCATCGGCTGGTCCTGGGGCTGGCTGCTGGCAGGCTGGTCCTGAGGTCTGTTTGCCCTTTGAAGCTGACTGACGAGCTGGTCCTGTGGCTTGCTGCTTATTGGCCGGTCCTGGGGCTGACTGCTGGCGGGCTGGTCCTGAGGTTTGCTTGCGTTTCGATGTAGGCTGACAGACTAGTCCTAAGGCTAGCTGCTCACGGGTTGGTCCTGGGGCTGGCTGCTTGCGGGCTGATCCTGGGGCTGGCTGCTTGCGGACTGGTCCTGACTGCTCACGGGATGGTCCTGGGGCTAGCTGCTCACAGGATGGTCCTGGGCCTGCTGCTTGCGGGCTGGTCCCGTCTGCTCACAGGCTGGTCCTGGCTGCTTGCGGGCTGGTCCTGGGGCTAGCTGATCACGGGGTGGTCCTGGGGCTGGCTGCTTGCAGGCTGGTCTTGGGGCTGACTGCTTGCAGCAGGCTGGTCCTGGCTGCTCACAGGCTGGTCCTGGCTGCTTGCGGGCTGGTCCTGGCTGATCACGGGATGGTCCTGGGGCTGACTGCTGAAGGGCTAGCCCTGAGGCTCTTTTTACGTTTCGGAGCTGGCTGATCCTTATCCTCCTCTTCAAACTCAGTGTCGGACTCTAATTTTTCAAAAATGTTATCCTCACCTTCTGAAACTACAGTATTTGATCTGCATCACCATCAAAACCCTCTGACACACTGACACACACACACACACACACACAGGACCTATGATTTCCACACTAACTAGTTCCGGGTCCAGTGGACCCGAACATCCTAATATAAATGTAAAGGGGGGGGGGGGGTCACTTAAAATGTTTTCTGATTTATGTTCCTCATAGAAAATGAGCCAAGGCCAATGAATCTTAGTTTAAAAAAATAATTATTTGTATCATTTTTATTAAGCTAAAAACTGAAAACGGGTCCCACAGACCCGAACACCTTATAAGGGTTAACCCTCTGAGGATATTGGTATCTCAAATCTCAAATTCAATCATTGCACCTCTTCATCACACAAATGAGATAATAGCATTGCACATGACAATGAATGACTTCTCATTCTGTCTGATACACTTACAAATAAAATGATGGTTACTGTAAAATATATGGAATGTCCAGGAATGTACTTCTTGGAGTGTATCCCTTGGTGAGAGGAACTACAGGTCAGTGCTCCTTCGTGATTGATTCATTTCTGTGCACTAATGGGTTCTGAGTCCTCCCTTGTGTCTCGTGTCCGTTCATGCCTCTGCAATCAGTTTGCAAATGAAAAGTATGCAAGAGTGTATCATCAGTGTGCACAAATTCTCGCAGAAAACAGTCTCAGTGAAATTGCAACGCAGGCATGAGAAGACATGAAGGATGATGGAGGAGTCTAGAGGGAGAGCTTTTGTTGTTCTGTTCTGTCAGACGGAGTGTTGTGGGGCGGAGATTTGAGGGTGCGGTGATTCAAGACTGTTACAGTTCCTGTTGCGGGAGCCAGCCAGTCAACCTCTGGCTCTAAAAAATCACATCACAACGAACGCTGCGCTTTCATCAGCCGCTTGGCTTTCTCCAAGTAACTTCTGAAGCATACACAATGCATGGAAACAGTCGTAACTCCTGTAGTGTGTGTGTCTGTGTGTGTGTGTGTGTGTGTGTGTGTGTGTGTGTGTGTGTGACTGCATGTGGGTGAATGTGTGTCTGCACCTTGGTTTCCTGCCTTTGATTTATGAGCACTGCTTCTTTGCACAGCCGTAGTATTTTTTTAGCCACAACAGGACAGCATTTTCTCCTTTTCCACAAGCTCTCCATTTTAGCGGCAATCCCACTTAAGAGGAATGGAGGTGAGGCCCTGGGCCCTGGGTGAGGTGATAAGTAGGGTAGAGCCTCTGTCCTAAGTGGAAGAGAGAGAGAGATAAGGAGGGAGAGAGAGTAAGAGAGAGAGAGAGAGAGATGGAGGAAGGGACTGTGAAACGGGGAGTGTGGGTAGAGAAATTGAAAGGGAGTGCCACAGGCCTCTGCTCTGGGTGTGGGAGAGAGAGAGAGAGAGAGAGAGAGAGAGAGAGAGAGAGAGAGAGAGAGAGAGAGAAGGAGGAAAGGCAGAGGAAGGGGAGAAATAGAGAGGGAGAAAGGGACAGGAGGGGGAGAAATAGAGAGAGAGAGAGAAGAAGGGAGAAAGGGGGAGAAATAGAGAGGGAGAGAGACGGAGAAAGAAAAAAACAACAAAGTGTGCCACGGGACATGAAATATTATCGTTGCTGTTGATTGAGCTTATTTAGGTCTCCTAGCATTTCAGCTTCGTCAGCTGTTCTACTTCGCTGCAATTTGATGACGGAGAATAAACTCCACCTGCTAAATAAAACCCCCACCCACCCCTCCGCCCCCACCCTGGCGAGCATACATCATCGCTTCAGACAGCGCAGCAGCAGCGCAGGCTCGCCTAACCTTGCGGCCTCAGATGGGTCTCCGCATTTAGCATATTTTAAAGGTCAGTGGCGAGCTGCTCTAAAAACGGGACGTGAGAACAAGGAAATAAAGCTCATTTACACGGCTAAAGTGTCATAGTGACTTTGACGCGAAAAGAGACGGAAACAATTAAATACACACACATTACCCTAACACAGTCGCTTATGCCCATGCCCAAACACACACACACACACACACACACACACACACACACACAGCACATATACATATACATACAAACACAATTACACACACACACACACACACACACAGACATTCATAAACTACACCCACAGAAACACACACTTGGACTCACTCAGATGGAAGCACTCAGACACCCGTATGTAAATGCATACCCACTCTCACACTCAAACAGCACTTATACAAACACAATTACACACACACAAACACTCTCAGATACACATTCCCATTAACCCAGCCCCCACGCACACACACACACACACACACACACACACACACACACACACACACACACACACACACACACACAGAAGCATTAGCACACACACAGGCCTACACACAGAAGTAGGAATAGGAATGTCTAATGAAAGGAAAGTATTTTGCCAACCCGCTACTACTTTATTCAAATCATTGGAGTAAGTGGTCAGTAAAATGGCCATTGTGATTTGCAGATAGGACTGAATCGTGACGGTTAAGTGTTAATGAAGTCTGCCTAATTTATCCTCATAAGGACAGCCTCGGTCGACAGGGTAATTACATCTCAAAATTTCAAAAAAAAAAAAAAACTGTTAATTTCCCTTGAATAAATCTGCACTAATCATAAAATAACAGTTATTTCATTTAGGTAGTAATTTACAAAGGTAGGCTGAAGTCATTAGGCAAGCACTAAGTGTGTGAAGTAGTTTGCTCCTCCATTTGGCCCTCATCTTTCCAGTAGGATAAATGTTACAGTTTCAGTTCTTCTGTCCTGATGACCAAAGCACATCAGACCAAAGGCAGAAAATCGACTTAACGTGACAGAGGCAGAGAGAGAGAAGGAGGGAGAGAGAGAGAAGGAGGGAGAGAGAGAGAGGGGGGCAGTAACACTAAGGTTATCACTGACAACCCTGCAAGGACCACTTGCTATCTAGCATAAGCAGCAGAATCATGACACAAATGGCTTCATGTGTTTAGGAGGGTGCTGTTTGTAGAAGCATCTGGTGTTCATCTCATTTCTCTCTCTCTCTCTCTCTCTCTCTCTCTCTCTCTCTCTCTCTCTCTCTCTCATGTCTGCTGCCTGCCCTGGCTCTTATCACAGGTGCTGATCTCAGATGGCTACAGTACCTCACTTTTGGCAGATCTGCAAACGGAGTGGAAACATATGAAAGGGTATCTGCATCCTGTGTGAATTATGAATGGAGCACAACTCAAAGATGGCCATGATATCATATATATATATATATATATATATATATATATATATATATATATATATATATATATATATATGATATATTACCACCTAAATAATATAGCAGCAGCAGTATGTGTGTGTGTGTGTGTGTGTGTGTGTGTGTGCGAGAGAATGGAGAGATTTTGGCAAAGATGTATACTGTAGGACAGTGGGAAACACAAAGAAGTGTCTGTGTGTGTGTGAGTGGGCAATATATGGGATTTATACAAGTGTGTGTGTGTGTGTGTGTGTGCGTGTAAGCTGGAGTTGACCGTTACGATTTAACCCAGAGTTAGCAGAAATAAAAGGTACTGATCCCAATCTGCTCCCCCTCTCTCACACCTCTCACACACACACACTCTCTCTCTCTCTCTCTCTCTATGCACACGTTGCCACCCTCTGTGCTAACTGGGCATGGCTCTGGTTCCCCCTGCAGACACTGCCCAGTCATGGTGCCGCTCTAGGACTCCCCAAAGTCTGCTGGCCAGGCCTGGACTAAATAGCAACAACCCAGCAATGAGACGGGGGCTATTTCATTTTGACTTTTAGCTACAGCATGCTACAGCAATACTGCAGTACCTGGGGCCCTCAGCTGATTTTCTGAAGATGACTTTAGCCATCTAATGCAACAATTACCCATAATGCACCTCTGTACACCTCACCCCATCCCGAATACTCCTCTGCGCATCAACCACTAGTCCCTCTCTCTGCTATCTTTCATTAATCACTTTCAAATGACTCCAAGTTTGTTTGATTTGTTTGAAAAGTTTCTTCCTCTTTTTTTTTCCAGGAAGACATGCAGCAAGTCTTTGCTTAGATAGTTACAGGCTTGATGCCATTTTCTCTTTCTTCCTTTAGCTGAGATACAGACTCAAACCTCAGTTGACCCATTAAACCGTAAAATATTGAGTTACCTCTTCACCGCCTCTTCTGAGGGGTAAGCCAGTTTCAGCAGTGTGAACGTGTGTGTGTGTGTGCGTGTATGTTAAGTGTGTGTGTTTGTCTGTGTGTGTATGTGTGTGTGTGTGTGTTTGTCTGTGTGTGTATGTGTGTGTGTGTGTGTGTGTGTGTGTGTGTGTGTGTTTTGTGTGTGTGTGTGTGTGTGTGTGTGTGTGTGTGTGTGTGTAGCAATGATCAATGCAACGTCTCTCCTCCAGTGTCCCCAGCGTGGTCCACAGTCCCAGCTCAGTGCAGTGAGTTTTCTGAAGTGTGCTTGGGGGATCGCTGACAACAATCCAGGTAATGCGTTCTCATACATTACATGAAGAGGAGCTAGAGCGAAGCACTGTTAAACAATCACAAAGAATAAATCCCTTCATATCAAAAATGGCCCCTTTTTCTGATCGAAAATGTAGAAGAGATTGATTATTTGAAAGAGTGAGCTTGAAAGTGTGTGCCAGTACACACACACACACACACACACACAGGCAGCGGTGGCGGATGACAAAACTGACGTGGTTGATAGCCTAATGGGATTGCGAACATCAAGCGGACAAAGCTCTTTCATCCCGGGTATTTACGAGACCGCCGGGACGCGAGCTGTGCTGTGTTGTGCTCGCTGCTCCATCACGTTTCCGAGCGTCAGGGAAAAGGAGCATTTTGATCCCTGGCAGCCAGTGCTGGGCTTTCATCTCTCACTAAACTTATTAGGAGCGCACTGTCTTCCTGGGAAGATGTGTGTGTGTGTGTGTGTGTGTGTGTGTGCGGGGGGGTTGCAAAATCAAAGGCAATAGCATGTTTGCGAGGTTGGGGGGGGGGGGGTTGAAAGGAAAATAATAGATAAGGAAGGAAAAGCAAGGTGGTGGGGTGGCACAGATGGAGAGTCAAGGTTCTGTGTGGCCATGTGTGGCGTGTGTGTTTTCCTGCATTTATTGTGTGTATTGTGTGAGCATACAGGGCCGGGAATCAGGTCTGATTGGCATCTCTGCACTGTGCCAGATATTCCCTGTGTTGGATTGAGACCAGGAGGAAGCCACCGCCGGTCCTCTCATGCTGCACTGCCCTTCTTACTCTCCTCCTCCTCCCATTCTTACTTCCTTTCACCTCCTCTCCCCCTTTATGTGTGTGTGTGTGTGTGTGTGTGTGTGTGTGTGTGTGTTTGAGTGAGTGTGAATGTGTGTGAGTGTGTGTGTGTTTGTGTGTGTGTGTGTGTGTGAGTGTATGAGTGACTGTGTGAGTGTGATGTGTGTGTGTGTGTGTGTGTGTGTGTGTGTGTGTGTGTGTGTGTGTGTGTGAGAGAGAGAGAGGGGGGGTGGGGACCCTATAAACTGATAGGGTAACTGATCACTACAAACAGGCTGTACATTCCAACCACATGTCAGCCACGCCCACTGGGATGTCTTCCAGAACATTCTGCCGCTGACGGAGACTGACAGGTCTCTTGCCCGTCACGCCCAGGCCGCCGCATCTGGAGCACGCTCAGAGGCACACGGCACAGTGGGAGAACGGCGCGGGATTAGGGGGGAACTCTCGGCTGCTTTGCCGCGCTGATCTTGACAAGGCTGAGCCGCATCCGTGGGGAGAGGAAGGAGTAGGGGGGAGAGAGAGAGAGAGAAAGAGAGGGAGAGAGAGAGAGGTTTGCTTGGCACAGCACGGCAGAGTATGCCACAGCGGGGTCAAAAGCTTTGCGGCACATGCGGCACTGCGTGTCACACGCCACGGTTAACTCACGTTCCAGGAGCCTCTTCAGAAGTAGGGCGCCCAGGGAACGGGAAAAGAGAGAGATAGAGAGAGGAGTAGAGAGAAAGAGAGAGAGGTGGGGGGGTAGACAGGAGGGAGAGAAGACGTCCTCCCCCCACTCCCGACACATGAGACTTCACCCCCTTCATGTTAATCCCCTGAAATCTGCCCTGTAGCGGGGGATTAGCAGTGGGGGAACACGGCTGAGGAGCGCAGAGGCGCCGTGTGCCATGGATGAGCTCATCCAGGTGCGGGCGGGAGGAGGTGACTCACCGCCATATTCAAGAGTTATGCCACCTGCCTGCTGTCACACAGAAGGCAAGGGGTGGGGGTGGGGGGGTGACTGAGTGTTCAAGGGGGGGTGGGGGTAGGTGCTGTTGAGAATGGTGCTAATGATTCACATAAAATCAATCACTCACGCCAACATCATCATCACCTTTTCTGCATTTCATGAGTATAAATTTAGTTTTAAAATGATGATCTTAGAGTGCACTGAATTATGATCAAATAATTGTTGGTGGTAATAAAAACATCAGAATCCCTGGCAGGATTACCACCATAATACCACTGATTTAGATGTAGGATTTGATTCTGTGTTTGAAGCACTTTGCATAAATCTTAAGTTGAAACCACCCACCACTACCACAACCAATATGAAGTGCCCTGTTGATAATATAACCACAGCTATTTTACACAGAATTGTCAGCACTGTCTGACTGACGGGCAAACACTGTGTGCACTGTGGGTTTGGAGGTCTGGTTACCACCCCACACACACACCCTTTCTCCTCTTAAAGCTGAGCCGACACCCAGGTGTAGTGCTTACTGGAAGGGCTGAGCCAAGACACCCAGGTCAGGCTCCTGAAGAGTCGCAATGTCCTGGGAGAGCATCAGGCTGGACAGGGGCTCCTGAGAGCCAAGAGCCCAATGTCCCCATCACTGGACAGGGCTCCTGAAGAGGCCAATGTCCCCATCACTGGACAGAGCTCCTGAGAGCCTCAAGAGGCCAATGTCCCCATCACTGGACAGAGCTCCTGAGAGCCTCAAGAGGCCAGTGTCCCCATCACTGGTCCAGGGCTCCTGGGAGCCACAGAGGCCAATGTCCCTATCACTGGACAGGGCTCCTGAAGAGGCCAATGTCCCAATCACTGGACAGGGCTCCTGAGAGAGGAGAGGCCAATCGGTGAGGTGAACCCCACAGCCCCATGGCAGGTCCTTCACAAGTCAGTGTAGTCATCCCAGGGTGTCCACCATGCAGGTTACTGTTTTGCCATACACCCAGTGGTTTCGGGAGCTACAGTTGACTTGTGTGCTAGAATGCGCCATCTAGGGTGATCAATATCACTGTGATGTTGATCAGTAAAGAGATGATCAGGCGATGTGGTTTAAGATGGACTGAGAGAGCTGTGAGTTCATATTGCCATTGGCGAACAGTTACCCTGAGCATAGCTGCCATTGGTGAACAGTTATCCTGAACATAGCTGCCATTGGTCAACAGTTACCCTGAACATAGTTTCCATTAGTAAACAGTTACCTTGAGCATAGCTGCCATTGGTGAACAGTTACCCTGAGCATAGCTGCCATTGGTGAACAGTTACCCTGAGCATAGCTGCCATTGGTGAACAGTTACCATGAGCATAGCTGCCATTGGTGAACAGTTACCATGAGCATAGCTGTCATTGGTTAACAGTTACCCTAAGCATAGCTGTGGGAAGACAGCGCATGTGAGCCAAGCCATCCCTGATCACTCCTTCACTAATAATAATGCATAGATCTCTACTCCAGGCAAGTGCCAATGAATACTTGAGGATCAAGACAATAAACCTGTCCTGATTACTACTGGAGTGGTTTCTGTATCATTGGCAATATACAAGAGGGCTATGACTATGGCTGGAAAACAGAAGTAGGATGAGATTTATTTCCTTTCAAAAACCAAAGTTATATTAAAAACTAGATGTACCGCGAGAGCCGGGTAAAAAATATGAGACCTCCAGTCCAGCACATTTTTTCCACAAAAAATAAGTCACTGAAAGGCATATATGATTCTAACTGTCTCAATTGATTTGCATTATGCACACCCAATTCTCATGGTATCTGCTAGACAAATAAGTATCAAAAAAATGATTAGTTCATAGATTTCACATGTAAAATACATTTTATACAACCCCACCCCATCTTGCCTGTTCATAATTCTGAGAAATTCTTGAATTGTGTGTGTAATGTGTGTGTACATGTTTATGTGGTCTGTGTGTGTGTGTGTGTGTGCGTTTTGTGCTTGTGTGTGTGCCTGTGTATGTGCTCAGGTGTGTGTGCATGCATGCATGCATGCGTACATATGTCTACTGTGTGAGTATGTGTCATACATATGATTACTGTGTATGTGTGTGCGTGTGTATCTGTTTATGCACGTGTGCATATGGGTTAACATTACCCCTGGAGGCAAACATACGCAAAAAATGGTCATCCTAGGCCCTACGGTTCTCAAGATATTCACAGAAAACTCTGTTGGTGTACGGTCACTGAATGTACACATAAATTAATTTATTGTGTGGCCCCCCATTAACGAAAGTCCACGAAACTTGGCATGCATTCGGAGGGTGTCATAATGATCCTACACTTTCAATTTCGTGCAGTTTTGACCATGTCAGCCAGAGATATTGTGATTAAAACACCTAATTTTTTTTGCTTTTTTAATTTTTAACTAGGTGGCGCCATACATGAAATAAGTGGTAATGGATGGGTTGACATGGCCCCTTAAGACCAACATACAAAAAAAAGGTGGATTCCTCCTAGGCCCTGGTGGTTCTCGGATATACACAGAAAATCAGGTTCGCCCTACCCTCCTTTCGGGGGGGCTACAGATCAAAACGAAAAACGATAGTTCCATGCTATCCATACTTTTCAAAACCTCATCATCCTAGATGACACTTACTGAGTCTCACTAAAGAAAGAAAATGAAAAAGAGCTTTTTCTGTCTAATTAGCTTTTCTGTATCTCTTCTGTGACCTCCTGACGTAATTATGACCGCTGCACAGCGAAGCGGCGGTCATATAGGTTTAGTCAGATTTTTTTTTTTTCTTTTTCGCACACACACCCACCCACACATAAACATAAACATGTACACGCACACATAAGTATAAGTAAGTATAAGTATATATACTCTTTTGATCCCGTGAGGGAAATGTGGTCTCTGCATTTATCCCAATCCGTGAATTAGTGAAACACACACAGCACACAGTGTACACACACAGTGAGGTGAGTACCACACTAATCCCGGCGCAGTGAGCTGCCTGCATTAACAGCGGCGCTCGGGGAGCAGTGAGGGGTTAGGTGCCTTGCTCAAGGGCACTTCAGCCGTGCCTACTGGTCGGGGTTTGAACCGGCAACCCTCCGGTTACAGTCATGCACACAATTCAAGAATTTCTCAGAATTATGAACAGGCAAGATGGGGGTGGGGTTGTATAAAATGTATTTTACATGTGAAATCTATTAACTAATCATGTTTTGGTACTTGTTGTCTAGCAGATACCAGTGAGAATTGAGTAAGGATAATGTAATTTAGTGAGACATGTGTGTGTGTGTGCAAATGCATTCGGCAAATGTTCCCGTGTTACAGAGATGGGAAGGGCTTGGTGCTGAGGAGAATAAATATACCTCAGCTGAGTGTGTAAGTGTGTATCTGTCTGTACAGTATGTGAGTTTGTGTGTATGTTTTGTCCTTGTTAAGGTGTTTCATTTCACCTGTGGTTATTTTAGCGCACAGTGGTGGCTGCACCTGGATCTTGGCTCTGCATAGCACGGCACCCGCTCCCCCGCTCAAAACACACACACACACATAACACACATCAATAATAAAACACTAAAAAAAACACACACACACACACACACACACACACACACACACACACACACACACACACACACACACACACACACACACACACACCCCAGGGGAGAGAGACAGTGCTCAGCGCTCCACTGTAATGCATGGCTCCGCTCAGCTCACCTGGTTGTCATGGGAGACGCATTGCCGCCCTGGGCGCAGGTGAGAAGACGGATGAGGGGGGCCGGCGCTGGAACGTGCGGCGGCTGCAGCAGTAGGAGTCTGCGCCCTCCTCGAGGTGACCCAGCTCTCGCTCCGCTCCAACCCCGCCCAGATGAGCTGCACCCCACTAACAGCCCAGCGCACAGCAGGACAGGTGGGGTCAGCCATTAGCAGGTCCCTCACACACACATTACACACGCACGCGACACACACACACACACACACACACACACGCGACACACAATACACACACACATTCTCATGCATAAACACATAAACACACACACTAACTCATATATATATATATATATATATATATATATATATATATATATATATATATATATATATATATATATATATATATATATATATATATATATATATAGATATATATATTTGTTGCTGCGCTGAGTGGTGGTAAAATGGATGTCAATTCTGCAGCCAGAATAACTGTCAGTTACAAATGAATGAATGATTCTGCGCGTGTGTGTGTGTGTGTGTGTGTGTGATGGGGAAGGGGGGGTGCTGTAGTAATGCCTTAATGAGGTGCTAGGTACTATTGTTTTTTATTCTTTTTTCCTGAAGACCTCCAGGAGTCCTTCAAACCTGGCCAGCTGGAACGAGCCCTTTTCCAGAGCCAAGCTACAAACTGGACCTAGAGCTCGCCCACTCCCTCTCTCTCCGTCTCTCGCTCTTCCTCTCGCTCGCTCCACATCTAAAACAGGTCACATTCCAACGCACGGCCCAAACAAGGCCAAGGCCATGGCTCGTCCTGCCGACCCGAACAGAAAGTTGAGAGCAGTGCCAGCACTTAATCTGTGTCTTCTGCAGACACACACACACACACACACACACACTGCAGGGCTAAACTGGTGGCACGGCCAGGCGAAAGAGAGAGCAGGAGGACGAGCCTTCGAGTGGCTGTGGGCAGCGCAGGAAGATGGATGGAAGGCGCGTCAGCGTCAGCTAGAGAAATGGGAAAAGGGGTAAAAACGGCCCCGCTCAGGTGTTGCTCCAGGGAGAATGGAGACGGGCTTTTACCCGCTACTGAGCGCTCTAATGAGCAGCCCCGCTGGCGCCTAATGAGACACTAACAAGGACAGAGCTGGAACGGCGCGGGCATCGCCGCGGCAACGCCGAGCGCGCCTGGACTGGCCCCCACCGCTCACTGTGTGACTGTGCGTGTGTGTCAGAGGGGGGGGGGGGGTGGGTGAAGGAGGATGGAGCGCCCGTCATGGTGGTGGACACGACTCTAGTGGAACACACATGCAGACGGGGGGGGGGTACAGTCACGGTGTTGGGGTAGGGTGGGGGTGGGTGGACGCAGGCAGCGGGGAGTCCGAGGTGGGCGCATTGCAGGGGGGCTGAGTGATTGACAGGACTCTGTGAGAAGAAGCCACCCAGAGCGGGCACTAATTGCCGGCTGGGGGAGGAAGCATGGTTCAGAAGTCTTGACGAGGGTTTTTAGCCATGTTTGTTTTTCCTGCCAACTCATTAGTTCTATTGATTGTGGATGGGGAGGGGGAGCGTTTCCATGGATGAAGGACTTTGGACTAATTCTACATGCACCACTCATTACTTCCGTGCTCCTACGATAAACATCACAGATTGCCTCCCAGAAATCATCCACCTTTAAAATGCTATCCTTTAATGGTATATAAATGCTAATATTTTGTATAATTAATTTTCAAAAACATTGCTGGCCACCAGTGCAGTTAGTTAGCCACTGAGGATCCATTTTGCAGGATTCACTGCCCACATGAGTCCTTCTTGCCTAATGCTTGTTTTGCTGTTTTTTTACACACACACACACACACCATTACCTTTTGATGTGCCAATGAAAACCCATCAGATAAGCACGCGGCTTTGACACTATTTCAGTCAATGACATTTCTGCCGGCTGATATCTCCAATATCATTTTTTTTTAAACTGATGCAATAATACACCACCTTTGGCAATGTCATTTGGAAGGGAACTCACACACACACTACCTGCACTGCAATAAAAGAAGGGACAACACACACACACACCAGCACACACACACACACACACACACACACACACACACACACACACACACACACACACACACACACACAGGTTTTGCAAGGTTGCATAATTTTGCAGGGCTGTGGTCTGACAGTAAGAACAAAGAGCGTGTGACTGCAGTTAATGCGCTGACCTGAAAAAAAGAAAGAAGAAAAAAAAACAACAGAGGGGAGATGTCACCTTTGACGTCCAGAAAGTGTGTGTGTGTGTGTGTGTGTGTGTGTGTGTGTGCAGCTCTGATAACAGAAAGAGGGAGATGAAGAAGAAGAAAGAGAGCGAAAAGAAAGAAAAGTCACGGCCGTTTATCCTCCGACCAGGAGCAGCCAGACAGCCGAGGACAAAGAAGAGGAGAAAAGGGAGAAGGATCAGCGGATCCCACTCCATCTCAGCGGGGGCAGGGGAGAGGCGCACAAGTAACACTCAGAGTTCAGTGGGGGCTGTACGTTTTCCTCCTCCTAGCAATTTGTCACCAGCCGAGGGCCCTGGCTAGACGGCCACGCAGGGGCATCTGGGGGACATCTGGGGAGCACCCTCAGGTGTGGAGAGGCAATTCTACTCCACGCTTCAGTGGGCAGGTGTGATTCCCCCTCCTCACACCCACACATCTCGCTACTCTGCTCATCTGGCCGAGAGGTCTTCCTATCTGCTGCAGGTCTGCCCCTCTCTATCTCTGGCTCCTCTCTCTCTTCCATTTCTCCCTCTCTCCAGCTCTTCCTCTCTCAGTGGCTACGTCCACACTTGCTCTTTCTCTGTTCTCCTCTTTCCATCTTTCTCTTCTTCTGCCTCTTGCTCTCTATCACTCTTTCTTCCTCTCCCTCTCTATCCTCCTACTCAGAGAAGCAGTTAGTCCAGTACTACCTCTTTTGCAAGTACACAGCCTTAGGCGGGGATCACATTGACCAGCGGCAAGCGGCAGGTTTCCTATTGCTCTCTATGGTTCGGCAGCGGAACGGTGGCAACGCTGGCGTAACACTAGCATTGAACAAGCGTTGAACTTGGTTCAACTTTCAAAGCGCAACGCGAGTGTATTCAATTGACAAACCATTTAATAAAACTTATTATGGTCTGAGCGTTGCGTTACGTTTGCCGCTGCCGCTTGCTGATGTGATCCTCGCCTCACTGTAGTTGTGCTAAAGAAGGTAGGATGCTCCGCACCATGATGCCTCCACTCTAAAGAAGGTTGGATGCTCCGCACCATGACGCCTCCACTCTTCATTTATCCATTTATTTATTTATTTTATTGTGTCTATGGCAGGAGAGAGGTACAAATAACAGGTATTCAGGCAGCTTTCCACTGTCAGAAATGGGATGGAAAATGAGCACCACCCACCCCCCCCCCCACACACACACACACACACACACACTTCTTCCGTTCTGTTCACTCTGTTAGTGGTGCATACGCTTCTCAGTCTGCCCACACTCACACTCACACACTCATTTTCTGTCTCTCTCACACACACACACACACATCCTCTTTTGCTGGCTGGCTGGCTGGCTGGCTGGCTGGCTGGCTGTGTGTCGCGGGAAAGAGGTGATAATTGCGGCGGCAGCACTAAGTCTCCCGCTGGCCAGCTGCGTAGCTCGGCTCAGCCACTGAACCTGACGGACGGCCGATCTCATTTATCTCCCACACAAAAGAGTGCGGCATGCTGGGAGCTGGAGAGCGCCACGCGGGGCCTGTGGGGGCGGGGGCGGTGGGACGCCGGGCACAGTGATGGCATTCGCAGCCAGAGAGGAGGGAACAAGGGGAAGAAACGAGAGGGGGTGAAGAGGTGGGCAGAGGGAGGGGGGCAGTTACTGAGTGTGCAGAAAGCTTTGAGTCAGTCAGCCCAGCGAGGCCTACAGTGATCAGCCCAGTTAGACCTACAGAGATCAGCCCAGCGAAGCCTACAGTGATCAGCCCAGTTAGGCCTACAGAGATCAGCCCAGCGAGGCCTACAGTGATCAGCCCAGCGAGGCCTACAGAGATCAACCCAGCGAGGTCTACAGAGATCAGCCCAGTTAGGCCTACCGAGATCATCCCAGCGAGGCCTCCAGTGATCAGCCCAGCGAGGCCTACAGTGATCAGCCCAGTGAGGCCTACAATGATCAGCAGTGATCAGCCCAGCGAGGCCTACAGTGATCAGCCCAGTGAGGCCTACAATGATCAGCAGTGATCAGCCCAGCGAGGCCTAAAGAGATCAGCCCAGCAAGGCCTACAATGATCAGCAGTGATCAGCCCAGCGAGGCCTACCGAGATCAGCCCAGCAAGGCCTACAGTGATCAGCGCATACGCGCATACATGGAGTCACAGGTATATATGCTAGCTGTTTTTCTTTTTTCCCCTTTTCTCTGGAGGAGGCTGTCTCTATGAACTTCTCCTCTCTCTCACCTTCTATCTCTCTCTCACACACACACACACGCACACACACACAGCCTGCACATGTGCGTGTTCTTGTCTATGTTTAACCCCTCTATCCTCCTCTCCCTCACTCTATCATTTCCTTCCCCCTCATCACTCCTTCCTCCTCATCACTCCTCTCCTCTCCACTCCTCCCCCCTCCTGTCTGAAGTGCTGATTAACTCCCCATGTGGGGAGAGCGAAGGGATGCCGAGGGCCAGAATTAAACGCCCTCTACCACCCCATGCCTGCAATCAGAGCCTTCTTCCACATGTCACCATCAATCAGCTCCATCTCCCCACCAGCACGCTCCACAAACAGCCAGCCTGGACACAGCCATGCAACTCTCAGAGAGAGGGAGAGGGAGAGAGGGAGGGAGGGAGAGAAAGACAAGAGAGGGGGAGGGAAAGAGACAGAGAAGGGGGGGGCAGAAATGGAATGACAGAAAATAAGGTAAGAGAGAGAGAGAGGTGGAAATATTGAATGGCAGGAAAGATGGTGATGGAGATGGGAGAGAGAGAGAGTAAGAGGCAGAAGACCAATGAAAAGAAAGAATGACAGTGTGAGAGAGATGAAGAGGAGGTCTGCCTTCTCTCCTCTCCTGCTCCCCCGGGCAGGTGTGCAATGATGGTGACCCTGGGAGTTTTGTGGAGGTTTCCAGAGAGAAGGAGAAAGGGATGATGCGAGAGAGGGAGAAAGAGATGAGAGGAGATCTAGTGGGGCCGTGCAGTCTGAGGGGCCAGAGCCTGTGGTCATGATGCACATCTCACACACACAAGCTGAGAACTCCTGCCGCCCTCCCTCTTCCCCCCAAGTAAGTACACACTCTGCAGAGGCAAAGAAGCAGCCACTGAGTAAAGCAGGAGTGTGTGTGTGTGTGTTTGTGGGACGGGGGGGAACTTCTCAAGTCACAGCACCGTAATGAGAGCGACAGTAGGAGTACAAGGGAGCTTTGTAGTAGTGCCACAAGAAATTGGAGAAGAAAAATAATAATAAAAAAATAAAAAGTCAAATAGCAAAAAAGCACTTTGTTTGACTCAGTATAGCTTGGGAAGACCCTGTGGTGTAAACACTAGGCTCACATCAATTACTCTGCTGGCCAGCACTACACAGAGTGCAGATTTTTCATGTGTTTATCTACCTCTCCAAACACATCACGATGGGCCAGGATGAAGCCATTTGCCAATTTCTTACATTTCTCACTACTTAGCGTTCTGTACCCAAGACAGTGAAGGCAAAAGAAGAAGGATGTTTGTATTGGAGATTCAGCCTGTCTGTGTTTTGTTTCCTGGCGCAAACACATATACACACGCGCACAATCTCACACTCTCTCACACACACACAGCGTTGAGGCCTCGTTCAGTATGCAGGGAGAGCTCCCATGTGGTGAATCATGAACTTCTGAACCTGATGTTGCACTTGTTTAAGCCCAGCTCAAAACTGCCATTGGGGATGTGATTCTCTGATGCTAATGTAGCAACTAAATCCAATCGTAAGCCAACGGATCCAAAAACACAAACCAAAACAACATGTTTTACTTTTATTTGCACAGAGATGTCAATACATATAGGCTCAGAAAGTTTTCAGAAAGGTGATTTTTTTACTGTATATCAAAAGGATTTGGGGCAAGAGAAAGGTCTCTCCATTTACTGTGTACCAAAAGGATTTGGGGCAAGAGAAATGTGTCTTCATTCTGCAGTTATACAATGAGAAGTTGCAAATCTAACAATGTGATTGTATGAGGCTTACTGAAAATGTTACAAACAAGTTTTGGATGATAAACTGCACCTATTTCTTGTTTTGTCAGAAATGCGTAGAAAAGTCTAGCAGAGGCAAAGTGTGCTGCAAAAAAGGAGCTGATTAAAAAACACATGATAGTAGTCAAATGTGATCCAACTTTAATGCACATTGGGTTTTGCCCATACCAAAATACCATTTTATACAGATGTAGTGATTTAAATGGACAAATCTTCAATAACAGCCGTTGCTATATTGTCAACAGCCCTAACCATCAGGGCACAGCACACAGATTGCCTGATTCTGGATTAATAACCTTTTTATTTGGTGTCACAGCCGCTAAATGCAGTAGCCACTTGAGTTCAGCACTGAGGCACAGTGTGTGAGATGACAAGGAGTGTTCCAAGGCTCCTAAATAACAAAGCCCAAGCTCCATTTGAAGCTGACATGTGCAGCGTGCTCTTTCACAATACAGATAATATCTCGACTCCTATTCACCCCACTCTTCCGCCCATAAATATCTTCCTTTGTTTACTTTATTTTTATATTTTCTCAGCATAACCAGCACAAAATGAGTTGTGAAGAAGTGGATGATTTAGGAGGTTTGGAAAATAAGAAATAAACTCATACTGGCGGTAAATTGCCACTTCTGACCCCCCCCACACACACACACAGAGTTAGAGAGAGATGTGAGGTGATGAGAGGGGCCAGTCGGAATAGAGGGGGCTTTTAAATCATAGCCAATGCATTAAGGGCCATTTCCTTTACAGATTCATCCACCTCAGGCTTCTTGGGACCAGTCATCCGCCGTGATGTCACTTTGTGCTCTTTCTTTCTCTCTGACTCTTGCATGCTCTCTCTATCTGCTCTCTCTCTCTCACCTGCTTGTTTTTTACTCCCATCCTGGTGCAGACACACACACACACACACACACACACACACAACTCAAAGTCTGCTATACAAATATCCAAACAAACCATAAATATATAGAGATAGATATATAGACCAGCAAAGTATAAGGCATTTATTGTGGAACAAAGTGCAGAGAACTCATACATACACATACAAATATGCATACATACCCACACACACACACATGTATCTGTTTGTGACCAAACCCTTCAATGGAGCTTGTCTTCATGATTCTCCATCTCAGCAATTACCTGCTTTACAGCAGACCGGCCTTTAACAAGTGAATACTGTTAACTCTGACATCTATTACTGGTAAAGATCACTCTGTCAGCCATCCTCTCTCTCTCTCTCTCTCTCTCTCTCACACACTCTTGGTCTTTTTCTCCAGGGGCTGGAACAGATAATGATTCTCTGGCTGCAGGAATTATGAGTACCGGTATATAAATATATTTTTGAGGAAAAAAACGTTTTTAAATGACAGCAGACAAATTCATAGCAGCCTGCTCTATGTGTGGCAGTGACAGCTGGGGTATCATTTTTCCCTGTGCTTTTCGAGAATGTTGTTTCTCCCTGCCCCTGCGCTTAATTTCCACTCAACATGTCACACACATAGGGGGCCAATTAGATGCTCCAGCTGCTAACCCTACTACCACAGTCGTTTGCATGTCTGTGTGTGAGTTTGTGTGTGTGTGTTTGTGTGTGTGTGTGAGAGAGTGTGTGTTTGAGTATGTCCATCAAGCATTTGATCCTGTGTCTATATTTGCGTTTATCTTATATGTGTGTTTATCTACACTTGTGCATGTGCTTGTGAATTTAAATTTGTATGCTGCTATTTTAATGCATGTTTAGTGCATACGTGTGTGTGTGTGTGTGTTGATTATTTTTATCTTTCAGCTGGCAATGGTCCAATAGTCTGAATTTAATGTATTCACATCTGCCTGAATGCAAAAAATACTGACCTGTTCAACAAGATTAAACCAGGACACTTTGCATTTGTTGCTGTTTTTAATTTGCTGCTCTGTAATGACATGTAAATCCTGGCCTGAAGCAGAGCATATAAGCATATACAACAGGCCTCAGCCACTCACTGCAACAGCTAACATGGGGTCATTTCCAGTTCTCTGCTGTGATGGACACACCTCTGCCTGCTGAAGCAGGACATTATGGCACATTTCCCCAGTCAAGGCAGCGACAGATGGAGACAGACATGTAACAGTGTACTGCTAAGAGTAACAAGGATTGATTTCTGTTTTCTCTCGTCTCGGGAGAGGTTTGAAGATGTCAAGCTAATAGCGCAAAAGAACGTCAATAGAAAAAAAAAACAATAATACATCTTCTTATTCATATCCCCCATTGAGTGTGACCGTCATGATTCTGTACAAAACTTGCAATGCAATATTTTCAATATTGAATCATGTTCAGGAATAGTCTACAACTATAACCAAATTAGACAAGAGCCAGGGTTGCAGATGGGTAGAAAAAAACAAAACAAGTTTGTCTCTCACCCCACTGGCCTCCAATGGATCGCAATCAATTTAACGCCAGGCAAAATTCAATTTGACAAAAAGACAATCCAAGAGCCAAAGTCAACTCATTGAAGCCGACACTTATTTGATCAGTGGGGCTTGTGGGAAGGTGGGCGGAGGATGGTCCAGGAAGAAAATGTGGCGCGGCGCGAACACTAACACAGCCGCGTGTCAGAGATGGATTGGTGTGTCAATATTATGGATACTCCTCCGTTTAGCCGCGCCCGCCACAAGGAGAAATAGCATCCGTGTCATATTAAACATGCCACTTCTGCCGAGCAGTAGTCCTGGAGACGCAACCAAGCCCAACGCGGGATAAAGGCCCTGTTGTTCCCCCGCGGTGATGAAACCCTAATTTCTATTAGTCAGGAGCAACACAATCGGCCATCGTGGCAACTTTTTCCTCTCATATAGACAATATCACAATTCTTCAAGAAAACAACATTTTCCTCTCATATAGACAATATCACAATTATTCAAGAAAACAAAATTGTCCTCTCATATCGACAATGTCACAATTATTGAAGAAAACAATAGCTGTGTTGTATTTTTTTTTTAAACAATCTTTTTTGTCTATCCTCAAGGAAATCGAGGTAAATCTAAAGTCAAGTTCAACAATTTATTTTTTGTTAACATGATCTCTTCATACAAAGAGACAGTGCAGTGATTGCCCCAACCTAATGCTCACATTCACATGCCAAAGGCCCACTCAAGGTTTTACATGTACTTATCATTCTCCCACTTCTACTCTAACCGCAGCAGCAGCCCCTATCTGGGGAATTTGATCCACATTCTCTGTTGAAGGCAGCACAGACTTCGCAAAGCACAGAATATGATAATACAGATAATCTGTTACTGTACAAATAGGACACAAAAAAGAAAACAGTCCACACATAGAGACAAACACATACAGCATGTATACCCTAGAGTCTATCATGCAGTGTTGTGCATGAATGCATGAGCTCAGATGAGGACCTGCACCTTCTCTCTGCACATACTGAGCCTGGAGATGAGGGGAGATGAGCCTGTGTGAATATATTACATTACATTACATTACATTTGGCTGACGCTTTTTTAACCAAAGCGACTAACAACATGGTAAACAGTAAGTTTTAGAACAATTCTCACAATTTTAGGACAGTTTAAAAAACATTAGAGTACAGTAAGAATAAGTGCGTCGGTGAGTGCTGTTTTTAACAGTTACTTGTCAGTTTAAAACGGCTGGTGAGTGCTAGGATCAGTAAGACTTGTTGTAAAGTGTTGCTATGAGAGTAGATGTTCTCTAAAAGAGCTGGGTCTTCAGGAGTTTTTGAAAGTGGAGAAGGATGTCCCTGCCCTTGTAGGAACTGGCAGTGTGTTCCACCAACGAGGAACAACAGATGAGAAAAGTTTGGATTGGCTTGAGCGTACCGGTGGTAGAGCTAGACGTCGTTCGTCAGAGGAGCGCAGCGGTCTGGAGGTAGTGTAAGTCTGTATGAGGGCATATGCAACTCTCTGTTCCTTACATTTGCATGCTCCCCCCAATGTTTCACGATTCTCGCGAGATGTCTTCGGGTTGACAATTCTTGAAGTTGCATTGCTGGTTCTCTCAGTAGCAACCCATATGGCTATGCTTTACAGCTATGCTAGGTGAACGAGTCCCCTATTACAAGTTTGTTTACCATCAAATGGGTAGATCAAGGTAAAAATGTGTGTGTGTGTGTGAGTGTGATCGGGATAGCGTTGCAGTGATGGAAACAGGAGACGGCTGTGATGTTTCTCATGAATATCCAGGTTTTATTTCCACCTTAGCAGCTGAGCATGCAAGTACCAGTATGGAGAAATCGGAAAAATAAAATAAAAACCAAAACTCCAAACAATAATCTCAAATCAATCACTAAACTTCAAAACATATCAAAATTAACTTTGACCACCCTCTTCAATTATAGGGTAAACTGCTGCAGATCACAAAACAAGTGTTAGGCCTATAAGCAGGGGCAATCACTCGCTCACCTCACACCATTCTACCTCCTTCTGCTCTCAACAATAGTCCCTCCAGAGAATTTAACTCTGCCGACTAAACCAATGCACAATCAATCAATCAATCAACTAACAAAACCCATCTTCTCTATATAAATATCCAATAATACATTCCATACCATAAAACCCACTGTTTCATAACAAGGCAATCCTATTGTATCATTTCATAACCTTAAACACATCATAGATAACCAGAACGTCCCAAACACCCCTCTTGACCACTGCTTGTGCAGTACGTCACACTCCACGAACTTATAATGTTCCTTGCGACTTTCGCGCTATTGTCCGACACAATGAAAAGTTTACTGAATGTCCGTGTTCCCTCAACCTTCAGTTGGCCACCCTGAAAGTAAGGCTGATAATTAATATTGTCCCGTATGCGTTTGTGTTTTGCAGTTGCCGTTGCAACCATGCTGGATGCCATTCGTGTTCGTGTGTGCAAATAAAGTGTGTTTGTAAATCACGTTGTCCGTTCTTTGTGTTTAGCTCCCGTATGAAATAAACTGTAGCCGTTACGGGCAACCACACCGTTACAGTGTGTGTGTGTGTGTGTCCTTGGGAAACATGGACTTCCAAACCTGTTGTTCAGAACAATTAGCTGTTCTAGCTGAGCAACATGAACCCAGGGCGTGGATCAAAGTCTGCTTTCTGGGTGCTGCCATGTTTGTTGGTCTGGAGCTTCCCACAGCTGTGGTCAGACTGCACTTGTGGAGTCAAGAACTCACACAGATCGGGAGGAGATTTTCTTTATTTTTTTAACCAGAGCTTGTAGTCACTTACCTCACAATCTCTTTGTATGTTTCTCTCTCTTCATTTCTCTTTCTTTCTCTCTCTTCCTCTTTTACTTTGTCTCTCGCTCCCTCTTTTTTACCTACCTGTCTTCCCTTTTTAATAGCATTTGATTTTGCTGCACATCACGCATACAAAGAGACACACACACACTCACTGTTAGGCATTAAACTGGCGCTATGCAGCCGAGACTCCTACGCAGCTCAGGGACTTGTTGTGCTCCTCACATGGAGTCAGGGGTCAGAGGCCATGCAGGCCAGCGGGTGCGTTGCAAGAATTCTAATGGGCTGTTTATCAGACCATACGTGCGTGCACACACACACACACACACACACAGATAGTGTTTATCTGAGCGCAGGCACGGGCCACACAGCCACAAAGAGCGCCAGTGGGTGGGTGGCAAAGCAGAGAGGTCAGAGGGCGCAGTCAGCTCCTCTCACTCTGCCCCGCCAAAACACACTCTGAGCTCTCCCATCCGACACTCACACACACACTGCGCATACATCTACACAGGCACACATCCAAACACAAACACACGATTAACGATTGCTCAACCCCCCCACACACAAACATAAACACACACACACACAGAAACAAACACATGCGAGCGCACCCACATCAGCAGCAGAAGAGTTATCCTCTATGGGGGTAGATTAGCATTTTAACACTGTTTAAATCTAACCTCTCCTCAAGACCCCAGCATCTCCCCATGTGTGAGGCTCAGATCAATAATGCTGAGAAAAGAACTGATGCTGCAGTCTTGTGTGTGTGTGTGTGTGATGACAGTGGAAATGCTTGCTCTGAGCTGACTGTTTAGACAGATGGTGAGCAGTTTATCAAACTCGTCAAACCCAGGGGAACAGCTTTCATCGTCAAGCTTGCCATTGTTTGGCATTGCTGAAAACAGCAAAGCGAGTAATTGTAAAATTACGTAAACATTTTCCAACGAGTAAAAAACTTGGAAATGACTGAATGAGGCCAATGAAGCATGGCAGAAAAATCCCCAATGTCATGTCCATCAAGGTGACAGAGCCTCATTGTTATCGCCCACAGGTTGCAATGAGCTCCAGAGGAAGACATATGTATACACACACAAACACATGCATACACACACATACATACACACACTCACATCTTGCATCATGCAGTTTTTGTCACATTTATACGAAAGCTGACAAAGCTGAAAAAGAGAGAGTTGAATAGAAGTGGACAGCAAGATCGGCCAGGCAGCCATTATTTTGGGTTTGTCCATGTAGCATGAGACGTACACATAGCTAACAGCCCTTACACTGTTCCTTTTTTTTGGTGGTGGTGTTTTTTAGACAACACAGACAACATGGCGTTTCCCCAGACACCAGCTTGATTCTCCAGTTCTGATTTTCCTCCTACACTACACACATACCCTTAAGTAATCTCTCTCTCCCTCCCTCCCTCTCTCTCTTCACACAGACACACACACATATACACACACACACATATATATATATGTATATATATATATATATATATATATATATATATATATATATATATATATATATATATATATATATATATATATATATATATATAATGTCTTGAAGCCCCCACTCTCCCTCCTTCAGCTTTCCTCTCTCTCTCCCTCTCTCTGTGGGCAGTGTGTGTCCCTGTGGCCACTGCCTGTCCCTCTGTGGGGTCGCCGTGTGACATGAGACAGGGACTCTGTCCTTAATGAGGTCCCTTGACACAAACAGGACGAGCGCCGCGCCTCTCCCACTGCTAGTGACGCCGCTGTGACTGGTCAGCAACCCACACCTCTAAAAGCTCCTCCGATAAGAAAACATGCTGTTGAAAAAAGAGAGAATGCAATGGCCATCTCTGTGTGTGTGTGTGTGTGTGTGTGTATGTGTGTGTCTGAACATGGAAAGGGAGGCACAAGTAGTGTCCACTCAGCAGTGTCCTATAAAACATGTGCAATGTAAAATAATAGTGTTGCCATGGTAGACTGGAGACCCATAAGTGCCCTGCTCAGGGTTGTTATTGCTGCTTGCTATTATGGCTGGGCTTACTGTTTTCACAGCTATTGCTGTAGAATTTAGAGGTCAGGCCAGGTGGTGGTTAGCATCTCTCCAGGCCTTTATTTGCTGGTATATAGAACAACATTATTGTAAAGTGAAAGAGCAAGGCAATTTAACTATACTATATAAAAACAATTGATTTCTGTATTGGCCTGGGGACAACAACAACCAAAAGTAACAAGCCTCGGTGTCATCTTAGATTCAGAGTTAAGTTTTAAGCCCCATATCAGTAAAGTTACTCAGACAGCCTATTTCCACCTGAGAAACATTGCCAAAGTGCGGCCCTTTTTAACTCAACAAGATGCAGAAAAACTAATTCATGCCTTTATCACTAGCAGGTTAGACTACTGCAATGCACTTTTCACTGGTCTTCCCAAAAAACATCTAAAGAAATTGGCACTCATACAGAACTCGGCTAGACTTTTAACTAAGACCAAGAAGAGAGAACACATCACCCCTGTGTTGGCTGAACTGCACTGGCTCCCTATTTCCTAGAATTGATTTTAAGGTTATGTTAATTACTTACAAAGCTCTGAATGGCATAGCACCTTCATATATCTCTGAGCTTTTAATATCTTATCAACCACAAAGGAAACTTAGATCATCCAATTCTAATCTTTTAATCGTACCCAAAGTGCTCCACAAGCAAAGTGGAGAAGCGGCTTTTATCCATTATGCCCCAAAACTATGGAACACCCTGCCTCTGTATATCAAGCAGGCGAGATCAGTAAATATATTTAAAAAAGATCTGAAAACATACCTGTACAGTAAAGCTTTTAGTTAACTCATCTTATCCTGTAGACTACTTTTTCAGATTATTCTACATCTGCTGCCATTGGAGGGCGCAGCCAGGTTCTGCTCAAGGTTTCTTCCTGGAATATAGGAGTTTTTCCTTGCCACAGTTGCCATATGGCGTGCTTATGGGGGGTAAAGGGTTAAGGCTGCCAGTCTTATGACATGTTATTTTCTATATTTTTGATATGTTGCTGAGTGGATCATAAAGGGCCCCAGCAATGAAGAAAAGTGATTGATAATGACTGACTGACTATTATTGTGTTACACTTTGAGCTGCATTCTGTGTATGAAAGGTGCTATACAAATAAAGCTTATTATTATTATTATTATTATTATTATAACAACGTACTGTAATTGACTCACATTTGACATTTTCAACTGAGTACTGAGTGTTCTTCCACAACGCCTCTGTCTGACAGGATGATAAAAAAAAGACCTTCTGCACACAGCTTCTCTGAGGTTAGTCAACATTGGATATAACATTAAAATCCAGCATATACATTAGTCGACACAGGATTAAAACCCAGTATACATAAGAATATGACGTTAGTCAACATTGGATATAAAACCCAGTCTATACATAAGAATATGATGTTAGTCAACATGGGATACAACATTAAAACCCAGCATATACTGTACATAAGCAATGTTAGTCAACATTGGATATAACATTAAACCCAGCATATACATAATAAATCATCCACCCCTTTGTTTATGTCAACATTACATCAAAACACAGCATATGCGTAAGGGATAATGGACGACATGCCGTTCGGTTCACAGAAATAAATGCACGGTCGAGGCGGTAAAACGGCCCTGACGCGCAGCAAAATGGAACCAAATGTCGTGGAGTCCATTATCCCGCTTATTCCACTGTTGCCACTTGTATTGTGTTCATTTCCTGTCAATCTAAACGTTTTAATCGCTAAAACTGTCTTGTAGGGCTGTCAATCTTCTTTTATAACCCAATTCGAATTTCATTCATTATTAGTTTTTTATATTCTAATTATATTAGAATATTTAATGCTCAAATTTAGCCTATTATTAATAGTTAAGATGCATCTCTATACTCTGTATAAACGGGCTTATTCATTGCCAATGCCACTATAAACGCATGGTTGACTTGTTATATTGAACAAAAGCTCAGTCTACCAACGATATCTGTTGATTTTGGGGCAGCCGTGGCCCACTGGTTAGCACTCTGGACTTGTAACCGGAGGGTTGCTGGTTCGAGCCCCGACCAGAGGGCTGCGGCTGAAGTGCCCTTGAGCAAGGCACCTAACCCCTCACTGCGCCGCCATTGTAGCAGGCAGCTCACTGCACCGGGATTAGTGTGTGCTTCTGCTCACTGTGTTTCACTAATTCACTGATTGGGTTAAATGCAGAGACCAAATTTCCCTCACGGGATCAAAAAAGTATATATACTTATCTGCAACTTGAGTGGTTTCAATTTCTTTTGGGCAGATGCGGCGCACGCACACTGAATGAACGCCACTACTATGGCAAGCGATTTTAACATTTACCCGCTAAGTTTAACTATCTGGAATTAACATTGTAGATATCAACAACGTCTTTCTGCCTAGTCGCAATTACATTTTGGATAGTTGGAATTGTCATTCAAGATATCTGTAACGTAATTGTGACTAATCGAAACGTCAGATATCTGTCATCACGTCATTGAAAACAACATTGAACTCGTCACACATCTTAAATGACAATTGCAGATATCTTTAATTCAGTTTTGACTAGGCAGAATGAAAGGTGAAGATATCTCAAACGTCATTATGACTAGTGCAAATTATTGTGCAAGACGTTGCTCTTTAGATCCGTAGCAGAGCCCGTCTACTTATTAGACATTCTCTTATTTCCTTATTTCTATGAATGGAAGAAGCAGTCATGGCTGTAATGTCTTGTTGACATCTAAAATAACTAAAACTCAGGGACACGTGTGGTTTATTAGACTCTCACGTTATCAACTGATCTCTGTTTCGTAGCCTACATAAATTAGTAGGCCTAGGCTAGCCTACTAAATGCACCAGCACCATCTACAGGAAACCCCATTCATAATGGTGTTGGCTGTAGGCTAATCGAAAAAATCAAAGCAACATTGAATCATCAATTCTTGCTGACAGCTCCTGTCTTGCATAGGCTGCAGCATTAAAAAGACGATTAAAAACTCCTTCGCCCTCTAGCTGCTCTGACATGATGCTAATTAGTGCTAATTACAAAGTTAACAGTTAACAGGTGCTATGTGATTTGATGATTTGAACAACAACACGCTCTGCTCCCGCCTAAAGTGGGATGCGGGCCTAATTTGCATAGCAATACAGATATCTCTAACGTCATTTCGCCTAGTCAAAACTCTAATTCAAGATATCTATAATTACATTTTGACTAGGCAGAATTAAAGTTATAGATATCTCCAATTTCAGATATCTCTAATCAAAACTCATTGAAGATATCTACAACTTGATAATAGATATCTACAATCAAATTATGACTATCCCTAACTCCAGTTTGAGATATCTACAACGTCATTTTGACTAGTCATAACCCGACAAATACGGGACGTCCCCCGGACCTTATGCCGACATTCACAACGTCCCCGATTGGTCCCGAACGTCATGTTCTCTAGCGGACGTTCCGGTGACCTTATTGACGTCCGGAGCAAGTTATCGTTTGGTTATTGCGTGACGTCCGGTGCAGACTTTCTGGGGATGTCACCGTCAGGTCCCTCAGATGACATTTGCATTTGGTCATTTCAAATACCTCCTAAGGACCCGACAATAACGTTATACCGGGGACATGGGGGGGACTTTTGTTTATTCACACATGGCAACGGAGTTGAGAGCGCTCTGGCTACCGCCTGCAGGACGGAGACATCACATCCATGCACGACTTCACGTTACACGTCTGGGGATGACTAAAGTAGCCTATCTATCTATCTAGTCTCTCTAGCAGTAGCTGCATTAGCCTACCGTAGTCTAAGGCAACATATCATACAGTTTATGAAGTTGTGCGTCTATGAGCAAAGTATATGTCTACTTTGCTCATAGACGCACAACTTCATAAACTGGGAAAAGGGTTGTTAACGTTAAACTCAAAATGTATGTGCTACATATGCATACATGCTGAATTATGTAGCACATACATTTTGAGTTTAACGTTAATGTATAACGTTACAAACTAGGGAAGGGATTTTATCAAATTCATGTTAGCTGATGTGATGCTTGGTGTAACATTAGCAAAGTCTGTTCTTAGCATCTAGCTTAGCCTACAATGCGCATTTCTTCAGATAACTGTCATTACATAATGCATGTAACATGCTCTAAATAGGCAGTGGTTTATTTAATGTATTCACGTACTTATTAGGCCCTATCTGTTTTATTTTCAGAAACACACACACGGCCGAATTGGGACTGAACCGACTTTTGGAGCTGAATATGATGCAATAAAACTAGAGAAATGTTAAAAACAGACCACGTAGCATTTGTTTAGGGTTGTCTAGCAACAGAAGTGACTACTTAATTTAAGCAAAACGATCTAGCTCTACATTGCAGAAGAATTAAGGATACTGCTTCTTCATGACTTGTTTAAATGTCATTGTAATTTATTTGACGCATGCTCGCGTTTAAAAGTGTCACTCATAGCTGTCCCCGATGTTACAGCAGCTCCTTGTGGAAACAGCAAAGAGTGCACATATCTGATGAGATTTCTGACGAGGAGCAGCTCTCTGCCTCACCAGAGCCTTACTGTTTATTAATAAAACAATGATATAGAATAGAAACATCTGGAATCTATTTATTTCATCTTAAAGTTGGCTACAAAGAGCATTCATAGCCTAGAGAAAACGATACATTTTTCTTTATCGGCAATGTTCCAGGAAGATAGGCTTACATTTATAGGCTGTCCCTGTTTGATCACAGGTCCAAGAAAACGAGTGTATAACGTCAATGCATTCTAGTTATGTTTCATGTACTTTATTTCATGTTGAGTTTTGCTTCCCAGCATGCATTGCGATTCATTTAGTATTTTTGGCTATTATTAGTTTTTACAATATGGTTTGAACAATTTATCTTAGGCTAGCCTAGGCCTACTCTGATGATGTTACGGGATATGCATATGCATATGAACAATATGCTACAGGATATGCCCATTAAAACGTCGTATTAGTTTATTAAGAAAATGACACCGTAGATGTGAAAGCAGCACATCCAAGCCCGGTATAAATGTCCATGTCTACTCATCATTAGTGTAATGCATTCGAATTACGTGATTTCATACATGCGTGAAAATATGAGGTGAGTGAAGTTGATTGTGTAGTTGTAGAACAAGTCATTAATGCGTGTTCATGTTCCGTCTACCTCTCTCCTAGTAACGCTGAGACTTACAGGATGTAATAGCCTTCCATACTAAATCACGCTTCATTTTTTTTTTTTTTTACCATCGCGGAAATATAAACGTTGTGCGCATAACGTCGCGGTGACCATAACAGGACGTTCTCTCAAAGTCTCTTGTACGTCTTTTAGACCTCCCGAACAGAGGTCCGCGGGACGTAAAGGGAACCCTACACAATGTCGAGGAGGTGACGTTCGCCAGGGGACCTTTAGGGGACGTCGCCAGGATTTTATTTTGTTTACTGGGAATTCCATTTACAGATATCTACAATGTAATTTCGCCTAGTCAAAACTTAATTCAAGATATCTGAAAAGGAACATGTAGATATCTTGAATTGAGGTGAATTAAAGATATATTCAACTGGAGTTATGACTAGTCAGAATCAAATTGTAGATATCTCTAACTGGAATTACAGATATCTACAATTCAATTGCAGATATCCGTAATTCACATAGTGGATATCTGCAACTGAATTGTAGATATCCGTAATGATAAACCCCATAGAAATGAATGGCAAATGTGGCGTCATTTGTCCTAGGAAGAATGTCTTTGTGGATATCTGAAATGACAATTATGGATAGGAAGAATTCAACTGTGGATATCTAAAATGTTCGTTTTGACTAGGCAAAACTGAATTACAGATATCTGCAATACATATCCAGTCTAGCGGGTAAATGTTAAAATCGCTTGCCATACAACTACCACTTTATTGAATGCCTATGTTTGATGACGCCAAATTAGCAAGTATTTTCTGATTGGAGAAAGGTTTGCTTTCTTTTTTTCTATCGCCCCGCGATTCCATGAACCATTATGCCTATCAGAGAAGTGACAAAAGCACCCGACATAGCCTAGAGCGAGGTAAAAACCTAATTCTTGCCTGCTTTAGCTGCGCGGTTCCTCGTCCTACCTAGCTTGTCAGTGGGGTATACTACGAATCTCGATTAGTGCGTTAGCGAGGTATGTTGCGCTCAAAGCAAGGGTATGCTGTGACATGAAAGTAGATCTGTTTTAGCGTTGCTGTATCACCATGGTGTCTTATGCTGTCAACCAAAGCTGGTCGGGAGCAGGTTAAGTTATAGCTAAAATCTTGTAAAACTACCGCCCACTGACCAATCAATTATCTTGAAAAACTAAGTTCTCGTGTAGGATTCTGTCATATATCTTATGGTGGAGCTCCGCCTCTACACACATTTTGGATATCGTATGCGCTTTAATAGTGTTGTGCGTGCAAATATGCCACTATGGACGTGCATACAATACAACATCTGATGACAATCGATTTATTTGATGTTATAGGCTAGACACTAAAAATGGCCGCAGTGTAGATTACGCTATCGCTCATAAATGCGGAAGTAGGTTAATTGTTTTTTAATATAGGCGGTCGATCTTGTGCGTCTCCACCTTTCACAATTGGCCAATATCATCCCAACACCGAGAATGCGCAGATCCGAGCTGAAAGCCTAGATTGACAAATATATCACATAACTGCTATCACTTAACGTATACCCCTGAGTCAAGGCTTTGTGAAGCCTTGATAGCCTGTCTAGATAGCCTATATGTCTAAGGTGCTTCGTAGTATACAGGTACATCAAGGGTGTAGCGTTACCAGATGTGCACTCAGGCTGCTTGCTCCTACATATTCTGCAGATTACGACATCATTAGGCTAATTGTTATTTCTCCGTTTTCACATTGGCATTTCATTTTCACATATTCGCTAAAGTTAGCCAACACATAAAAAAAACTCCCCAAAACACCACATTCGAATAGTAATTTCCAAATTCGATTAGTATTGATTTTTTAAATATTCGATTTATACAGCCCTATTTTTTAAATATTCGATTTAAACAGTCCTACTGTCTTGTTTGTAGAACTACTTCTTTCCGCCACATATCAACTAATTTCTCAACTTACTGGACAGAACTGCCGTTACTAGTTCTAACGGATGGTTGCTATGGCCAAAGGTCAGTCGTTAGTTCCATCTCTCCCGTTGTTAAGAAGGAATATCCCAGGATTCTGATGAACCTTAGCTGTGAAACATCGCTATTTCAAATAGCCTACTGCCACCCAACTAGCTAAAAGCCACCTCTGTCATATTATAAATGTTGCTTTGTTCTGAACGTCTGTATTTTACAACTTCACAAAGAGTTTTGCTGAATTAATATGCAAGTGATACGGCCAAAAAATTGGATCTACTTCATTGGGTGTGGAAATAACATACGATTAATAGCCTACATGTTCTAAAGAACGCAGGACAATGGGAAATTCAACCAAGCAATGGAATATATAAGAATATGACGTTAGTCAACATTAAAACCCAGCATACATACTGTAAGAGATCCTCCACCCTTTTGTTTATATCATGGCCTCTGTTTGTTTTTCAATCTTTATATGCTCCCACGTGGACCAATCATCATGATCAATTAGATTTTCTAGCACAGCTATACTGATGACATCCAAATGTACTCCTGTCTTCTAATGACTATAATCCCTTTGATAACTAGTCTCAAGATCTCCATGTAAAAGCAATGACTAAATCAGCTTTTTCCAACCTCAAAACAACAAAATTAAAGGGCTCTACCTTGCACTTTAGCGCAATTGACTTTGCGCAAATCGCTTTGTGGGCGGATCTTGGGCGCTGTTTCTATTTTACCGGCGGGATCATGACTGTTGCGCCCGACGCAAATCTAAAATGGGGTGGTGGGTGTGGTTTGGGCGTAACGTGCAATAAACCAATCAGAGCGTCATCTCACATTCCCTTTAACAACAGGCACGCTTGTTCCATAGCGGATTGCTATTATGATGGCGGAATTGCCAGGCGCAGCCAGGAACGGTTGACAGCGCTATTGTCAGTTGGGAACAATTTGCTATTGATTTTTCCTCTTGACAAAATGGGTAACACTTTACTTGACGGGTGAGTTCATAACACATTCATAGCAGCTGTCATAAACTGCACATAAAGCATTCATGACTGTTTAATGAGACGTGACTCAACATTCATACCAAACCTTTCATGAATGTGGAAGACAGAATGACGACAACTTGTCAAAATAAAAGTCCAACAATCGCAAAGCAGGTGTAAGCCACGGCTGTACCTTACCATCAGGCAACTCAACAAGAAACAGTTTCCAAGTTGACCTAACTTTCCAACTCTGCACAGTATCCCATTAACTGCATGACAATAGGCTATTTACAATATTTTATGTAAAGTAGAGTTTGTAAACACGTTATCATCAACTTAATGCACGCACAACTTTTGTTTGAGCAGGAGAGATAATAACAATGAATGGACGCAGCAACTACAGAAATTGTAGCCAAGGCTACTTGCTGCTTTCTTTTACTGTCTATGGTTGCTGGTTAACAGCATGTAATAAGCTTATTTAAGCAAATTCACAAACTCAAGACTTCAAGGCCATCATGGATATAAAACGTTTTTTGAAAAACAACGAAAGAATGGAGGGAACATAGCAAAGCTTGGAGTTATTTACAACAAGGTAGGCAAAATTGTGGTGCTTGTCAAAACCTTAGCGCAGCTGGAATAATGCTTATAGGCTGATGTTAAAGCGCACACGATGTTTAAAGCCATACAAAACGGTAAATTGGAACAAAACTAAAGGTAACTTTTGCCTTTATAGGGCTGTATGAAGTTGTCCAAATTAATAGGTCGTAATTAGGCGTTGTTGTTGTACAGATATTGCATGTAGATGTAGGCCTACTATATAGGCTACTACATTTTTAGTTGACCAATGCACGAACAAACCCGGCAAACAGACAAATATTATCAAGGCTTTGAATGTTTCCATCTGTGCACAGGGAGTCTGTAGATCGGTGTGCATTGCATTCATTCATGCAGGCGTGTAGCCATGCATGCGCCCTTAAAATAGCATCTGAATTTGCGCCACTGACTTTAGACCAGGACGTTCCTGGTCTGTGGCGGAATTATTTTCTGAAACGGCAAAATATCAACCGGGACCGCTTAGCCGGAACCCTCTTTCGCTGAAACGCCCCGTGGTATACATGTACCTGTGGAGGGAAAATTCCAATATGCGCTGACTGCAAAATAGGAAAGACAAAAGCGCGAGTATACAAAGTCAATTGCGCTAGAGTGCAAAATAGAGCCCAAAGGCTCTTATTTCAAAACATAATCTAGATTTGATTACTGCAATGTGCTTTTCACAGGCCTTTCTGTGAAGACCATCAAACAGCTTCAGGTGATACAAAATGAAGCAGCTTGGCCTCTTCTTGCAAACAAAAAGAACTACAGCAGGTGGGAAGGGGACTGTTTATGTCCTTTTTCATTTTATCTTATATTAGACAATATACTGTAGATGTTTGTTTGAGTAGGTAGCTCTGCTAACTAACAGTCCTCTTGCTAGTCAAATATGTATTGTCCTGCTAGCTCTGATGCTACAGTTAACTCCCCTGCTAACTCTCCTGTTAACTGCCCTGCTAGCTCTCCTGCCATGACTGGCACCACAGGTTGGCTGCTCTCCACAGCTTCGCGTCACTGCCCAGCCGGCCTTGCCAGGTGGCAACGGGCCCATGGCTGCACGAGTTCCCAGGAAATACACGCGCTCAGGGAGGAAGCTTTTATTTACCACAGTGTAGCTATTTCATTGCACTGGCGCAGATCTGGGATGGCTTTGGCTCAGTTCCGGAACAGGTCAATGTCAGAGTTGGCACCTGGCAGCCATTTGATCAGAGTCTGCTCAATCGGTGTCCACCCTAGTCAGTGGCAAGGTGCTGCTGCCCAGTTGCTCTTCATTATCATCATCATCTTTCTCTCTCTCATCCCTTTCTTTCGCATACCCCCAGAAACATACACATCATATCACTTTCTCTCACACACACACACACCATTTGTCAGTCTTCCTATCTCTTTTTTTGTATACATTTCCAATACAGCTCTCCCCATCCTCTTGGAGATCCCTCCCCCTCTCTCTGGGATTGATCGTGCCTTTGGTTACATATGCCACACACATATCTGTTCTCAGGCCACCTGCTATCATCTCAGAGCCAGCCATGGGCTATCACTCTCATTAAAGAGGGAGTGTGTGTGTATGTGTTTGTGTGTGTGTGTGTGTGTGTGTGTGTGTGTGGGGGGGTTGTAATAAATCAATCAGCTGCTCAATCGGTGGCTAGGTGCCTCTGTCCTGGAGGGAAGGCTTTCCCATCATGCCCTTCTGCCATCAAATTGTAGCAAGATCTTACCGTTTAAAGGGGCTCAAGTTTTATCTTCATGGCGATCTGTAACTCAACATGAACCCATCACCAAATTCAAATGATTCGATTGATCCAGTCACATACAAAATGAGGCCCTGTGCAGCCGAGATACATACAGCACAGACAAAACCATGACGACAGTGAATCTCCACAGTCTGTGGGTGTGCTCCTCCACGTTCTCTCTTTTCTACATGATCTCAGATGGAACTCCAATCTAGCCACAGTAAAGACAACTCATGGCCACCTTACACCAAACAACTTTGACAAGATTTGGGAAAGATTCTTGAAAGATTGTAGTCTTTTAACTAATGCCCTCCATTCAAGCTTTACTCAAAAGACTCCAATCTTTCAAGAATCTTACCCAAATCTTGTCAAAGTTGCTTAGTGTAAGGAGGCCATCAGGCATCGGAGACGGTGACGTGGTGGGGTTGGTGATTAAGGTGATGAGAGCAGGAAATTAACTAGTTTGTGTCACTTGGCACAAGCAGTCACACAATGCCATAGCACTGTCAGTGCCAACTGCCCCTGGTACTGGCATGTCTACCTGGTAAAGAGAAGCTCAGGGAAGCACTGAAAGGAATCAGGTTTTGAATAATTTCCTGTTGATGTGAGATGCTAAAGCACTTAAGAGGAGAGAGCCAACACCACTGGGCAGTCAGAAGGCCAGCCACAACATCCAAATGTGCATTTAGTCTTTTAAAGAACACTTGTAATTTCTTAATTATTGGAGGAAGAGTAACACGCACACGGAATTCACATTTCAGTTTATTCACAATCCTAAAATATACAACAATATAATCCTTGCAGCATAAATCCACAGCGCAAGTCCAGCAGCATGGTTTCACAATAAATGTCCGTACCTTAGTCTATTGTCCTGAGCCCCGCAACCTTTTCAAGTATCTAATTTCTTCAGGCTTATAAAATGTTTAACATAGAAAACGTTTTTAATTCATTTGGCAATGCATGTATGCTTTTCATTTCTAAAAATGCTCAATGAGCATCAAACCCCATACCACATAACAACACAGGTACGTTGTGCCAACCTGAGCATGTAGTGCATTGGTCTCTGCGACGTAGCTGAATAACGTGGTGGTCATGTACATTTGTGAATCGCCTGGATGTGGTGGCTACGTCTTTCTGGTCCATTCCTGTGATCTACTGTACAGTTACGTGTAGAGGACGTTGTGAGCATGTAGCGCAATGGTCGCCACGACGTAGTTGGATAACGTGGTGGCTACAGACATTTATGAATCGCCTGTAGGCCTACTGTACATAGTGGCTACGATTTTCTGGTCCATTCCTGTGACCTAAAGTTACGTGTAGAGGACCTTCTGGTGATGTCAACTTTGAGAATTGCCGACCCGAAGGCATCTCGCGAGAATCGTGAAACATTACCCTTGTCAGTAGATGTAGCTCTTTGGTGATGATTTTTGCCTGTTGTTAGTCCTTTGCCTCCACAACAAAACAAAACAAAAAACAATGAATTACATGGATTGGTTGTAATATAAGACAGTGTAGATAAAAATAAATTATTGCATGACAGAATCATCAAGATTAAATTACTGTAAGAACAATTTATTTCTAGTGATCTGTCTAATGGATCTGGTACGGCAATATAATGCAGCATGTGATTCCAAACAGCAATGGTTGCACGAACGATTTCAGTTTCACATATGATTCAAAAGGTATTACAGTTATTGACCATAATTGGGTTTATTGTACAACACTGACTAATCTGTGTGCTATAGGCCTACTTATACATATAATACAACGAGTACTTAAGGTCATAAAAAGTCGTGTTTTTAACATTACGCCAGGAAATCATCCATTAGGCACTTTAGGAGTAAAAGGGCCCTGGAGTGTGGACCAACCTCTCCGAATAAAAGAAATTATCTTTAAAAAAAAGTGCCTAATTAGAGCCAGAAGCTTGATGTCTGTGGCTATTTGTGGAGTGTGTGTGTGTGTGTTGTTTTTTGTGTTTTGCACTCCAGTTAATCCTGACACTGCAGGGGCGAGGAGCGGATTGCTGGCGTCTGCAGTGTCTCTCCCCCCAACTCCACACACAAGCCCCCCCCCCCACCCCACCCCACCCCACCCCAAATGTGCCTCTTTTTTGTCTGTTAGTTTTTTCTCTCCATATGCTGTTTAAACTATGCTGATGGAAAGAAATAGAAAAAGGCAAAAACTGCAGAGAGGGAGACAGCACGAAGGAAAAACACCTCACCCTTTTTTTTTTATGCCCCAAAGGAAACAACTTGTTATCCTGTTTCACCTGACTTGACATTTCCGTAGGATCAAACACCTCATCATGCGATACTTCATGAAGGAGAGCAGAGAGAGAGAGATGGGGAAAGAGAGAAATAAAAAAAGAGGGAAGACAGGGGAGGAGGAGGTGTGGGTGGGGTGGGGTGGGTTGGGGGGAGGGGTTAGAAATGTGCTGAAGCGACAGAGCAGGTGTTAAAAGTAGCTGGCCTTATCAGGGCCATTCTGTTATGGCTAATCCCTGTGGCGTTAGCGTGTAATTAATGACCCTCCACAGTCCCGCTAGCGTCGCAGCAGAGGCACGGGGCAGAGGAATGTAGGACACGCCACCGCTGAGGCAGGTCACGGGATGGCAACAGGCTGGGGCTGGCTAGGGGTGAACCAGTTAAGGATGCCCACGCTGTCACCAGTTTAGTTCACATGCACAAACGCCAAGGGAAGACGAATGCCTTCTTACATGGACAAAGAAGAAAAAATACTTTCATGTGAAAGCATTCAGAATTTTGATTAAATATAAAGTTTGTGTGTGTGTGTGTTATTGTTTCTGCTTGGGAATGTGTTGCATTCTTTACTTCAGAGGCATTCTCTCCCATAGCCGTGGGGGTGCGGCAGCTACAGCAACTTTGTTACCTTACTAGTGTAACGTCAGATAGCAGACGGTTACTTTGTTTGCGTTAGTATCAATCTGTGGTTTGCGACATTTTGTCGCATTTTTTCTGTAGTGTAACCATAATGTTCTTGACAGTGATGTATGCGTGTGTGCTGTGTGTCATGCAATGCCAGTATGCCCCCCCGACTACTGCACCCCCCCCCCCCCCAACCAAAACTCACTTCCCACGACCCTGTTCTCTCCTCAGCATTTTTCTAATTGTCAAGGACAAGTGAGGCTCTCTGTGTTTGTTCTTGTTTTCTGCCTGATCATGTTCTTTAAAATTTAGCAGAACATTACTTTTGGTTACTGTCATGTTTTCCTCTGTCACTTTTATACAGTGCTTACGTCAATGCTAGCACCATTCACAGGATTTACGTAATAAAACAATTAGCACTGCTTCTGTTTAATTTCCTGTCTTTAGAAAAGTACTAGTGCAGTGCCAGTTCCAACGTGCTATTCCTGTAGCCCAATTACATAGATAGATAGATAGATATACTTTATTCATCCCTAGGGGAAATTCAAGGTCACAGTAGCATACAGACAACACACACACACATTCAATAACAGCAGAAAAAGTCAATAAAAGTATATAATATAAAAAACACAACTAAGCAATAAGGACTGTAGAAGATAAAGAATATACTAAATATATAAAATACAAATTATACTAAATAAAATTTAATCAAAATCAATTCTAAAAAACAGTATCCACATAGTGGGTGAATAAGGGTAAGGGTATTTGCACCCCTGGTACAATTAGCAGTGTATGCTATTCGTACCCTGGTGCATTAAGAAGTGAATTCTATTCGTACCCCGGTGCACACAGCAATGTGTCCTATTAGTACCCCGTCTGGTACAAATATCAATGTATGCTATTCTACCCCGGTGCACACAGCAATGTGTTCTATTAGTAGGCCTACCTCGTCTGGTACAAATATCAATGTATGCTATTTGTACCCCGTTGCATTTAATCTGGCATATTGGTCACACAATGTAATAATATATATACAAGCAACAAGCAACATGTTTTTTTTTTTGTTACATAACTGAGTGTGAATAGCTCAGCTGTGTAATAGACACTCTGAATAAGGTATGCTGTTTGCATCAATATACAGTTAGAAGTGGATGCTATTCGTACCCAGTTGTTTATAGTACTGCATGCTATTTACACCCTGGTGCATGAACTAGCTAATTGTTGCAATCAAAACTTCCGTTTGAGAACCGATTTCTTGTTCAAATTGCGCGCCTTCTCTCCAGAGACGTTGGTACACATGCACACTCACCCAAAATGCATCACAAGGGAATCGAACTCCGGTCTCCCGCGTGCCAGCCCTTGCCTGTGACCACTGCACTATCTGCTTCAACATAAAGTTGAGGTTTGCAGATAAACTTATAGTTTATAGGCCTGAACGTCAAATTCACAAAATTTCTGTTAGCTAACAAACTGACGGTTGTATGTGTTCACTGAACAAAGGTTATGAAAATAAAACACAACTTTTCCATCTCAACTTTAATTTGAACAGATATTAGTGCTGAAACCGTTCAGAATTCTTCACTTTCTGCTGACGAAAAAACGAATGTCGGCCATGTTTTTTTGGGCACGTGAGCAACATGTTTTTGTTGTTATGTAACAGGGTGTGAATAGCCCAGTTGTGTGGCCAAGGCTATTCGTACCAGGGGTACGAATAGACACTCCGGGTGAATAATCAATCAGGTGTACTTGCAATGACTGAAGCAGGGACAGAGCCTGTGGTTCTCAGTGCATAAGGTATATAAGGTATAAGGTATATGGACCCTTTCAACAAGGTAAACAAAAACAATGCTTGAACATTCTATTTGGGCCCCAATCTACTTCCTCTGCATTAAGATAACATATGGAATGTTAAAGCGGAAGTCTTGTGGGGCCAACTATGATGCTGAGAATGGAACTCTCTTGAAAGGGTCTATATCTATATATAAATAACTATATTAAGAAAGGTATGTGGCATGGAGGGAGGGGTTGTGCATATGTGCTAATACAGCACGCAAACAGTGAGGCAGAAGACAAATGTAAAGTGACTAGTGGACAGACAATTCAAGACATTGGAGGTGGTGAAGAGGCAGACAGACTATGCGGAGAAGTCTATTTCTCCTCTTCCCTTAAGTGATGCATTAAACAGTTCAATGGCCCTGGGGATGAATGACTTCCTCAGTCTGTCTGTTGTGCAAGGCAGTGAGCTAAGTCTCCAGCTGATCAGGCTCTTCTGCTTAACAATAGTGCTGTGGAGTGGATGACACTCATTGACCAAGATGTTGATCAGCAGAGGCGAACAGAGTACACAGCTTCATTACTTGAGTAAAAGTACAGATACCCTTTGCTAAATTTTACTCAAGTACAAGTAAAAGTACAACAGTCAGATGTCTAATTAAGTAAAAGTACTTGAGTATCAAGAGTACAAGAGTAGCCTACATTTTCTAAATATTGCATTACTACTGCCACAGGGCTTACATTTATGTACAGAATCGTCCTACATGGAGTTATGAAAAAGTTTAATGTTAATACCTTGGAGAATGTAAAAGGAATTGAAAGTAAAATCAAGTAATTTTCATATTTTTACCATGTTGCCAGGGATGGGCAGTATTGCTAATACATGTATTTAAAATACAAAATACTATTTTGTAATTAAAACACTTGAAGCGAAAACTATCATTAACTTGTTCAGAAAATTAAAATAGTCTAGCGAGGTGGGGCCACAGGTTGACACTGTCAGACACCAAGGACGAGGACCACAAAAGCGTCACGTTCAAAAGTTTATTTAAGGGTTGGGGGTTAAGGGGGTTTCAGGGGTTTCAGGGGGGGTACAGGAGTTCCAAGAGTCTGCGTGTGTGTGTTCCCCCAGTAGCCGAACAGCGATGGCAGGAGCTGGATGATCCGGGAAGTCCTGGGGGAAACACACACACAACAGCAATTGAAACGAAGCAGCAGTACAGTCAAGGACTAGGTGGTATTCGTAGAAGAGGGACGGAAGGCAGGTCAAGATTACCGGGGCTGGAGAACACAGAAGTAGTCGAGCGGGTCCGGGATCACAGGCAAAGAGTCAGAGGCGTTTTCCAAAACAGGCAGGTAACTGGTGCTGGTTGCAGAAGATCTGACAAGTGTGGACTGAAAAGCAAGGCTTTATATACAGGGCATGATGAGTGGTGAATGCAGTGCAGCTGATAGGTAAACGAGGGTGAGGCAGAGCAGAGCAGGAACAGGTGGAGGTCATCAGACTTCAATCAGCGCGTGTTACCAGGCAGAGAGAGAGCTCATGACAGACACATTCCCGGGATGGACCTGCTGCATCTTCATCCATTGTTTCGTCCATGGTTCCGTCTCTTATCTAAATCTGACCATGGAGTTGACTTTGGCGGAAAGCTGAAGGTGATTGCTGATAGGCTGTCCCAATCAGTGGCGCCTGCACAATCCAATCACGTTTGAAAGGGAAACAACAAATTGAGGGTTTCCGAGATTTTTCTTTTTTCCTTATTTTTTTTTAGAAGAAGTAACAGGTACTCACGGTTATGGATAGAAATGTAGTGGAGTAAAGAGTTCAATATTTGCCTCTCAAATGTACTTGAGTAAAGCCATGAGTACTCCCCAAAAATGATACTCAAGTAAAGTACAGATCCCTCAGAATTGTACTCAAGTACTGTACTCAAGTAAATGTACTCCGTTACTGTCTGGCTCTGTTGATCAGTTTGTTCAGGGTCCTTTTGTCAGATATTGAAGTGATGCACTCCAGTTCAGCTCCTACTACAGAGCCAGCTTTCCTTACCAGCCTGTCAAGTCGCCCCGCATCCTTCTTCTTTGTGCTTCCTCCCCAACATACCACTGCATAGAAGAGGACGCTGGCAACAACAGACTGGTAGAACATCCTGAGGAGCTTGCTGCACACATTGAAGGAGCGCAGCCTCCTCAGGAAGTACAGCCTGCTCTGCCCTTTCTTGTAGAGTGCGTCAGTGTTGGCTGACCAGTCCAGTTTATTGTCCAGGTGGAGACCCAGGTACTTGTAGGTGCTTACCACCTCGACATTGACCTCATCAATGGAGACTGGTAGCAGAGTGGGCTTAGATCTGCGGAAATCCACCACCATCTCCTTGGTCTTTGAAGTGTTGAGTTGGAGATGATTGAGTTTGCACCATTGCACAAAGTCCTCCACCAGGCTCCTATACTCCACCTCCTGCCCGTTCCTGATACACCCCACAATTGCAGTGTCGTCAGAACACTTCTGCATGTGGCATGACTCAGTGTTGTAGCGGAAGTCAGATGTGTACAAGGTGAACAGGACTGGAGAGAGCACAGTTCCCTGTGGCGCTCCGGTGCTGCTGATCACAGTGTCAGAGAGACAGTTCTTCAGTCTGACGAACTGTGGTCGCTCCGTCAGGTAATCTGTGATTCAGGTTACCAGGTGAGCATCCACACCCATCTGCAAGAGCTTGTCTCCCAGTCTGAGGGGTTGGATGGTGTTAAAAGCACTTGAGAAATCAAAGAACGTGATTCTCACAGTACTTTTCCCCTTGTCCAGGTGAGAATGTGTCCTGTGTAGAAGATAAGTGATGGCATTGTCCACGCCCACTTTCTCCTGGTATGCAAACTGTAACGGGTCTAGTGCATGGCGTACCTGGGGTCTGAGCATACCTAAGACGAGTCGCTCCATTGTCTTCATCACATGTGATGTTAGATGCAACTGGGATCTGTGTGTCTGATGGCTGTTGACTGAGGTCGTTGTCGCCTCATTGTTTGTGATCACCGTCTGGGGGAGGGGTGCAATATCCAGTGATGGTGGGGGTGAGTGTTGCACTGGTATTGAGGGGGGGTGGGGGCTGGGGATGACCACCTCCTTGATGTCCCTGTCAAGGCTGCCAGAGTCGTGGACGCCTCCACAGGCACAGGAAAGGAGGCGTCAGACGGGGGCAGGACGTGAGGTGATGATGGTTTAGGTTGTTGGGTGTCACCGGGATGCAGAGCTGGATAGACTGGGAGGCTGAAAGGTGGGGGTAGGGCAGGCACGCAAACAAGAGCAGTGCCTGAGTCTGCAGGGGGTGGTGGACAGACCACTCACATTGGAGATGGAGCAGGGCAGTCAAACCTGTTATAGAAGTGGTTCAACTGGTTCGCCCTGTCCAGGTCCCCCTCCACAGAGCTGCTGCTCTTCTTCAGGCCAGTTATAATTTTCATGCCGTTCCATGCCTCCTTCATGTTGTTTTCCTGCAACTTCTGTTCCACCTTCCTTCTGTAGTCCTCCTTAGCCTCCTTCAGCTTGACTTTGAGTTCCACTTGCACGCGCCTCAGCTCTGCCATGTCCCCCTCTCTGTACGCCATATTTTTCCTATTAAGAAGGGTCTTGACATTGCTGGTTATCCAAGGCTTGTTATTGGGAAAGCAGCGTACAGTTCATGGTGGGAACAACAATGTCCATACAGAAATGCAGGTAGTCAGTTGTGCACTATGTGACCTCCTCTAAGTCCTCTCTATTCTGTAACACACTCCAGTCAGTGCACTCAAAGCAGTCTCTCAGAGCCTCATCCGCTTCAGGTGTCCACTTTCTGAAGGTGCGTGTGGCAGCTGGTAGCCTCTGTACTTTGGGCTTGTACATTGGCTGGAGATGGATGAGGTTGTGGCTGACTTACCCAGTGGGGGAAGGGGGTTTGCACTGTATGCATCCCTCACGTTTGCATACATGAGGTCTATTGTCCTGTTTTTTCTTGTAGGGCAGTCAACAAACTGGTAGAAATTTGTGAGTGTGGAATCCAGTGTTATGTGATTGAAGTCGCCAGAGATCACAAAAAAGACATCAGTGTGTTGGGTTTGAAGCCTTGCGATTGTGGAGTGTATGACGTCACATGCTGTATCCGGGAGAGCTCGAGGTGGAACGTAAACACAGACAGCAATTGCGTGCGAGAACTCCCTCGGCATGTAATACGGACGGAGACTAACCGCTAATAACTCCACATCCTTGCAGCATACAGTCTCCTTCACTGTAACATGTCCGGGGTTGCACCATCTATTGTTTATGTACATGCCTGCAGGTAGGTCTGCTTGGAAAATAGAATAGGGGAAAACATAATTCCAGGTAAGCATTCAATAATGAATAGGCCTACAGATAATATAATAATATAATAAATGTGAAGTGAGCAGAATTTAAGCATGGCTATTACATGTGACATTTTTTACAAATCAAAATTACATAATCCTTTACAAAAAATTACAATTACAAAAAAACAGCTGTTTTGAGTCAAGGCTATATGCTTAGCCTATTGAATAACTTGATGATAGAGAAAACAAACCATTTTGTGGAATGACTCATCATATGAAATTTGCAACGGTGTGACTCAAAAACTCTGGTGGCCTATAAGTGACATCACACTCTGTCTGCCACTCGTTGCTTGTCGCTGGTTATGCTTTGCATGTGTGGCATTCTGAGACGTTCTTTAATTCGGGACCATTATCGCTCGTTTCAATGTAGGACCTTGCAGTTGGAATTGTCGTTTGCTCATTCAAAGTCTAAAGACAGTCCAAAGTAGCCTGGGCTATTCATATGTGACATCACACTCTGTCTGCCACTCGTTGCTTGTCGCTGGTTATGCTTTGCATGTGTGGCATTCTGAGACGTTCTTTAATTCGGGACCGTTATCGCTCGTTTCAATTTAAGACCTTGCAGTTGGAAATGTCGTTTGCTTATTCAAAGTTTAAAGACAGTCCAAAGTAGCCTGGGCTATTCGAAGTGTCCGTTTATTGCACATCATTTGTTATGTCATTTTGAAGAGCCACTGCATACCTGTGTGTCTTGGCGTGTTGTTGCAAAATCTGCGTTCACTTTATTGTTGAGGTCAGACATGTTAAGTTTTTACCCGTGTAGCCTACACTGATCCAGCTCTGCCAAAGCCCTGCTTCTATCCTCACTGGTAGCTTACAGTACAGTGGTGTGTGGGAGGGGGAGTGGCTAGCGGCGAAAGCCAATGTGCTTCTTTTACCAATATATTTAACGATATCTTTTGCATTTCTTATTCAAACAACGTCAAATTGGCACTGCACTTACTCATGCCCATAGCAAGACACCTGCCAGGTTTGAAATCAGTCTGACAAACGGTCAGCGAGATATGCTTGCCACAGACAGACAGACACACAGATGCTTCTTGCTTTATAGATAGATGATCTTTTATTCTCTCTCTCTCTCTCTCCCTCCCTCCCTAACTCTCTGTCAACATTCATATTCATTCTATCTGCATCCTTCATAAATTAATTTTCATGACTTCTGCCAAATATCTTCATGACCTCAACTCAACTCTCAACATTTGAACTGGACCATTAGATGTAATGAAATCATCTGTAATTGGATACCCCCAAGAAGTGATTTGCCGAAGAGATGGAGGTAATGGTTGGTGGAACAAACACTCTGTTTCTTTCGCTCAGTGGCAGATATTGATATTAGCAACATGGGGAGGAGGGGACGGCACGAGCACTTTCAAGTGCAAGTTTTCACTTTCAAGTGCAAGTGGGACGTCGGTTTTCTATCACCCATTTCTAATTTGCACGTCATGTCATGTTGAGTGGTCATCCTTTCTAGTCTGTGCAGGCTGATAGCTGAGGTCTCACACACAGAGGAGGAGTGTGGACAGCGGGACATAGGTTGATCATCTTGTGACGATGTGGGTTTTGGCACAGCCAAACTAGCCATTTGTTTTTGAATGAATCAATCAATTAATTAATTAATAGACTTTATTGTCATGTCAGGCATGAAAATAGTCTTTGGTCTCACCAATAAAATAGACGGTACATACAATGTACACAGTATAGACATGAATCCATAATACAGTATGGCATTGTCCCAATGTATTTTGGGTTTAAAATTGTTTGCATTTATGGATGTTGTGCCTTAGTACATAAGTACATTAGTAATGTTAGCTTGTCTGTTTGGCCCTGGAGCTCATTCTCAGGTAAACTGCTGGGCCGATAATTGGCCTGCAGATAGATGATCAATGGTTACACCTGACTTGAGTCAGGGGAGGAACTAACTGCAATTAGTGCACAGCTTTAAGAGGACAGGAAGTTCCTCAGGGTAAGAGAGCTGAAGGAGAGGAGAACTGCTGAGAGTGGTTCTCTGTGCCCTCAGGTGTGTGGATGTGGATTACGGCTCCCACACACAGCTGCGTGCATCGCGTTGCTGGAGACGCATCCCATTCACTTTAAATGGGCTCACGTGATCCGTTGCCGAACTGAATTGTGGGTCCGTCGGCGTGGCGTTTCTCCGCTGCTTTCGCGTTGAGGAGTTCAGCTGTTGCTGCGCCGACAGACGGCACCGGCCAATCAAGCCAATCTACGGACGGCACCAACCAATCACATTACGGTTTTACTTCAAGTCATTTACATAGCTACCGTCGGGAACACCCACTGGAATGCGTTGACGGAACGCAGCTGTGTGTGGGAGCTGTTAGGGATCGACCAATTATCGGCCTGACCGATTATTAGGGCCGATATTTAGCATTTTTATAATAATTGGTATCGGTCATTTTTTCCACCGATAAGCCGATATTGAAATGGATAAAGAATGAAACGCGCTACTTTGTCTGTAAAGTGTCTCTCACTCCCTGCATTTGCTACTCTGTGGTCAAGAGCATTGTCCCACCCACTACACCGTCTGATTTGTTAGTTAGCATGAATGCAGCCAATCAGGATCGAAGACTGAACACAGACAAAGTTTAGGATTCTCACTGAGGCAGACTGTAGACTGGGCTTCAGCTGTACGGAGCTATTTTTCGAAGGTAAGGAAGGTAGCCTACATTGCTGAAGTTGCAATGAATCACAATCATCTACACTGAAGTTACAAAAACACCACTTTGTAAGCTATTGTCTCTTTGATCCGGATCAATAAGTAAAGCACCCACTTCCTTCATTTAGCGAATTCCCGATTGATGCACGTTACTGATGCTGTTTACTAGTTAGCCTACAAACTCGGGTGCTGCGTGTCGGGAGTTCTCTGCCTCCGCCTCGTTCGTTAATTGTGAATAATGGGACACCACGGCGGACATAGTACAGACAAGTCCTAAATTATGCGATAGCGAATGTCAAAAAGTCTAATTGCTCCTTTTTGAAACGGACTGTCAGAAAAGACAACATGCACCCAGGGCCAGCCGTAGGCCTAATTTAATCCGACCTGAACTAAATCGCGTCCTGAGCTTTAGGCTCTCAAAAGTGTAGCTTGTAGCCTACATATGGACACAAATTGCATACTTAAATAGCCTAAGAACTATTTTAAAACTGTTTTGTTAAACTGTTCAACCGTAACACTTGCCATCACGCATGCACCTCTTCCTCTCCCTCTCTCGTGCACTCATACACACGATGGCAAAGCATCCTCTTTGTGACAGGTCCCTTAACAAGCACGTAGGTCTAGTCTATGAAAATAATTGCTATCAATTAGCTCTTGGATTAACATGATACACAGGATTTACACTTGCAAGTGATGCAAATTGATAGACAATTGTGTATCAAAAGAAGAAAGAAAAGTTTGCATAATTAAATGCTTTTGAATTAAATTTTTGCAGCATATCGCCTTTACTACCTACCCCCCTTTTTGACAACTGACATATCGGTTTTACATATTGGTTATCGGCCTCCTGTTTTGGTAATAATTGATATCGGTATCGGCCCTGAAAAAAACATATCGGTCGATCCCTAATGTGGATTAACTTGTACTTTTAACTTGTCTTTTTTTTAGTTTCCCACATTTACGGCTACATCTATTGTTTGGACACATGCTCGGGCAACATTATCACACATCTCCTTACTTGAGTGGGGAAGATGGGATCCATCCAATATTGTGAACTACTCCAGTAGCTTACAAATCAACCACACCACAAATGGCATCCAAATAAATATTGTGAATACAAACCTATAGTTTCACGGCATGTTATTTTCAGCATACCACCAAGGTGAATTGGTTTACTCTTGACTCTTGGTTGATGGTGTTCAGGGGATGGGTAATGTAGTCTTTGACTCACCAGTGCTAACTTAACACAAATGCACCAGAAACGGTCAAAGCCATCAGCTGTCCAGTTTAGGAAAAATATCTGTTCAACATGCACTTAGTTTATTAAGTGTTTCTTATGTGTTATGGTTTGTACATTATAGTATTTTTTTTTTATTTTTTCATTTGGCTATTGATTGAATTAACATTGTTGTTTATTATTGCTATTCTCCTTAATGTAGTCTTACCAACATTTTAAATTGTGCACTGTTAAATTTACTGTAACTATATTGTTGTTATTTGTATGTCGCTTTGGACAAAGGCATCTGCTAAATCCCATAACCACAATGACTTTAGCTCAATCTTATGCTTGTCAGCCTATTGCTACGTTGCTCTTCCACACAGTATTCCGTTTTTAGTCCAACTGAAAAGCAAATGTTAGATCTAAATTGACCCTAATAATGTAGGCTAGCGTGCAACAGCAATAACAGCCTCACACAAGTCCCATGCTCAATTAGGGGCAAGGATGGGCAAAGCGAGGCTTTGTGAAACACTGAGACATCCGAAGCAATTGTGCAGGACACCTCAGAGCTGGATATGGTGGAACAAATCTGTCAAATACTTTGTAGCGGAGAAGTAGTCTATTCGAGTCCATGACGTGTAACCTATGTTCATGGTCTTAGTCAAAAGCTACGCAGTGCAGGCGGGATCATGCTTGACTCCTCCTGCCTGTGCAGTCATAAATGTCAGAATGTGAACTGAAACAGATATTATCTGAAACTATAGGCTACCTTACAACCCAAAACCAAACTGGGAGCGACCCACAGCCCAGGCTCCCGTGCAAAAACAGCCACCCTATCCACTACACCATCATGGCTATGGCTCAAGCAAAGTCTACATCAGCCATCACTAAATGGCGGACCGCAGTCCGAGTCCGGACCGTGACGTGATCCTATCCGGACCCAGACCATAATAGCCTAATTTAGATTTTCACATAAGATTTCAAAGCTGCGCTAAATGTTTCGTTGGTTAGGATAACAGTATTTACTTCAGGAGCTTCAGGAACCATCATTTCGCTTGCTGCTACTCAGCCAGTGAAATCTGTGAATTCTGAAAAAGTCGAGTCATGAGACTCACTGCAGTGAGTAAAGTAGCCTAGGCCTACTATGTAGAAGAGACTGATAGCCTGAAACGAGCGAGGAGAGGAGACGGGACGAGAAACAATCAGATGGATATCTAAGTTAACGATAAGTAAGTTATTTTCAAATCATCGATTGCTCAAAGAGGAGAAAGCTAGACAGCGAGAACAGAGCTTTATATAATGATATGGGGGCAATACCACGCAAAACTGTCACGTCCGTAACGCCAACTAAATATGGATGTGACAGTTTTGCGCGGAACTGCCCTGGACCTCTTCTAGCCTATATATTCTGAGACAGGCGATTTTAAGCGCCAATTTGAAGCACCTCTACTAGACAAAGAATATATTTTGAGCAAGCATAGGGTAGGCTAGGCCCATTCAACAGTGAACTGAGACCACAGAATATTTTACGATTTAAGAAGGCCATATGATTGATCCACCACAATCTAGTTAAGCCTACATGCATTCACTGCCCAACAACGTGATATTCCTGGGTTTCCAGGATTTCGGGTCAACAAAAAAAACTAAAAAAATTAAATTAAACTTGCTGATTAATGGGTTCAAGGAACCAGCTGTGGAATATCCATCCTTGTCTCTGTCACGCATTAACTATTTTGGCCACTAGATGTCGCCAAAAACTTCTGTTCTGTCCCTAGCTAGTCACTTGTTACCCAATCCTCTTGTTATCCAATTAACCTGTTCCTCATTGTCTCTGGTCACATGTCTCATTTCCTCATTGTGTCAGTGTATTTAAACCCTATTCTTTGTCTGTGTCTTTGCTAAGTCTTCGTGATTACCCTGTGTGTCTCAAGCTCTAAGCATTTGTGGAAGTTTTTGCCCTGTGGATTCTTTACCTCTGTGTTGACCCGGACTGTTTAAGGTATCTCCTTTGGATTCTCCTATTGGATTTGTTTGCCTTTCCTCCCTTGGACTGAACTCTGTTATCTGAACCCTGGCTTGGCTCTTGGACTTTGATTTTCTGGATTACGCCTTGGATTGATGTTTTTGGATTTAACTTTTTGGACTGTTTTTGACTTTTTTTCGGATCTTCTGAGCTTTTGTGTCTAAAACCGGAAATGAACTCAGTTAATCTTACTTTGTCTGCTCTGCACTTGAGTCTCAGTGGCCTAGTGGGTTAAAAGTCAGTTTGCCACTCCGATGGCCCGGGTTCTAGACCCAACCGAGACAGTCTCAGCTCAAATTTTATTTTAAGTTCACGTTAAGATCTTAAAAATAGCCAAGGCTACTCAGTTTTTCTCCCCAATTAGGCTACTCTTATCTTGCCTTATTTCTCCTTATTTTGAATGTTGCCTTTTAGGCTACTTATTTTATTTCACATTAAACATTAGGCCTAGACCTACCATCTTCTATGGGGATCAATAAAGTATCTATCTATCTATCTATCTATCCATCTATCTATCTACAACTAGGCTCCAATCCATCCATCCTAATATTATACATACATATACCAACCCAGTCTCACGTCTGAACGTGTCACTGTCACGTTAATTAATCTATTGGGACGTGTTGTGTAACATGTTTCCTTGTTAAAAAACGTGTTGAGCAGGACGTAATTATCGTGTTACTATCACGTTGTATTTCGCTTTCAACGAGCCAACAGAACCACGTCATCAACCACGCAAATATAGGCTGATTCATGTTCCCTTGCATTGTGTAACTGAGGTCCATGGCTAGTCTGACTTTCACCAGACCAAGCTCAATCTTTTAAGAAATCAAAAAATAAATAGCGGGCAGATCAGGCTGGGTTCACCCAGCCTAGTCCATAGGCACCCGATATTGTTTAATTTTCGGATTGAGATATCCACCCTCTGGCTATTCTAAATGCAAAAATGCATCAGGGAGTTATGACAAAACTGTAACTAACAAACTAGATCCTAATAGAAAGCTGTTAGCTTCCCTAAGCTACAGGTAGGCTTATAAGGTAGGCCTATTTACAACATAAATTGTCAATAGGCTATGCTGGCGACACAAATAAAATCTCCTTTGGAAACCAATGGCTCATGCCTTACAGTATCAAGCGGACTTAAACTGCCATATCGTGGCGAAAAGTTGTAATAAAATTCACGCAGCTCCATGAGTCAAGGAAAGCGCGAATGAAGTAGCCACTTCTAAATGGGACCCACTACACAGTAGCTTAAGGTGTGTTGCTAAAGCAGCCATAATGAAATGAAGGTGTCATTGTTTGGATACTTCACACACACGTGCTTTTTAATTTCACAGACTACAACTACCAAGCTGGAATCAAAGCACATCGATTCCCCTCTCACACCCTGCACGCACTTAAAACAAAATAAACAGGCGTCTCAGTCTCACGCATGTATAGGCAAAACTGTATCAGACCGGTGTAACATTGGTAAATTACCTAGGTCCTTATTGATATTATAAGATTAACGTACCTGCAGTAAAAACCAAGCATGTCCGATAAACATCCTCATATTTATTTCGGCTTCAAGAAGAAATGGGAATTACATTTCATGTGAACATCGTCCTATCCTTATTAGACGTTCTCTGCGGTAAACTACAGTCCTTGTAGGAAGCGTCCATTGTTTTTCCAACCCACTTTTAACTTCCAACAAAATTACGTCTCACTGCAACGATGCGCCATCTAGTGGACAAACGACTACTTATCGCAATACTGGAAATGCAGCCATGATGAGGATGATGAATATTTATTTTGGCTTTCTTTTAATCCTACTGAATTTGTAATTATGTATCGGCCGTTCTAATACCTATAGTATGTGGGTGCCTGTGTGTGTGTGCATGTGTATATGTGTGCACCGCCATCTACAGGCCAATGAGTGTACAGTCACTAAATGTACACATGACCTAATTATTTTTAGACCCCCCCATGGATGAAATTCTACGAAACTTGGCATACCCCTAGAGAATGCCAGGTCAATCATATACATAACATTTGGTGCAGTTCTGAACATCTTAACTGAAGATAGGGGCGATTAAAGCAGAATGATATTGCATTTTCATTTTTTACCGGGGGGGTGCAAATCACAAATGAGTGATTATGGGCCAGGTTGATGTGGGCCCTTGAGACCAACATACCATAAAAGATTCTTCATCCTCAGTGCCACGGTTCAGGTAGTTATTTAGGAAAAACTGCTTTTTTTGCGGTTCGGGGGCCCAGCACGGGGAGTGGCCCCCGGGGACGAAACTAAATTTTTCCATAAAAGTCTAGTGGGGCTACATACACACCAAATTTCATGTGCACCGGTGTTTCGGTGTCCCGGGTATCGTTGACCAAAAATTCAGGAAGTAGATGACGGGGGGGGGGGGGGTGGAAACTTTGACAATCATTACATGACCGCTTCGCTAGCGGCGGTCATAATAAGGGGAATGTTTATTACTTAAAGATAACTGAAACAATGTCCATAGCACAATGTATGGGTGCCATACAAGCTAGATGTGCCACCGCTTTGGCTTGTACACACACACACACACAATCCTTGCATGTTTTGAATGCTCAGCTTCTGACCCCAGTGTGATACGGCGGAAGGAGACATGTTTTCCCAAAGGAAATCCACTTTAGACACACATACTGTACACACTCACAGTCCTGTAACGAATAGCATGTAATGAATGACTGACACTCATGCAGGCCATCAGCGCAGGTCAGCATGGTGGTGCGCCTGAGGAGTGTGTGTGTCAACAGCAAGGGAACAATGTCAGCGCACAGGAGCAGCCGAGCCCGTTAAGACGGCCACCAGCGCTGCGCTGTCACACTCCACTGACAGGAAATCAAATGTCATGTGGCCCTTGCGCCAGACCACGGCCAAACTTACAGCAACATATCGGGCATCTCTCTCTGGACAGTCAGCCCCCCACACACACACATCCCTCTCTCTCTCTCGCTCTCCCTTTCTCTCTATCTCTCCCCATCTCTCTCTCTCTCTTTATCCCATGCTCTCTCTCTCTCTCTTTATTGCACGCTCTCTCTCTCTACCGTAAACTCTCTCTTTCTGTGTTGAGGTTCTAGTTATTTTCTTTATTTCTGCAAAAGGCAAAGAGAGGAAGGAGGGAGGTGAAAAAAAAAAACAAGTTTGGCTAACGCTTGCTTGTTAGAGGCAGTCTAGCTTCTAATAGCCCCGGCAACCGGCTCTGCCTTTTTGTAATTGGCAGGTAGCACAGCAAGATTGACAAATGAGTGTCAGCCATCAGCGAGTCCCTGAGCAGCAGACACGAAGGAGAAATCAAAATAATTAAAATAAATAAGGTGCCAAGAAAGGACAGCCACAGCCAGACGCGGGGTGGCAGAGAAGGGTTGGTGAGATTGGGAGAAAGAGGAGGAAAGAGAGAAGTGGGAAAGAAGGGAGAGGGGGAGAGAGAGAGGTAGAGTTAGAGAGAGAAGGTGAGATAGAGAGATAGAGGGAATTAGGACAGAGAGAGGAACAGGTGACGGAGAGGAAGGTTACAGAAGAAAAAGAGGAGAGAGAGAAAAAGGGAGTAGGAGAAGGAAAGAGAGAGAGAGAGAGAGAGAGAGAGGGTGTCAAACCATGCCCTGGCTCCAGGCCCAGCCAGCCAGCAATTATTTCTGATGAAAATGTGTGGCTGGGTCCCGACATGGGCACATGTTATCATGGACTGAATAACACACAGGAGAAAGAATGGTGTGCATGAGGACTTCCAACCAGGGAGCCCAGCAGCAGCCGACTCCGTCCCAGTCCTGGCCCACGTCTGGGACAGACTAGAGGAGCTGCACGTGTCTTCATCATGAAGGCATGTCTCTGCACACATGCTATATGCTATGCTGCCATGTGGTCTTGTTATGAGGGCACATCACTGGGCATGGCTTGATACTACAAGCCTTTTCCTTGTGTATTGTTTGTCACCATCTGGTAGCACTTGTTGGCATGTTTACGCCTCATGTCAGATGGACACACACAAAGCGGTCAGGCAAACGCAGATAGTACTGGACTTTGCATGTCTTTACCAGACACAAACAGATTGTACTGGATTCCGCATGTCTTTACCAGTCACAAACGCAGATCTGGATTCAGCATGTCTTTACCAGACACAAACGCAGATCTGGATTCAGCATGTCTTTACCAGACACAAACAGCACCATAAACTGCCATGTGTCTGGCAAATCACGACAAGAGCTCTGTCTTTAAATAAACCACTTTCCATTTTAGGGTGGGAATAGATGGGATGTGTTAAATTTGTTTTTATGTAAGTGCCAGTGAACATTTTGAGTAAACAAAGAAAAGAAGGGAATGGTGAATTACGGAATTCTACTCAAAATTATGTGTAATTTTTTTGTGTTCTCTTTAGTTGAGCAGTATTTTACATACAGATCCCAATTCCAGATTGATTCCGATTCTGAATGGGAATCTTGGTAGTTTCAGACTATTCCATCTCAGCCTCAATAACATTGAAAAGGTGTGTCAGATTCAAACATGACATGAAAATGATGGCAAAGGTGTAAATGGTGCATTGGGTTCAAACGTGTTGCGTGTTCATAGCCACACTGTTTATTTTCTGAATTCATCCTCAGATCAGTTTGACAGAAGCCTTTCACATTCCAAATACTTACAATTTTCAGGCATTTCAAATGTTTTGTTGCTGCCTATGGTTCAATATTCAGTGTGAAATTGACCTTAAAGGAAAGTGTTCATTATTATTCCTAAATTGTGTTATGGTGGTGAAATTTATCAGGCCTATTACAGTAAGGGAAAATGGCACTAAACTAAACTAAACAATTAAACTAAAATTCATCTGGGATTCTATGCATCCAGCTATCAATCTGTTTATCTAATTGTATACATCTATCCATTGAGTCGAGAGAGAGAGAGCGAGAGAGATTATATATAAAGAAAGGGATTATAGGACACAGACAAAAAGATAGATAGATAGATAGATAGATAGATAGAATAGTGACAGACTGCACGGCTCTAGGTGATAATGAGATGCTGCAGGAGTGTTGTTCGCTCTGTGACACGGAAAGTCCACCCCTCCTGGGTGGCTGTCGCTGTGTGCCAGCTGTATGTTAGACATGTGACACTCCTCTCCCTCCCTCCCTCTCTCCCTCCTTTCTCTCTCCCTCCCTTCCTCCTCTCCTGTCTCTCTCTCTCCATTCCGCCTCAGTCTCTATTTCTGGCCCCGAGCGTCTCAGACGAGCCTCTCACAGCCTCTCAGAGGCCCTACGCTTTCATAACACAGTGCCTTTCAGCCCCTTTGAGACAGTGTGCAAAAGTTTAACGAGGGTAACTATTGACTATTTGAAGTGCACTAAGACTCACGTGTTATGAAACACCATCATGCATGAGGCAAGACTCTTTTCTTCTGTGATTTATCTAATGCTCTATTTTTTATTGATAGCTTGGGGATCTTCGAAACGCGGCTACAGATCAATTTACCTTGTTTCTAACTTTGAGGTTTCACCGTGGTTTGTATATGCTTATGGGGCGGTGGTAGTGTAGTGAATAAATGCTTATGGTAGTTGTAATTGTCCTGGTAATTTCTATATAGTCAATTATTGATATTGCTACAGTATATGCTCATGGGGCGGTGGTAGTGTAGTGAATAAATGTATATGCTCGAAGTCAGCGCAAATATTAAATTGTTTTAATGCTTTTGGCCAATGTGTTCCTGTCTTTTGTTGCCTGACGTAAAATAAACGCAGGTTTCTCATTATTACTGAGTCTCCGAATAAAAGCAATGAAAGCAAATAAATACCATACAAACACACACACACACACACTGTGCAAACGTGCAAGCACACACACATAAAGGGACGTAGACTTACTGTAAGCCGTGTCTTCTGAATCAAACAAAATACAAACCGCGCCAGTCCCACACTCATATTCCATCTTGCCATCTCCTCACACACACGCGTGGATGCACGCACGCACACACACACACACACACAAACACTCAGATGTACACAATTAAATATTTAATGCCCCAAAAATTAATTTCTCTCTCTCTCTCTCTCTCTCTCTGAGTTGTGGCATGCATCTGTAGTGGGAATGGTAATCATTTCCTGCTTAAACTCACCGTAATTTCTATTAATGTTGGCAAACCAGCGTGTCTTGGCGAGGTGGTTGGCTGGCACACATGGCATCCCTCAGGAGGACGTATTCCTCTTAGCCTCTCTTCCCCGTAATTAATGCTCTGATTGTCTAAGGCCCCTCCTGTCTTCAGAGCTTGGCTTGCGTGTCTGTGGGGATTATTTATTCATGTTTTGGTGTTTTTCATTTTTATTTTTTTTGTTCTTAAAATAGAGGGCCTGCTGAACAGAGGATTTCACTTCTATTGCATGTTCTGGTGTTGCATGAAATGGGTTGTTTCTTTCCTTCTGCTCGTTCTCTCCTTCTCTTCCTGCTTTCTTCATTGAAGCTTGAGATTACAAAGGGAGATATTACTCACCACTGTTTAATTTTTTTTTTTTTAAATACGAGCCCTTTAACTAGTCTGGCCTAGCTTTCAGAGAACAAATAAAGGTCTGTGTTCTGCCAGTGATATCTAAATCCCTGGCTCAACTGTATTAACGTTAACATGCAGCTGTACGCCGAGGGTCAGTTGGTCTCTGTATGAGTGTCCTCCACACTGCGCGCACACACACACACACCAAACTGGTGTTGTAATACACTGCCTGCATTTTGTGTTTTGCTTTGGTTTCTTCATCCTTGTGCAGGAGTCAAACAGGAGGCGAGGCGAGGAGAGGAGGAGCGTCTAATTGGCCCATTCCCAAATCCACTTAAAGCCCCAGTCCTCTTCTGTGGTTTGGGCTCAACGTATCGGCAGTAGAAATAAGGGGAGGAGGTGTTGTAAGCAGCCTTGCCTGTGTAATTAATAGTCTCCCTTGCCACTTTTGGATCATGCAAAGACAATCTCAACTCTCTCCTCCTCACCCTCCTCTCCTCCCACTTGTTCTCTCATTCTCCATGTCTATTGCTCTCTCTGTTGTTTCCTCTCTCTCCCTCTCAATTGTCCCCCTCTCTCTCTTTCTCTCTCTCTCTCTCTGTCTCTCTCTCTCTCTCTCTCTGTCTGTATCCCTAGCTGCCTGTGCGCGGGGTTCTACAGCGGAGAGAAACAGTGGCTTAAGAGATTAGGTGAGGAGAGACTGAAGGCAGGAAACAAAACATCTGACTGGGTATCTGTCCATAGAGATGGAGGTATTTTTCAAAGACAAAAGACAGCTCTGGAACACAAACACACACACACACACACACACACACAGAAAACAGTCCTGTTTAATGTTAACTAAAGTTAAGTTAACTGTAAACTGCAATTCTGTGACCATTTGTGCCACACACATTTTGGCCTTCCACCAGTGCCTGATGCGCTCTGTCATACACACACACACACACACACACCAAACTGGTGTTGTAATACACTGCCTGCATTTTGTGTTTTGCTTTGGTTTCTTCATCCTTGTGCAGGAGTCAAACAGGAGGCAGGCGAGAGGAGAGGAGGGCGTCTAATTGGCCCCATTCCCAAATCCACTTTAAAGCCCCAGTCCTCTTCTGTGGTTTGGGCTCAACGTATCGGCAGTAGAAATAAGGGGAGGAGGTGTTGTAAGCAGCCTTGCCTGTGTAATTAATAGTCTCCCTTGCCACTTTTGGATCATGCAAAGACAATCTCAGCTCTCTCCTCCTCTTCCTCCTCTCCTCCCACTTGTTCTCTCATTCTCCATGTCTATTGCTCTCTCTGTTTGTTTCCTCTCTCTCCCTCTCAATTGTCCCCTCTCTCTTTTTCTCTCTCTCTCTCTCTCTCTCTCTCTCTCTCTCTCTGTCTGTATCCCTAGCTGCCTGTGCGCGGGGTTCTACAGCGGAGAGAAACAGTGGCTTAAGAGATTAGGTGAGGAGAGACTGAAGGCAGGAAACAAAACATCTGACTGGGTATCTGTCCATAGAGATGGAGGTATTTTTCAAAGACAAAAGACAGCTCTGGAACACAAACACACACACACACACACACACACACAGAAAACAGTCCTGTTTAATGTTAACTAAAGTTAAGTTAACTGTAAACTGCAATTCTGTGACCATTTGTGCCACACACATTTTGGCCTTCCACCAGTGCCTGATGCGCTCTGTCATACACACACACACACACATTTGGCCTTCCACCAGTGCCTCATGCGCTCTGTCATACACACACACACACATTTGGCCTTCCACCAGATGGAATCTTTGTAGTTAGAATAAATGTGTTACTTGTAATGAAATGCAATGAACCTCCATAAACTATAGCTAACTATGATAAATGTCTTTCCTGCCAAGCTTGAGATCTGTATGTCTGGCTTTTAATTCTTAAGACAGTATTATTTCAAGGCCTTGGCCACAAAGCACCGAGCCATTTGAATAAACATAAGGGAAATGCAATTGGACAAGCAGAATCATTGGCATGTTTCCAAACGTTAGTTAGAAAAGGCCTCAGATAAGTACAACTGATTGCTTGATAGCTTGATTGCCATTGAAATGCACATTTGAATGTTTCTTTCACTGGATTTTGGAGATGCGGCTAATGCAAGGGGTTAGCAACAGACACAGGCTAGTAGATTGGCACCTTGGCAAGATGCAATTGAAATGAGTGAAGGGCTTTGATGTTTGTGTTTGATCCTTCAAGGGATCCTGAAGGAGAAGTGAAGAGGGGAAGAAAAGAGAACTCATAGAAAAGACTCAGATAAGTTTGAGCTCTTTTCTTGTCTGGCAATTAAACCCCCACCATGCTAATCTACTCTGTACTGTTATTGAACTTAATGGTGTGTGTGTGTGTGTGTGTGTGTGTGTGTGTGTCTGTCTGTCTGTCTGTCTGTCTGTCTGTCCTAGTGCTGTGTATACCCATGTGAATATGTTACATAAGACTCTAAAGTTGTTATTTTTATTCCACAATGCAACATATAATTAATAAGTCACATTCATGGACAATGTTATTATTAGGCTTTCTGTTTCTTCAGAGGAAAACTATGACAACAACACTGTGATATAAAAGGTAACTGCTGTGGACAGACCTTACATCCCTTGAGAGTTTCCAGACTGGTTATTTATATAAAGTTTCATTACATCATGTGTGGTGCCATATCATATTTGCACCATTTAAAAATAACTCAAATCTCATCTTTCATTTTTCTCTTGCAACTAGCTACCTGTCTACGTTTGTTTGTGTCCATGCCTGTGCATCTGGCTGCTTCGTTTTGCTGGCCGACAGCTGATTATTTCGTTTTCAGATGTTAATTTTGTGGCATACAGTAGTGTTTTAAAGTCAGCGTGCTGCTCTGTGGAGATCAGGGGTAGGAAAAGATGAGGAAACAGTTGGAGAAGTTTTTTTTTTTTTTTCTCCAGATTTGAGGTTGCAACCCCCTTGGCCCTCCCTCTCCTCTGGCCAACGGGTGTCTTTTGATGATTAATTCCTTCAGTGATTCTACTCAAGCCGCTATGCAGTGGTCACTCTGAAATGAAGTTTCTCCTGCTCTTTAAAGTTTGGGCCCATCTGAGGAGGGCCGAAGCCGAGCGAAAGCAATAGTCCAACCAATGCTTTCCTCTAATTGCTTATGAACGCATCTGCACTCGTCTATTATTTGAAATAATAGGCAAAGTGAAACTAACTTCGCCGTGGTCTCATAGTCAAAGACTAAACAATTCTACACAGTTAATTACTTTCACTAAGTATTGACTGACAGGTTTACCATCGAAAACATAGCCTGCAAAAATCAACACTTACGCCAATAATGTTCGAATGATAGAATAAAAATCCTAGGCGGGTCAGCTCTGCATTATATGCGCCTTTCGCTATAGACCAGTTGTTGGATCATGCCCCAGACCACACGTTATGTTGCTAATTATCACACCCCTGGGCACAAGGTTTAATAAAGTTTTTTAAAAATCTGCCACTGACTGGGTGTAAGATAACAATAAGCTTTGCGTTGCACTTGCTTTGCGCTTTGTGTTGCGTTTTGCACCACCTTGCGCCGGGTGGAAGATAGGGGCCTATTAGTGAGTCCATGTTATTGTGACATCCATGCTAAGAATGGGCCTTAAACGGAGCTACTGAGACAAGGGTGATGTGTGATGAATTAGGAAAGCAATTAATCAAGCAGCCTTTGTTGAACAAAAGTGAATCTCAGTACAGGATTCTCTCAGCAGTCTGCACCTATCTCTCTGTCTCTCATATAGCTCTCCTCCCAATCTACCATCTACAATAATGTCTGAAAAAAAAATAACATATAGAATTTACTTTATAAAACAATTTGCACTCAAAGTAAATTGTAATGCTGTAATATCAAGTACACTCACTTGCCAGTATCAAGTAAAATGAACTTACTACTAACCTCAACATTCATTCCTACAACAGTCATGTTCACAATGTTTCACACATTTCTACTACATTTGAATTTGACCATGTTGATAGCTTTATATCAACTGAATGTTGGGGTGCAGCCCAAAAAAAACAACTAAAACAAAACAAAAAATGTTTGGGGGCAGTCATAACTGTGGCATACCTGGCATTAATCAAATCAAATCAAATGTTTATTTGTCACATACATTACAGGTAGCCTATAAATGCAGTGAAATGCTTGTTCCACTGACTCCAAGACTGTGCAAAGGATATATATATATAAAAGGGAGAAGAATAAAGAGTCAAAGTGCAAAGTGTTTAGGCTATGCTGGTGCTCCTGCTACAATCCTCATTTAGAATCCTGATAGCCTGGGGGTAAAAACTTTTCCGCATTCTCTCCGTGTTGGACTTCAGGCAGCGGTAACGTTTCCCAGACCTTAGGATAGAGAAGAGGCAGTTGTTGGGGTGACTGGGATCCCTGATCATTTTTCTTGTTCTCGACTGACATCTCATTATGTAAATTTCCTGTAGGTTGGGTAGGGCACTTCTGGTGGTACGTTCAGCTGATCTCACTACTCTCTTCAGAGCTTTACGGTCTAGCTCAGTGCTATTTCCATACCAAGCTGTTATACTCCCAGTGATAACACTTTCAATGGTGGTTCTGTAAAAGTTCTTCAGTAGTTGTTTAGGTAGCTAGAAGTACTTGAGGCGTCTGAGGTGGAAAAGACGCTGATGACCCTTTTTCACCGGTGAATTAATGTGCTTGGTCCAAGTCAGGTCTTTAGTAATATGGACTCCAAGATTTTTAAAACTCTCCACCCTTTCCACTTGAGAGTCAATGATCATAAGTGGTTGATAAATCTTATGCTGAAATCACGCCTAAAATCTATTAAACATCTCCTTGGTCTTTGTAACATTCAGGAGGAGGTTGTTTTCCTGGCACCAGTTAGATAACCTGTCTACCTCACTCAAGTAAGCCTGCTCATTGTTCTTTGAAATGAGGCCAACTACTGCTGTGTCATCAGCAAACTTTACAACGATGTTAGAATCATGTACTGCTGTACAATCATAAGTGTAGAGGGAATACAACAATGGACTTAGAACACATCCCTGTGGCGCTCCTGTATTGAGAGTAAGGGATGAAGAGATGTGACTACCCACCCGCACGGCCTGGGGTCTACCAGTCAGGAAGTTAAAAATCCATTTACACAGAGATGAATTCACACCACATGCATATTCCCACTGATACATTTTTGGTGTATTGAAAAAATAAAACCTCATTGAATGCTCATTTATGTGACTGCTTTTCTGCAAAATAACTAGCTGCATTCACCATGTTCTTGAAATAGGTGACAAATATAAATGAAAAGATCACTGCTTTTTTTTTTAAATCCTACTATATACACTGCCTCTCAAAATGTTTTTTAACCCATCGAAGGCATAAATACATAAGAGCATATCACATGGAAAAAAAATAATCAGGAGAAGTTTCAAGCTGATAGAGCTGGGTAGTATTGACATAACCAAATTAAAACCCAGCAGATCCCTGAAACAGTATAATCACAACATAATGCACCGTAACGGGAAAATGAAACATTTCAGACAACAATTTCCATCAACTGATTGGCCAGATGGTACAGTGGTTGCCATAGTGACAGGATTTAAGACAGCAATTTCAACTTTAAAGCTCATACTTTTGAGGACAGCTTATTTTCATCCCATTCTAGGAATAGTTTCTGAAACACCTCAAAAGTGTAACGCATTGTTTGGGGGTATGCAAGATTGAGGGTTTAAATCAGTCCCACTAGCAGTGTGCAAGCTTTAGCAGTGCTGCTGCACCCCCTCTAACATCTCCTTGAAGGATGGATACATCCACTGGATCCTTTCCATCAGCACCATGGACAACCAGGATCTTGAGGACATGTTGAGAAGCATCACTGTGGTACAGGTGCGCCTGCAGGAAGAAAACAAATGAACATACTGTACAGGTGAGGTGTTTCAAGCTTTTTAAAAGTTCTGGGATGAGGGAGATTTCACCCCCGGGAATTTTTTTGAAATTCTGTCTGCTAAAGACACCACTTTAACGCAATTTGGTTGGGACAGAAATACCTTTACAGAGGTGTTTTATGTTGAGATGTCCATTCTCTTTGCCCTAAACATAGGCTATCATTTGTGTGCAAAGCATGTTTCAATTAAGACAGTACACAAGCTATTTTTATTGTTGTAATATTGAATGATTTCATGAATAATGCATTGAAAAATTGCTGGCTGACGTTCTCTATCCAGGCAATATCAGCATTCTCATGAAGACTCAGCTCAGGTGGCTGCACATTCCCCACGGACAAACGTAGATTTTTTTTCCAATACAAAAAGCGTCATCAAATCCCCAGCACTTATGTAACATGTTTTTTTCTTCCTCCTTTTGTCTTCCATACGTACGTTTAGGAGGGAAAAACAGTGTCATGCACTCACAACTAGATAACTGGTTCAGACATGCCCATCATCATAGTCTTAGCGTTTGAAACTTCTCCACCCTCTTTGTTACTCTTTATTCTGTGGGAATGAAGGTATTGGCTGCATCTCACCGTGTCCTTTTAGATGCAGACATAGACACATGGCCTTCGAAGCTCTGATAGCAGACATACAGTGTTTATGAGGCCCTTCATCAGCATAGAACAAAGATAGAGAATGAATGACACCAGTTGATTACCTCTGGAGGCATTCACATTTCTGATGATTAACCTTCAGAAAGATTAAATGAAGGCTCCCCTCGTCTCTTTTTCAAATTGTAAAAAGGAAAATTTATAGAGGACATTTTTGCACTGTTATTATTCAGTAAGGAGGGGGCTGTAAAGAATATGTACCTCAGTAAACTTATTTTGAAGGCTAAAGCTGACCGTCACCCGCGGCAGAATTAGCCTGACGGAAGGGCCGAGAAGTCCATCAAACATGTGCCTGAGAAGAAGCCCAAGGCTGGCCACCTCGCCATCCTCCCATCACTAGAGCATGGCTGCACTTCTCTTGATCTCCCATAATACCATACAAGCCCCACTCTCAGCCGCTCCAACTCTCTATTCCCTCTTTTTCTACTCTTCTCTTTCTGTGTCTCTCTATCTCTCGTCCGCCCCCCCCAGACCACACCACCATCCTCCTCCTCCCTCTGTCTCTCCCTTGTGTTCTGAATTGCTCTTTGCCTTTTGAAATTCACATTCCTCCGGCACGTCCTTGGTATCAAAAAGAGGCGCCAGAGCCACCGTCACCTAGGAGACCGGCTAAAGGATGTGCAGGGAACAAAGGACATCTGAAGTGAGACAGTGAAGGCCTACTCCCGCGCAGCTTTTTCTCCACTCTCCATCCCCACACTGCCAGCAGCACCACCACCACCCTTCAGAAGTGACACAGCTTTTTGTTCGTGCATTTTTATCTCTGTGTTTCTTTGTCCTCTCTCCCCTCCATCGACACGCGGAGGTCCCAACCTTTGGAGAGCAGGCAGACGCCGTCGTCAAAAGGGAGATAAAGAGCGCGACAGGCAGGCGGACGCACGCGACTAAATGCTCCAAGTCGAGCCGTGGAGCCCTGCGCACGACGATGCCATCGCCCGCGTGTGTGAAAGCTATCTCCTCTGTACAGGTTCGAGGAGTCGTTGTGATGCCTTTTTTCCTTCTTCCATTTACTGTTTTTTCTTTTTCTTTTTCTTTTTTTTTATCAGAAACCGCTCTTTATTTCTCAGGGCTTTCTGCACTCTCTCTTTCTCTCTCTCTCTCTTTGTTTAGCTGCTCTTTTTCAGAACTGCCAAATGAACAGCCCCCAGAAAAACAGTTCCCCCCTCCACACACACACACACACACACACACACACACACACACACACACACACACACACACACTCCCATCAAGCCCAGCCAGAGAGCCACTCCCCAGCATCAGCGGTGGCAGCTTGTGTTGGGCTCTTATCGCGTCGGTAAGGACACCTCTCTGAATGCTGGGCTTGGTCCTGAGCCAGGGCCCATTCAAAAGGATTTGGGAGAATGTACCAGAAATGTTAACCAACAGCGGCAGAAAGTTATGACTGTGTGCTTATTTTTGTGTGTATGTGCATGTTTCTGTATATTTGAATGTGTGTGTGTGTGTGTGTCAATGTTTGTGACTTTCAGGAGATTATGTATGTATGTAAATGTTTTTCTGTTCTGTGAATGTGTGTGTGTGTGTGTGTGTGTGTGGTCCTAGCGCAGGATAGAAGTTTGAATGACTATCGGCAGTGTTGCCCTCTCAGCTCCTGCTTCTCCTGCTCATCTGTTCCACAGAGCCACGCAGATGTTGGCCTCTAATGAGCGCGGCTCGGCAGGCTGCATCGGGCTGAACTGTTGTGCAGCCATGTTGGTAATTACCCCCAGCCATCCTTCTCCGCACATCAATCACTCCTGACAGGCCCCTGCTAACAGGTGTGCTCATGTGAGGGTTCAACAGACTGGACATAACGCTACCGTTGGAATCAATAACTCATATATGCATAGCACGAGCGTACACCTTTTTTTTTTTTTTTTAACCCCTTTGGGGGAGTGTATGGACTGAAGTTACCATGGAAACAAACGAATCCCACAACACACATTCAAAATCCCTCGGAGAGAAGGACAGAAAGAGAGAGAGAAATAGAGAGGAAAGGAGGGAAAGGGAGAGAGAGCCCAAAACACACATAAATGCTTTATTACAGATATACTGTATGCATGTAAATGCATATTCACACTCACACATAAACAAGCAAAAGTAACACATGAGCATATTACAAATATATATATTTTTAACAAAGATAAAAACACAGCAAACACAGTCACACATTGTGGTATTATATACAGCAAATGAATCTCTAGGCTACTCCTTTAAATGGCTATGATGAATGGGAGCTCCATCTTGTTTATCGTCTGTTGAGTGTAACCAATGCATTAAGCATGTTGGAGATAAAAATCTTTAGCTCTTCTTTCACTGAGCCTAGTGTGTTTATCAATATCAACCCTTTGATCTGATCAGCAAGACTGATAGCTCAGAAACTGGTCACAGACGCAGAAATCCATTCAGTTGCATCAACAGACACAGAGCAGGTATGTGACTATAGGGACAGGAAGTGATAGTGCATCCAAACAGGAAGTGACATGGCCTTCAGACAGGAAGAAGAAGTAGTCTTGAGGAGGCCCCTTGAGTGATTCTGCATGGTGATTACAGGGGGCGGTCACATGGGAGAGGAACAGTTCAGCTCAGGGCATAATCCTCAACCAGCCTTTGCGTGTCGACTCAGAAGACTGCATCGCTGACAGAACCCCGAGCTCACAAAAATTGTGTTCCAGGCTTTTATGCTGCTCCATCTTTGAAGAGCTCACTCGTCTTCTCTCTCTCTTCTTTTTTTCCCTCCCTCAACTCTGTCTTTCTTTCCTTCTCAACCTATCACGTCTCTGATTGGGTGTCAGTCTGTCATTGTCTTGTCTTCCCTTCTTTGCCGTCTCCCTCTCCTTCGCTGTCTTGCTTTCTTCCGTCAGTCAGAACCCCTCTGACTCAAACAGGATTTTTTCTTTAATTTTTTCCCTCTCCATTTCTTTTTTTTTTAATCTTCCTGCGATTTGTGGTTGCGGTGCCTGCCTGCGCTGAAATGGGTTTCAATAGAATCCCCACAGGGTGAAATTAAGTGCTGTGAAACCCTCCCGATTGGGAAGGAAGAAAGAAAAAGAGTGCACTGGTCTCTTTCCCTCTTTCATTTACTTTCTCTCTCTCTCTCTTACTCACCATCTCCTCCCTCTTTCGTTTCTTTCTCTCTCTCTTTCCTTCTTTCATTCTGTCTCTTGCCTGTCTCTCTCTTTTTTCCCCTCTCTCATCTTCTCTTCCTCTCTCTGTCTGAGGTCCTCGCTGCTTGGAGGCGCGTGCCACACAGCGGTCGGCCGCACACCTCTGAGTGTCGGGTTAAGCGGAGTTTAGCACAGACACAGAAAACACCGTGTCATGGGCGAACACGAATCAAAGCATCAAAGAGAGCCGAACACAGGCTCCCCAAAAAATCTGGGCTATGTCATTTAAACTATTCTCGCTATGCTGGAGAAATGGGGGTGCCTGTGGCAAATTGCGCTCTGCCTCCTTTCTTGCTCGGCTTTCTTTGACGAATTGAGGCTTCATGCTGCAGAGGAGCTGCATGAAAAAAAGCCCCACAGACTGGCACATGCTGGGTGGATCGGCAGTAGTGCGTCCTCCAGTTCCTACAGTCAGCAGTAAGACATCTGCCCTACAATAGGTGGACAATGGACATACAGTATGACCTGAAGCGCCTCCATACCATAGCTGCTATATAGGCCAGACCCAAGTTAGTTATTTTTTTAAAAAACAAAAAACAACTGTTTTGTAACTGTGGTGTACTGGGACAAAAGAGATCATCTGGTAAGAAAAGCGGATCCCCCATCACTTCTGTCCCGACAGGGGAGTGGTAAACTCTTGCTGTCAATCAACAGAGACTCCCAGTAAGGGGTGGGGGGGGGGGGGGTATTTCAATTTCCACTGCCCTGAATCAGGTATGCATGGCCACGTCTGAGCACTGAGAGCACTTAATGGATCAAATATGGGAGGAGTGAAAGGGCAGCCTGACAGTCACCCAAATAAGCTTTTGATTTTATCAGGATAAGATGTGAAACCTCGGAGAGTTGCTGTAATCCTCCGGCTCCGGCTCTCACCAGGCTCTTGACCTTCAGGCCTTGCGTCAGCCACAACACGGCCTGATTATAGAATATTCCAGATGGTTGCTATTGCAGCGAAGCTGTTCCCATGGCTTCATCACGCCGATGTGCTGTATCTATCAGAGCAGTGGATCATCCTCTCTGGCATTCCTCTCTATCTCTCTCTCTCTCTCTCTCTATCTCTCTCTCACATGAAAAGTACATGGAAACTAACCACTCTGGACGGATTAATCTAAACACACACACACACACGCCTGACAGCGCAACATGGTCCAGGAGAATCCAAGGCCCCGCTGAGATAAGTTGTGAGCGTGCTCGACCCCATGTGACCCCAGAGCTGTGACACTTGATAAATCTGTCCATCCGTCCGTCCATGACGCGTCACAGAGAGAAAGCCTCAGCAGGCCACCTAATCTGAAAATCTCAAGTCCATAAACAGCCATTATCCCCCACAAACAGGAAGGAGAAGGACAGTGGGCCTTCAGATAAAGCCTGCTGGGATGCAGGGAGTGGACATCCTGTTCATAATTCATTTGGAATCTAGCTGGACGTAGGCATGCTGCCTATCTTTCACACTACTGACTGATTAGGGTCGCTAGAGAAGAGGAGAAAAGCACTGTGTTGGCAAGGCCAGTCCACTTACCGTCCACTAAAGTCAAATTGACAACACTGTGAACAAAACTGAGTCACAGCCACTCTCACACAAAAATGGCTTACATTCACTGGAAAGAAAGGCTGGTAAGTAATTTGGTGGTCATACTCTTCAATTGTAAAATGTCCTTTACTGGCATAATAGTGAAAGTGATTTTGGTTGTATGAGTTGTACCTCATAGTTTTATTTTTAAACACAATTGGCACTACATTCTGAATTTCGTTGGCGGACAAACATCCAATCTTAGGATGTTTTCACAGTAGCCCTCCTAAAGTGACTTTTAAAAGGGTTTTTCTCGCTTGCCTCCTTAGTCACCCCTGATGGCAAACTGATGGAAATATTGAGCACTGAGGAGAAGGACCACAACAGGTAGATGCGTGAGAGAAGCACAATCCCGAGACATGGATTTAGAAGGCAGCTCGCAATAAACTTGTCTGTGAGGATGCCCATCACCAAAGCCCCCTAATGACTCGTGCATGACAATAGCAGCGCTCCAGATGGAGACGTGAAGAGCCTTTGATGCGTCCACTCTCTCTCCATCGCAAGGAAAAGAGATGGGAATAAAAAAGAGAGAGAGAGAGAGATGGAAAAAGGAGAGAGTGATTATCCTCCTTAAGGTTTAAAAAAGGGCTTTACTACAGAGATGCAGGATTGAGCATCATCCCCACTGTTCCCGCGGAAACCAAAGCCTAATCTCTACACGGAGGAAAAAATGCAAATACACAAACACAGATTTTAGTGAGTGGACTGTGGATTTTAGTGTGTGATTTTCTTTTAGATATGCAGCCTAGGCATGTATCATTACCACTACCCTATACCCGTATCATCTGTGCTATACACCATTCTTAGACATTTGCAATTGCATAGTAATAAGTATAAATAGCACACTTTAAACAACCCCTAATGATGCTCAACCACATATTCAAGCAAGGGGCATTGAGGCACATCAGAATCAGCATAGCAGACCACTGATACCTAGCCCATCTAATCAATGATATCTACCCCATCTATGGTAACCACTGATATCTACCCCATCTAACCATTGATACCTACGCCATCTAACCAGGCCCAGACAGGAGTTCTAAGTTAAACTTGAGCAGAAATAGAAATCACGCTGAATCTACTTTTGACTGGCTGCACAATGCACACCTTAATGCATGTATGAGAAAACAGTAGTCCTCCAGACTTTGTAAGCATGGTGTAATTAGTATATGATAACATGTGACATAGTGTGCCAGTTATGAGGCTTATCCCAATTTCATATTCTGGATAGGGTGTCTACATGAACACAGAGAACCTGGTTATTAATATCCCTGTGTACATAATACTACTCTGGTTATTAATATCCCTGTTTACTAGTATTCTGGTTATTAATATCCCTTGTGTTCTCGGAAAAGATTCTAGCGAGCCCTGCTCTATTATCTTTGGTTGTATAATCAGATATCTATCACGCACACAGCTCTCCAGGATCGATATCTGTATCTGTAACTGTCAGAAATCAGGATGTGGTGTATAAAAAACTGGATAATCAATGTAAATCCTCTGTGTAAACACAGTCAGTGTGTCTCACAGGACTGGTTAGACACAGAAAGAAGAGCATGCCATCACCAAACTTCTACAGTATCTACAAGCAACTAAACCAAGTGTACTGTAAGGGTCCTGTCTTGTTTTGTTTTCCCTATTTAGTGTTTTTTCCTTCTGCTCCTCTTGTTTTCTTCCTGTGTCCTGTGCCATGTGTTCCTTTGTTTGTTTTGCCATGTGTCTCTGTTCCCTGTGCCTGTGTCTCTGCCCCTCACCTGATCCTCCTTAGTCTATTAGTTTAATTATGATTTCCAGCCCTGTGTTCACCTGTCTCTTGTTCCTTGTCCACCTATGCTCTGTTAACCCCTGTGTATTTAAACCATCTGTCTCCCCTCATTCTTTGTCGGTCAATGATGTTGTAATGTGGTTGTCCATATCATGGTTATTAAAGATTGCCTCGCCTTAACTTGCCTTGCGCTTCGGTCCAGCTCTTCCCTGCAAACCGTGACACCAAGACAGTAAAGTGTTATTTAAGACAGTTAGTTTGCATAACGCTTGTATTATCAAGAAGGCCAAAACACAAAAGGGTGTAAAGGCTGACTCTTCTGTCTTGACACCAACAAGCAATATTGAACGCATTGGATCCATACTTATCCATACTTATGCTTAATTACATCACCATAGTATTGTGTTACAGTAATGATTAAGCACTCAACATCACCATTATCATGTTTGTGGCCCCTCAACTAAATTTGTGAATAATGACATGTGTTTAAAGAACTGCACAAGTTGTGTTCAAATCAGAATTTGAGCAGTAATGACAACATTTTTGGCAGATAAACAAATAAATAATCATGATCATGCTTAATAATTCATCATTCATAATTCATAATTCAATGACAGCCTATGAACTCATGTCAGTTCCTGATGATTTATGAGATATTAAGGAATGAAGTAATACATAAATCATCAATTAATTCATGTACCATTACCATTAAGACCCATTTCATTTATATAGCGCTTTTCAAGACACTCAAAGAAGCTTTACACATTTTCACATATACATAAATACAAACAAACACAAACACACAAGGTACACGAACAACGTTACATAAACAGAGAAAATAAAACACACACGGGTACGTGAAGCAACAGAACCATCAGTACAGTGAGGCATTGTACAGAACCATCAGTACAGTGAGGCATTGTAGAGAACCATCAGTACAGTGAGGCATTGTAGAGAACCATCAGTACAGTGAGGCATTGTACAAAAACATTATTCCTGTTCTTGTGGTCATTAAATTCTTGTACTGGTGATTTATTTTCCACAGGTTCCACTCCCTGATGTATCTGTCAGAGGTACAGTACATGAGCAGCTGAAGGAAGGAGTGATTGATGACGAAGGTGCCCGGATGAATGAATCTGGAGTTGTGTTCTTCCTCCAATCAACTTGCTCACATTCACTTTCCAACCTTCGTTCATTACTGAGGAGTCATCAGATGTGGTCGTGTTAACTGTAGCGTGTGACAGCATTGTTTCAGTCGTGTTTTAATTGTGTCACCTGCTAGCAAAGTGGCTTTTCCAGAGAAGGGGACAAGGCAGTAATGAAGCACTACTGCTGGGCTGACATACTGGGCATCCGTTTCCACGGCGACCTGGCTGTCAGCATCAACACGCACACAGCTCAGATGCAGAAGTCATCACATCGAAACCCAAAATGTGTTCAATTAGACTAAAAGGTACATGGAAATGGAAAATAACTATTGAATAAAAAAAATAGCTTTCACTAAAATTAGTAGTGTTACACTCATATTGTGCATCTCTTTCTCTCTTTCGCTCCTTCCATTGCTCACTCTCTCTCTCTCTTACTCTGTCATTCTATCTATCTATCTATCTATCTATCTATCTATCTTGTGTTTTTCCCCTCTGTTGTTGTCTGTTCATCTCTCCTCCTCTGGCTGCTTCCTCCCCAGCGTGAGTGGAGCTGACACGCTGGCTGGCATGCAGGGCTGGGAGCAGGAGCAGGAGCAGGAGCTCAAGCTGAGGCTGGTGCTGATGCTGAGGCTGGCGGTGACAGTGTGCTCCTGGCGTCAGGGTGTCTGAGGGAGAGAGAGAGAGGGAGGAACAAGAGATGGAAAGATATAGAGAGAGGGAGGGAGAGATAGAGATGGAGAGAGAGGGAGGGAAAGAGAGAGGGAGAGGAAGGGAGAGATAGAGAGAGGGAGGGAGACAGAGAGATGGAGAGAGAGGGAGAGCCAGGCTCAGATTGACAGACAGATGGAGCCAGGGGCAGAGGACAGGAGGGGGAGATGAGGTACAGATGAGAGAGTGGTGGTGGGGGTGAAGGGTTCGGAGGTGGGGATGGAGGGGGTACGGATGAGAGATTGGTGGTGGGGGTGGAGGGTGTACAGGGGGGTGCTGGCACTTGGTGCTAAGTGAACGGAGATGGATTGTGATCGCTGTGCTCTGGGGTTGGGGTAGCAGGGGGAAGTGGGAGGGTGGAGAGGGGCGGTGGTGGTGGAGGCAAACTGCCCTATCGGGGCAAAAGGAAATAACTCCACATGGGCTGACGAGCAGATAGCCCTCGCTTGCCCTGACCAGGTCATCTGCCACCTGTCATCGGCCACACACAGAACCCCCACGCATCACTCACCTTTACCAGTTCATGACACCACACACAGAACCCCACACGAGTCACACACACACACATGCACAGAACCCCACGCTAGTCATACACACACATGCACACACACACACACACACACACACACATAGATCCCCTTGCGTCGCTCACCTTTACCAGTTCATGACACCACACGTCTACCAGGTGCTTTCTATTCCTCCGGTTATTCTTATCACAGTCACACACACACACGCACACACATGCACACACACACGCACACACATACACACACATGCACACACACACCACTTTATTTTCCTCACAGTGGTGTCCATTTCCATCTCTTGCTTGCTAACTCCATCTTCCTCCATGCTGGCACAGTCCACCCCATGCCGTCCATCTGCAGCACTGCTGGCCGACACGTTATCCCTCTGCCCCCTACCCCCCACCCCCATCTTACCCACATCCTACTCCACCAACCCCCCCCCAACTCACTCACCTTTGGCCCAGACCTGGCCAGGATATGGCACATACACACACACTATCACACACACACACACACACACACACACACCAACACTCTTACACACACACAGAGATACACACACACACACACACTCTTTCTCTCTCTTTCTCGCACACATACACACACATGCGGGCGAGTTAGTTCCTGAGCCAGTCCATGGATGGGCGCTGAGATGGCAGTGATGCCCGGGCCCCTGCCATCCCACACCTCCGGGGTGGGGGCGTCTCGCTGCCAGCCACTCGGCTGGGCCTCATGCATCATTCATAGGGCTCCAGGCGTGACGGCCGGCCAGCAAATTGCATGATCAGAAGGGGGTGGTGATCCTGGGGCTCGCGTTTACTTTGGCAGGCAGGAGCACGATCGATCAAGTGGCGCTAAAGCACACACACAACACACACACACATACAGACACACACACACACACACGTATACACACTCACAGATTCCCTCCTGCACACACACACACACACACACACACACACACACACACACATACACAGTCACTTACACACACACACACACACACACACACTCTTATACGCACAAACACACACGCGTTTGTCCCTCAGTCCCTCCCCACTCATTAATCGCCAAACGGCCCTGGACGAGTGACCGCTGAGACGACTGCCCGCAGGCTTATCTTCCTGTCAGTGCCTGGGTGTCAGCCATGATTTTATTAACATTTTCATTCTCTTCCAATCAGGCAAATCTTTTCATTAGTTCTGTTTGCTCTCTTCAGTGCGGATTCACATATATTGCCAATGTTTTGGGTTATAAACATTAATCTTCTAAATAATAATAAAAAAGAAAGCATATAAAGAAAATCAGTGATGACTGATTAAATTGTGCATTTGGTTTGGAAGTGACAACCACTTGCTGAAGTGGATCCTGAAGAGGTGAAATTCACCCTGTCTTACATAATCTCTAATTAAACACTGTAAATCAATAGTATTATCTGAATTACACTTAAAGCACTATGTAATCTTAGACTACAGTTTTCTTATGTAGATCTGTGAGCCACATGAAGGAATGATCGGTTTTAGATTCACCAGTTGTAAGGGGTCTGTGGGAGAATATTTCTTCCCAAAAAGCAGTTGTTTCCTCCCAGAACTCCTCCCATTGCCGTGCCGATGAGGCAGTGACACCTCCGCAGGAACTGAGGCTTATAATTGCTTAGCAAGACCACCGTGAGCATGTCCAACAAGCCCACGACTTCAGGAGGCCATGGTTGTAAACTAATGAAGCCCTCGTCTGGTTTTGTCCCAATTACTGCACACTGGTTATCCCCACCACCACCACCACCATCACACACACACACACACATACACACACACACACACACACACACACACACACAGCCCCCAAAACACCCTTTCCCACCATCTTGGAGCACACCACATCTTCCAAATGAGACCTCCGAGCTCGCTGCTCTACTGAGGATGAGCTCGCTTTGCTCTCCCCCTGCCTCCCATCTCTCTCCTTTGTTCTGTGCTGCCTGGGCCTGAGCAGTGGGAGCTGGATGGGAGCCTGCAGGGGCCAAAAAGAGTGAGCTCTGTGGTTAAGAAGTGCCAAGTTTCTCGCCCTGTGTGGGGTTTCTGCCGCATCTGGGTGAGGCTTATGTGAAAAAAAAAAGGGGGAAAAAGGGAAAGTCATCTTTCCCCATCTCCTGCTCCGTTGTGGCGTTGAGAGATGGACCAGCAGGTAGGCGCGGAGAAAAGTGATCCGTTCCTCTACCTCATGCCAGAACTGTCTATTGCATTCAGCAGGGTTCTTGTCAATCTCCCAAAAACAGGAGGAGGGAAAAACAACATAAAGGTTGCAGTAAAGTGCTGCTGCGACACTCTAGCTGCATATCTCGCCAGGAAAACAAACGTGATCTTTTTAAGTGATTTGTTTCACTATTTCACTCTTTTTTGGTGTATTTTAGGGCAGAAGTGGCAGCATCATTATGCAGTTAATCAGCACTTGCGAGACAGGTTTAATGAACTCCACAATTACAATCTTGCCTGATGACTTTGCCAAGATTGCTGAAAAAAAAAAAATCTCAAACGAGGTACCCAAAGTTCTCGCGGCTGCTTATTTGGTAATAAACTAGGTGAAATTTATGGGGTGCCAAGCGGTAAGTTATTGAGCAGCACCCACAATTCATCTCAGGGGTTAAATCACGTTAAAGGTGTCAGCGGCGCCCGTCTGAAAAGCTCTAACTGAATAAGCTTTGCTGGGGCGCGGGAGGCACTGGGTGCATTAGTGGTAATTAAGTTGGTGGTGGCACAGCCAGGCCCAGCATTGGTGCTAATGCATCCCTAGAGGGGAAGCGTTTGTTGTTCAAATGTGTGATTAAAAAAAAAAAGGCTGACACTCTTGTTTGGGCAATATTCAGTGTCCACATCCAGCTAATAATCTGTGAAGCAGACGTGCCAGGGCTGTTTTGTGGCCACTAATAATGAGCAGGTCCTTACACGTACAGTAGTAGTACTAGCAGCAGTAAAGTAATAATGGTAAAAGATAGATAAATATATTCATTGTTGTTTTTTCCGAGGGTATTTGTTATCACCGTCTGTACAAAGCCTCACGTATAGATCAAATATGTTTTTCTAATGTGTACATCCCTCTGTGTACATAACATTGTGTGTGTCTTGTGTAATGCCCTTGTTTGCTTTTGTTTTTATTTAGTTATATTTTTCTATTGTGATTTTGATTTGTTTTACTTGTTTGTTTTGATTATTAGTTGACCCCTTTCCTCTTTGTCCTCAATGTTTTAATCCATCTGTTGTTAGTCTCCTTCCATCTTGAGGACAACAATGGAAACAAGCCTTTGGGCTTTATTGTGTTCTTTTATCCTTTTGAACACTTCTTGTTGATTGTTGTTCAATAAAGTTTTCATTCATTCATTCATTCAATGATGCTATAACACAGGACACAGAGATCCTGTCATAGTGTACCTGCTTTCAGGTCAAAAATCGGTATCTGTATCCTGATGGGAGCATGGTGTAGAATGGGGAGAGGGTGTCATGTGACATGTTACATGTTATCTGTTGTTGTTGTTGTTGATGATAATGATGTTGTTGACTGTGGATAGAATTAAGGTATACTTTATCAGTCTTGTATTGAATTACTGTAAATGAGCAATATAAATACTAAAGAAAACCAATAAAACACCTAGAAGTTCCACAGATAAGCTGCACCTGTGCAAAGTTAACTCATACCAGACAGACTGTTATTAATCTTCCCATTCGTTCCAACCCTTTCCCCTCAGGCAGTCAGACTCCCCAAATGGAGATATATGCTTACAGTGACAAATAACAAACAAACAATCAGGGCAAACAATCCGAGCTCTTTATGAGGCTGGGCAGAATTGAATTAGCAACCTACCTCTCCGACCCGACCGGCTATTATTCACCAAAAGAAGAGCCAATGAGGTGTCCCTGATTGAAGCGTAATTGGTGATAAGGGAAGTCCATCAGCACAGGACCTGCTCCATTACCTTTCCCAGCGAAGACCCGAGGTGATGGCGCCAGGCTCGCTACGTTTTGATTAAAGAGCACATAAATTAGCCTGAGCACATCAAAACAGCTGTTGTCATAGTGCTCTGGACAGTGTCATTGTTTTGTTAGGAGTTTCCAGGCGGCCCTGTCTGTGCTATTTCCATAATAATCAAAACGTCTCTGCCAGCTAACAGGTGCTGTGTGATTGTGTGTTTCAGTGAAGAGCTTTTCTATGTACAAGACCCTGACCTTGACCTTCACACATGGGTCATATATGAATGCATGCAGCAAAAAGGGATGACACACAAACGACTGTGATCATTACACAGCTCTACATATCACCTTTACAGTAACCTTACGATGCTTTTACATCAGTACAACTGTGATCATTACACAGCTCTACATATCACTTTTACAGTAACCTTACGATGCTTTTACATCAGTACATACATGCTCTAGAGATGTTGGATGTGTATGTGTGTGATGTGTGGATCTACATATGCATCTATGTACTTGTGGTTAAGTCAGCTGTTGCATAGAGAACCACAGTAGTGTTGTTACATTGTAATAACACCATTGATTTTTAACATCCTTGTGATTGTTGTAACAGCACCTCATACCCTGTATGCATATGAACTGTAATTCCTATCCGAACACTTACCAAACCCCTTATTAGTGCAGGTACGTGCAATGGATACATAAGCTGTTTGTAACATTTCTCCTTTCTAAATGCATTACTACGGAGCCTGGGAGGTAACATTGCAAGATATGTGTTGAACATCAAGAATATATGCGCTCATTTTAGTAAATTGTGGTCTCATTTTACTAGATTGTGTGCACAACTTTGTTTGACAACTTTAGTTTATTGTGTGCTCGTTTTACTACATAGTTCTCTTGTTTTACTAAGTTATGGTCTCATTTTAATAGATTGTGCACGCAATTTAGTAAAATGAGTGCACTATTAAGTAAAACGTGAGCACAATTTAGTAATTTGTGGGCACAATTTTGTCAAATGTGCGCACAATTTACTAAATTGAGAGCACAATTTAGTAAAATGAGCATATTTATGCTGCCCTCGTACTGCGTCACCAGCAGGCAGAACTAAACAGCTAGATAACACTTTGACAAAGCTCCAAATAAATCCAAGGACTGATTGAATTTGTTTACTTTTTGTCTTCTTTGTCTTTTTTGTCTTTTTTGTGTAAAACTGTAAAAGTATACAGAAAATACATATAAGTTTTACATTACGATACAAATGAAATACAAGTCAGCTATGTTGCTAACCACATAGCTTCAGCACATACAGATCGCTAGGAATAGCGTTTACAACATGACCAACGAGAGCTAGCATAACTTAGCTAACTAAAGTATGCACAAAACATATATCTAAGTTACAGAAGTAAGAAAACTAAAGAGATATGACGAGGAATATTACTCTAACACAAATCATCTACTTACAGACAAATAATGTCCAAAGCTCAAACGTAAAAAATGGAAAATAGCTGGCACGTGTTCATCTGTGTAAACTCGTGGTCGACTGAAACGTGAATCAGGAAGTTAACAGGAAGTAGTACTTAATTACTAAACAGTTACCTCAAAAGACCAGAAGGTGGCAGCATACACAAAGGAATGAGAAATAAGGTAATCACATACAAAATAGGATGCATTCTTATGGAAGGCAGAACAATATTATTTAGTCAAATGTGTGCACCATTTAGTAAAATGAGCACACAATTTAGTAAAATGAGCGCACATTCTCTGATATACATCAAACATATCTTGCAATGACCCTTCCAGGGTTCCATACATTACAGAGTACTAACTGTTTATAGGAGTGTAGTTACATTGTAACAAGGAGACAATTGAACATTATGGCACAAATACATACAGCCCCCCCCCCCTCTCATTCTCTCTCTCTCTCTAATATTCCCTCTTGATGGAGATGGCCTGTCTTTCTCTCTGGCTTGCTTCCTTACTCACCATCTCTGAATCATTTTGTCCGGAGCACTTGAGTGTGGTGAAAGCAATTTATAGACAGCGCGGTGGGGACCATGGATCATCTCTTGATGACTACTATCAGTCCTCCCTCCGTCCACACACCAGGGCCACTCAGCTGGAGACGCAGAGCAGAGCACTGGCAAGCACCAGTAGCTACTGTAGCAGCGTCCATAAAACAGCCAAAGGCTCAGATGACACACCTGGAGGGATGTTTTTGTGTGCGCTGGTGGGTGCACAGGGTGAAGGAAAATGGGGGAAAGGATTTTGAGAGGGTTTAGCAGAGCAAGTTACCAATGTGACACTGCTCACCGCTCACACACACACACACACGCACGCGCTCAGAGACGCAGGTGTGGGCGGATTTGGACAGTCGTGTCTGCCTGGCTTGTCCTGTCCCAGACAGAGTCCTGGTCATTAATAAGAGTTTAAAATAGGCTTACTATCCAGGGCTGACTCATCGCCTGCTGAAAGTGTGTCATTGTAATGTCCTTTTTTTTGGCAGGGATGGGGGATGTTGTTGCCATCGCTGTGCTCATTTTGACAAAAGTCCCCAATAACTCAGCTGCCCTGGGTTACTCACATGTCCTTTTGTGGTGTGTATGCAAGGCATTTGTTAGTGGTGTCGTTGTATGTTTTAGCCAGGAGACATTAGGTATGCCTCAGTGCCCTGTCCGTTCATTTAAGCTCAGTGCAGCTAATTGCTTGCTTTAGCAAACAGGCCATGCATTTTTTAAATGTGATTTTATGTGCTTGAGTCATCCTGTTTGTTCACTTTGTGTGTTTATGTGTCTGAGAGAGAGAGAGAGAGAGAGAGAGAGAGAGAGAGAGAGAGAGAGAGAGAAAGGGACAGATGTAGAATGATGGCAGAGCACCCCAGATAAATCTGTAAAAATGTGTGTGTGTGTGTGAGTGTGTGTGTGTGTGTGTATGTGCACATGTGTGTATGTGTGCGTGTGTGTGTATGGTTATGCAAACCCAAGATATTTGTCCATTTGTGTGTCCTATGTCTGGTCTCCCTTGCTGTGTTGAAAGTACATTTCTGGTTTCTAAAGGCTGATAGTGTGGAAAATGAGGCGCTTACGGCAGGAGGGTCAAAGAGAACAGCCACTGGCCACTGACTCCCCCTCACACAGGTTAACACTGCACAAATGAATAATGACAACAATCTGCCAGGAAATCGCCACCCTTCACATGCAATAGGGACGGAGAGCGGAGGATGAGGGAGGGACAAAGAGAAAGAAAGAAAGAGAGAGAGTGTGGTACAGAGAATCAGATGGAGATGGAGAAAAAGAGAGAGGGAGGCAAAGGGCATATGAGAAAGAAGAGTGTGAGTGCTTTAACTAGAGGTTGATGTTTTGTATGAAAGACTGAGTAAAATAAGGGCCACCTTGGACAAACACATACCTCAAGAAACTGAGGTAAATTACAACAGTCAGTACGGTTAGTATTATCAGAATTTTGAATACTCCAATTTACATGCTAAGTGAACAAGAAAAAATCCGGTTCCCAGAACTAGAGCCTAAGGGGTAAGCTACACCATGCATGTAACGTACAGTAAGAGTTCCGTTCGCGTTGTGTCTGCTGCAACAACTATCAATTCAATCAATTGAAGTAGCTACATCAGACCAGTCTTCTAAAATGGATTTTTCACGTTGCGAACGGAATGCTTCAGTTACACGCCTGGTGTAGCTTCCCTGTAATAGATAGATTACACAACAATCTAAGGTTCCACCTTATATACTTATAAACTCCAACTGTACTCGTTAATATGAATGACGACGTTCACACATAATCTATTACGATAACGACATGAAGAACGATATCGTTGGAGATCACTTTCAGAGCGATTTTCAGAATGATAAAAAGCTAATAGCCAATCAGAACCTATCAAATTTTAACCATCACATTCATTAACACAAATTTGTTTAATGGTTGTTCAGTGTGGACGCTTTCATCGTTATGGCTATAGTTATCGTTATCGTTCTTGGTGTGAATAGGCCTTAATCGGAGTATTTGGTTACATGACAAATTTAATCGGAGTGAAATCAAATACTCCAGGTTATCTTCTCCGATTTTATAAAATATCTGAGAACAATCTGAGTTCAATCTGAGAACTCAGTTTACATGACATTTTTAATTGGAGTTAAGAATTTAATCAGAGGGAAATCTGATTGTTTGTTTGCATGTAACCACACTGAGTATCATCACATACCAGGCCTACACAGCACAGAAGACCGCATGTACTGTTCCAAGCTGTGTTAGTTCACTTCCCATGTGCCCCATATGTACTTACTTGCAGCCTCTCAGTCTGTTCTACCCACCCACTACAGGCTGCTGCCTGGCCCTGGTGCCCTGACAGGACTTATCTTGTGTTTGATGCTTGTGTATTGTCTTAATTAGGAGCAGGCCAGAGAGAGGGGTGCGGAGGGCTAACCTATAGCCAGAGCTCTCTATGGAGGGTCCCCCAGAGGAAGCTACCACCTTTCAGTCGGTTCACTCTCCTCTGTGCCCACTCTAAAGCTGCTGTTATCCAGCCCTGGAGACAGAGAGAGGGGCGGTGGAACTGCAGAGAGGCAGGGGGTGAAGACAGAGAAAAGAGAAAGTGCAGAGAGAAAGAAGTGGAGAAGTATGGAGAGAGGGAGAGAGAGGGAGAGAGAGAGAGAGAGGGAGAGAGGGAGAGAGAGGGAGAGAGGGAGAGAGAGGGGTGGTGGTTCGAGAAAGAAAAGGATAAAAAGGTGAAGACAGTGAAAGAGAGAGGAAGATGCCGAATGCTTTGAAACGTTCCCAAAAAGCTTTGATAGCACTGTGGAGCATTATGGTCTTGCCAATAAAGCATCCTTTGAATGTGTTTTTCAGAGAATGTGGAATGACAGACTAGAGCAAGATAAAGACAAGACAGCAGCTTCACAGACAAAGAGAGAGAGAGAGAACCAGAGAGAGAGGGACACAGACAGACAGAGAGAGGGAATGAGAGAGAGAGAGAAAGAGAGAACAATAGAGAGGGGGAACAAGAGAGAGAGAGAGGACTGGACTAGCGCCAGTAGCATTAGCATAAACGCTTGCCTTTAGCAGCGGAGAAGCCTGGATCAGAAGGCCATGGTGCCTCCACATTGTTTAGAGCATCAATTATCAAGTAGAGCCCCACTGCCTTGCCACTAATTAGTCTTAGTGTGTGGCAGAGAGGCTGGGGCAACACTATGCCAGCACACACATGCCCAAGCATGGTGTGTGTGTGTGTGTGGGGTTGTTCGTGTGTGTGTGTGTGTGTGTTTGTGTGAAAGAGAGAGAGAGAGAGAGAGAGAGAGAGAGAGAGCACGTGTGTGTGTGTACATGCATGTGCCTGTGAGAGCGAGTAAGAGGACTACATAGAAAGAGAACGATTTTGAGATAGATGGACGTGTTACAAGATTCTTTGACAAGAGTCAGTAGCAACAGACATCTTTATCTAGTGTGAACAAAACATGCATGCAAAACTATTTTGTAACTGTTCTGCTATAAGTATGCAGGAAGAGTATGAATAGCTGTGCTTGTGATGGTGATGGGAACTGGTGCTAGTATATAGTATATATAGAGAGAGCTGTGCTTGTGATGGTGATGGGAACTGGTGCTAGTATATACTATATAGAGAGAGAAAGATGGAGAAAGGAGAGAGTATGTCAGTCACAACAGCAAATACATTTATCTGCTTCTGATGAGGATTCTGGAGACTGTCTTAAACGCAGCCACATGGCAGTCTTGCATTAACTTTGCATTGCTTTAATACAGCGGCCACACGTTGTACAGACCGGTATTGGTTCCTTTTAACAGTACAATGTGGTATTACAAGAGAACCAGCCCGGCATTGGTTACTCTCTTTCTCTCTCTCTCTCTCTATTTATCTCTCTCTTTTTTCTCTTCTCATCTCTTTCTTCTCATCTCTTTTTGTCTCATCACTTTCTGTATGTCATTTTCCTTCTCTCTTTATATCTCTTTCTATCTATCTCTCTCTCTTTCTATATTTCTGTCTCTCCATTTCTCCCTCTCACATCTCTCGCTCATATCTGTCATATGTCACTCTCTTTCTGATCTATCATCTCTCTGTGGTTCTGAGTGTGTGTGTGTGTGTGTGTGTGTGTGTGTGCACAAGCACGTGTTCCATGTCAGTAGATCCTCCTGTTTTGCCCGCATGTCATAAAAGGCAGTTGTGAAACTTGTGAATCAGGCAGGAGTTGTTAAATCAGTCAGATCCTGACAGGGGAGCCTTAGGCTGTCACACACTTGGAGCGAACCCCTCCTCCCTTTCTCCCCTTCTCCCTAGCCGTCCCTCGCCTCATCTCTCTCTCCCTCCGTCTCTCTCTCTCTGTCTGTCTCTCTCTCTTTCTCTGTCTGTCTGTCTCCCTCCCTCTCTCCCTCCCTCCCTCTCTCCCTCCCTGTGCTCTCTTCTCCGTACTCCTCCACCTCTCTGTGCCCCCAAACCAGCACAGGGTCGAGGCTTTGATCCACCACAGCATGTCTGTGTGTGCTGCTCCGTGCAGCCTGCATCATGTTCACTGCTGCTGCCGCTGTCTGATCTCGCTCCAACCTACACACTCTCTCTCTCTATTTCTCCTCCTCTGTCTATCTCTGTGTCTCTGTGTCCAGTCTATGCTGAGCCACCGGTTAATCATTAGAACATTTAAGGTGGGCGAGAAGCCTCTGTGTGTGTGTGTGTGTGTGTGTGTGTGTGTGTGTGTGTGTGTGTATGTGCTAAAGTAAAGCTACCGTTCTATCACTTACAACCATTTCCATGATGTCCCGACTCCCCACAAACAACTAGCACAGACAAAAAGTTCCTACTACTAACAATGTCGTCCAGACAAAAGTGGACCGTACTTTCTCTAAACTCCTCTTCTTTGCCAACACTGCTTCACATCAGGCATTCCACAGAAAGGGAGAAGAGCAAAAAAAAGCTGTGTGTAAGAGAGAGAGAAGAGGAGTTTGAGAATGTATGGAGACTGTACTCTGTGTAAAAGAGAGAGAGGGAGAGGGAGGGAGAGAGAGAGTGATGAGAATGTGGGGAGACTGTACTCTGTGCAGACAGACTTAAGTGGGAAGAGAGAAGAATCTATGAAAAACTTGCGGCGAGTTTAATGGAAAATGAATTAAAAGACAGGGAAGGAAACCATGGAACCAGGAAAGATAGGAGAGTGAGGACGATAAGGAGTAATTTAGGAGTGTGCCGACCGGCTCGGGCCTGTCAAATTTCATCACTTAACAAATGCCGGTCAGCGAGAATCGACAGCAGAAAAACTCCCATCAGCCCCCTGGCCTCCTGCGGCGCAATGGCGCATGTGTCGCACCTCGTTTTTGTCACGCCAATGATTCTCCCACCGCCATCATCATTTACCACAGCCTCGCAAAAACTTCTCTGTGTGTTTGGAATTAAAGAGCTGGCTGGAACACAATAAAGATGAAAACACACTTAATATTTGTGGCGGGTATCAGATATTTGACTTTTTTAGGAAGGCTGAAATCAGATCTGCACGCTGCTGATAGCGCCCCGTGCCTTGGCGATTGTGTATCTGTATGTGCGCACACGCTACCCAGAGAACGCTCTCTACTTTCACCAAAAAATGCTCCACTCCGCGCCTCTCCATGCTGAGAGAGAAAAGAGAGAGAGAGAGAGAGAGGTGTGCCTTTGTCGCTGAGGATGGGAGGAGTGGGCTGCTTTGTGGTGCCACAGTGCCCCCTACAGCCATCAGGAAAGTACTGCGCCTGGAAAGACAAGCCACGAGTGTTTCCTCCACCCACTCTCTTCTTTCTCTATATCTCGTTCTTTCTGTCTTTCTTTCTTTCTTTCTTTCTTTCTTCTCCTTCAGTTGTAAAGTATTTATATTGTATCCATATGGTACTTACAGTATGTATGAAGCATCAAGGCCACAGAATGCATGTGAGATCCATTAAATAACAGGCATGGGCTACGTGCATGTGTTCCTACACGCTCATGGACTGGCCCTGGGATAGTTTTTAAAGTTTCTCACATTGCTGTAATTACCTTGTTATGGACATCAACTCTGCCGTTACAGTGAGACATGGCTCTGTTATTAACCAGCCGTCCGTCTATGGCAGCAGATCCTTGAATTTTCTTGAATTTCCCCTTGAGGATCAATAAAGTATCTATCTATCTATCTAGATCCAGCCTGTCTGCATTTCACATGAGATCCAGTGTCGGCTTCTACAAATGGAGTGCCCTTGTCTTCAGCGTGCTTGACTCTCGCAGTGTGTTGTGTTACAATCGACTCAAGTGTGTAGAAAAAGGGAGACAAGGTGGGGCATTTGAAACTAAGCAACGATGCACCCACCCCCCCAAGGCTGACAGAGAAGTGCAGAAAGGTCTTTTTGATAAAAACAAAAGATGTGTCTGTCGTGACTGTATCTCATCATCTCCATCTCTTTTGCTCACGCTGGAGGAAAGCAGTGTGGTCATCACAGGTGTGTGTGTGGGAAGACTGCTGTTCTGTGTCTGGGAGCAGCTAGTGTACAGGGCACACTTATTTCACAGCACACGTTCACATCTCCACAATCAAATATGTGATTTTGGGGCAGAAGGAGGAATGAGTTGAGTGATACAAAGAAGATTAAAGAGAGAGAGAGAGGGAGATAGGGAGAGAAAGATAGGGAGAGAGAGGGAAAGAGAGAGGGAGAGGGAAAGAGAGAGAGAAAGAGGGGGGGGGGGGGAGAGAGAAAGAGAGAGGGCGAGGGAAAGTCAGATGACCACCATCCAAGCATGGCCAAGCAGGGTTACACAGGAACCGGCAGTGACCAAGTGACCACAGCCGACAGAAAGTTTTCTGGCACGCAGTGATTCGGCCCCCTCCCCTCTCCAAGCGCGGTGGAGTGGGCAGCCCCCGCGGTCACCTGTCATGTCACTGGTACAGCCTACTGAAGGCTGCACTTACAGTAGGGCACGATCATTATTTATGCCTTTTATCAGACAGCACCCCCACTGAAAGCTTCCCTCCCAGAGTGTATGGTGCCAGGGCAGAAAGGGGGCCCAGGGTCTCTGCTTGGTCTTCCTGCTTCAGCACTGGCAGGAGAAGTGGCCCCGTCGTGATTATGGCCAAAGCTTGGACAGCTGGAGAGGAGATGGTCTTCACTCTTTCTTTTTAAAGAGAGACAAAATGAGGATGGCGGAATGTGTGTGTGGTGTTTGTGTGTTGTGGGTGTGTAGTGGGGTGGGAGGTATGTTGGTTGAGGATTTGTGATGTGTGTGTGTGTGTGTGTGTGTGTTTGAGGTCAGGGGTTGAGGCAAAAAGGATAAGCTGTCAGTGAAAATAATCAAAACGGCCGCCAGGACAATCTACAAAAGGATTGGGATGCTGCCACACACAGCACCTGTGTGTGTTAGCGGCAGCAGCGGGAGAGGAGAGAGAGAGTGTGTGTGTGTGGGGGGGGAGGGGGTTTCCAGGGGGTTCTATTCAGAGGGCTTCCTCTAAGCTGCTCCTGCTCTCTGCCGATGAGAGATTCCATTACTGAAGAAATGGGATAGCAACACAATTATCCCAAGTCCAATTCTCCAAGCCCCATTGTGTCGGTACATAGAGACCTGTGCAGGGATTAATGTGTGTGTGTGTGTGTGTGTGTGTGCGAGAATGTGCGTGTGTGTGTGTGTGTGTGTGTGTGTGTGTGTGTGTGTGTGTGTGTGTGTATGAGTGTGTGTTTGTGCATGCGAGCATCAGCCTGCAAGTGTGCAAGTGTGCATGTGTGTGTGTGTGCGTGCGTGTGTGTGTGTGTGTGTCTGTTGGCTTGGTGGGTGAGTGGGTGTACAGATGGGGGACTGGGGGACTCAGCTACATCTCTCCCTGTGAAAGCACTAAGCTCTCCAACAGAGAGCCAAGAACAAAGAAGTCAAAGAAAAAGAGTGATGGGGAAAAAAGGCTGCGAGAGGGAAGGAGGAAAGCCCACGGAGCTTGTGATACACACACACACACACACACACACACACACACACACACACACACACACACACACGAGAGAGAGAAGGAGAAAAGCCCACGGAGCTTGTGATACACACACACACACACACACACACACACACACGAGAGAGAGAGAAGGAGAAAAGCCCACGGAGCTTGTGATACACACACACACACACACACACACACACACACACGAGAGAGAGAAGGAGAAAAGCCCACGGTGCTTGTGATACACACACACACACACACACACACACGAGAGAGAGAAGGAGAAAAGCCCACGGAGCTTGTGATGGCAAAGATTGGCCTTGGGTAATGCAGAATGGCATGTGAGGATGTCAAGACAGTGTGTGTGTGTGTGTGTGTGTGTGTGTGTGTGTGTGTGTGTGTGACACTGGGTATCTGGGGGATTCACCCCAGCACAGCCTGTGTGCATTCAAGGAGGGAGGAAGAGTGAAAACAAACGATAAAGGAGCTAGAGCTGAGGGAGTCAAATGTAGCATTCACACACACACACACACACACACACAAACACACACATACACACACACACACAAACACACACACACACACACACACAAACAAACACACACACACACACACACACACACAAACAAACACACACACACACACACACACAAACACAGACACTGCTGTGGTCCACTCCTGCTTTATAGAGGTGGCCTTCCACACACTCTACCTCAGCCACAGAGAGGAGAGGTAACACACACACACACACACACGCACACGGACACGCACACGGACACACACACACACATACACACACACACGGACACACACACACACACACACACTGAGGATACTTACTCTCACACACACAGACACAAGCTAGCTCAAACACACACACAGACGGCCGCCAGAGTGAGCCGCCATGGCTTCAGCTGCCGCGCTGCCTGAGCCGAATGACAAAAGCTGGAGCATTCCCATGATGCCCGGCTTCTCTCAGCTGGGCTTTGTTTACCGCACAATGATGCAATTATGCGCAAGGTCCTCTGCCGAAGCTCAGAGTGAGTCTCAAAGACACCCACATCACACACACGCACAAACACACACACACACACACAGGCTCTGTCTAGGATGACAGTCCTGATTCTTTGAGCCCAGACAGCGATATTAAGGGTGCTGTGGGCGTTTGTGTAGTGGAGAGGTCTTTTTGCTTCTACGCTTTCTAAAACATGCTAAAATGATGCCTATTATATCAGGAGATTTACTCACACAAAACATCACAAGGCTCCAGTTTTGACAGTGTTTATGGGTTTTATACCAAAAACAATGACATTCCTTATATTATAATGTATTGTATAATTAATTGTATATCTTTTGTGTGACCTATTACCTATTCAATCTACCTATCTAAATAGATGGGGTCATTAAAACATACAGCTAGGTCACAGAATGTAGGTTTGGCCACCCCATCTCTTCTTCCTTCACAAAAATATACTTTTGGCCGAGACAGCGCAGGCTGAGGCTGAAGGCTGCACGTAGCATGACAATATGTATATTATTGTTGTTGTTGTTGTTGTTGTTATTATTATTATTATATGTATATCCTGTTGGTCTTCGTCTGAGCACTGAAGCTTTTGAGCTAGCCAATGATTTATTCCTGATTCCAACTACCAGGTAGTATCAAATCCATTGAGGTTCAGTAGTAAAAACTGAAGATTCAGTAGTCCAAACATGAATAAATGCTTCAACTGTTATTATTTTAAAAGCATCGTTCCTGACATGGGCTAATGCCACAGCATTATTTCCTCTCTGCCTGCCTTGCACCTCTTGATATAAAAATGGAAGGAAAAAAAGGCTAGCTGGCTAGCATGCTAACTGTGGTATATATCTGGTCAATACAGGGCAAAGGCATTTTATGCTAGGCTACTATACATGTACATAGTGGGCTTAAGGTGTAGGTATCCTATATATGTGCTATACCAGAGCCTGTCTACGGAGAGCCTTGGCACTTCCTATTAAAGGTTGTATCAGCGATTTCAGGCCCAAAAAAGGCCCAAACATAAATTATCACATTCATCTAATCTTTCCTAACGATCCGATAGCTGTCTGCCCCATAAGCAGGCCATCAAAAAAAAAGCGTCTCTGTAGGCACCCTAGGCTTCGACATCTGTACACAAACAGTGTTTCAACCAATAACAGACTTGGAGGAGAGTTTAAATTGCACGAGAGGGAGGGGGAGAGAGTAGCGAACTAGCTCTCTGTTTTGTTTGAACATCAACAGAAGTGACGTATACCCGCTATCGCTGATACAACCTTTAAGCCCCATTGTATCGAACTTCCATTATATTCCACTGGGGGTGATCGCAGGCGAGCGCAGATTGAATGGGTCGTTGAAACATCACAGATTTTTATTGTAGATAAGTTCAATATAGATTATAGTTCAAAAGTCGAATGAATGAGTATGTCCTTTCGATTTCTTACAGGTTGGGTCGTTGTTGCCCATAACACACTAGCATTGTGCTAATGAATGACGTCATTGACACGTTTGAAAGGCTTTTTAGAACAATTTATGTGATTTAAAAAAAAGATAATACTCAAGAGTGTGTATTTTATTTGCCTTCCCTTTCAAATGTAGCATTCAAATGACTTGACAAAAAATTACATCCTGAGAAAAGTGGATTCTGAGGGTGAAACCCCATAGACTCCCATTCATTATGCGCTCGCCCGCAAACGTCCTCACATGGACAGAGATGTGTTACCGCAACCAGTCCAGAAACCGGAAGTAACCAGACAGTGCCACTTCTCTTCCTATTAGACATTCTCTGGCTTTACCAATGTTTCTCAACCACCGGACCAGGGCTTATTAGAGGGCCACAGAGTGCAATCTAGTGGGCCAGGAAATGTTTTTCAGCTTATTTTTTTTTACGATTTTTTTTTTTTTCAGTAGAGTATAATATTAATCTAATCTATAATGGGTATGTTTTAGAATAACCATGTTAAATTTGAGTAACAGCTATCAAAGTAGTAGGCTATATTATTCGTTCCAACTTTAAAGGGACCCTATGCAGTTTTGGTAAATTCTTCGCTGTTTTCTTGTTTTTTGCTCACAGGTTTTTCTACAGAGCCCCCTTCAGCTTCAGCATATATATATATATATAGTAATTACCGGACAACGGAAACCCTGACATATATCAGGGTTTCCGTTGTCCGGCACGTCCTCTGACTATGTTTTTAAATGAACAGGCTCTACCGTTTGAAAAGTACTATTAAACAACACGCATAGCTATGCTGCATTTCAAATAGGAAGCGCAATGTCCATGTTAAACAACGAACAAATGAGTGAGGCGGTTCAAACATGGCTAGGCCCAGGCAGACTAGCCTTAAAAGTTTTTTCAGAGGCCAGACGCGATGGATGATGATAAATTGGTAACATCTGAAGCCTCAGATGTCCGGTCAACTCCACCACCACCAGATAAAAAGCAGAAGTGTCGGGCGTATCTGTCGAAATCAGTGACATTGGAAGTGGAGTTGCGGGGGATGCGGCCGCTCCAAGACACTGTCATTCTCCGTGTAGCCTACACTGGACATGCAAAGTGTTCTTTACCCAAAGCATTCAGTAGGCCTATGCGTTCTCTGTCTATGATCTGCAGGGTTTTACTGGTCGACGAGGAGATTACTGGTCCGCGGATGATTTCTGGCACAATTAAAACGGTATCATTGAACCGCGGCCGAAAGAAAAATAAACTAAACATTTCCCAGAATAGGAAACATTTCTTGATTTATTGTTATCAAATAAAGAGGCATAGTATTAGGGGGTAGTGGTGTGAGCTCTCATTCTTGTATGTGCGCATCTGTGTAAGTTAAACAGTCACCACTGGAGATGTGGAGAACGTGGGTAGCAGCAACAAACAACGTAGCCTTTTTAAAACAACGAACAAAGCGGACTCTTGCTGTCCATGAAAAGATACTGGCTAGATCTTGTTAGGCATGTTTAAGTTAGGCTAATGAACATGTTGCATTCTAGCTTGATTATGTCATTCTTAAGGTAGCCTGTCTCCAGTTTTCCTCAATTTGACTAATTAAGAAGCGATAATATATTTGACCGGCATATCATCAAAATATCCGGAAAACGAAAACTCTGCCACCATTTTTTTCTAGCGGAAACTCTGATATATATATATATATATATATATATATATATTGTAATGCCACTCAAGATGTAAAATCAATCTCTTTTGTAATGGGCAAGACCCTATCAAAAGACAATACAGATTTATTCTGTGACCAAATATGGCTACTTGTCTTTTGACTTTGACTGTGCTTATAGGAGCTCTCTGCAATCTCCTAAACGGAATGATTTGATTGACACCTCTCTGCAGTACTCCCCAGCTGTCCTTTGAACACTTGTCATGACTGGGTCCTTTATTTTACATTTTATATTTAGTCAGGCAGGCGGGCGTCTGCGTGTGGGCTGATGTCGACAGGAAATAAAGTGAATGGGAAGGGAAACGCACAGGAGAGCGGCAGAACCTCCTACCTGCTTGAGCTTCCTCTGGTCTCCTCGGCATGCAGAGCAGCTCCATAATGAATAGACATGTCTGAGAATGCGTGTGACTCGCGAGACGAGACGATCGAGACAAAAGGACAAAAGGAGCGCTAATATTAAACGGCCCAAAAAACAAAGGTGGCGCACATTAATGCAACTAATTGTGCCCTGACAGAAAAGACAGGATGCGGAGGAGGAATTTGGAGACAAAAGGTAAAAAGAGTTTAGATTTTAAAAAGTGACGGGAAGCCTCTACACTCACACACACACACACACACACACCCATCCCAGAGCGCATAGTTATCACTTCCCTCCAATGCCTGCAGCCGTTTGAAGCCCAGAGGCATGCTTTATGAGATTGTTAATAGGGAATGAAAAAGTGTGTGTGTGTGCGTGCGTGTGTGTGTGGCACACAAAGGTGTGTCACATCGCCCGCTCTGGATTCTGCGGTCCTTTCATCCCTGGCTCTCTTCCCAGACAAAGGGGATTTCACCGCCACTAATTAGAGCCTCTGTGAGTGTGTGTATGTGTGTGTGTGTGTACTGTATGAGAGAGAGAGCGAGAACGAGAGAGAGAGACAGAGATGACACAGCTCTCCTCCTCACATACTGTATTCCACTCAGGTTGACCCCGTGTGTGTGACCTCTGAACCTGCCAGAAGACGCGATTATTGGCTCTCTGATGAAGCGAATTGCAAGTCAGCCATCTCGGGCTCAGTCCTCAGGTCAGCCATCTCAATCTGCTTTCAGACCTTGGTGTAAGTCCGCATGTTCTGCGGATACCAAGTGGTTGGGTCTTATATCTGAACAACATAACCGGACATTTGGGGCCGGACTTAGCCGGCTCTTACACTACTCCCCTCCTAGTATTTCAGATGGACATTATGTAAATGAGCTTGTGTCTGAACGAAGCGAAGAACATGCGGAGATTCTGTTCATGTGTGTGTTCAACCACGTTAAATCTGTTCAACCACACAGGGATTCTGTTCATGTGTGTGTTCAACCACGTTAAATCTGTTCAACCACACAGGGATTCTGTTCATGTGTGTGTTCAACCACGTTAAATCTGTTCAACCACACAGGGATTCTGTTCATGTGCAGTGAACAGATAATGACACATAATGAATGACTCAACAGATAATAACACATAATGTCCGCATGTAAGCATCATATCTGAATCACCCGAAGGGTCGGACATCCATTTGACAAAGTTCCACATATAGCGGCGTGGAGGACAGATTCAGACTCAGTCCTCAGGTCAGCCATCTCAGACTCAGTCCTAAGGTCAGCCATCTCAGACTCAGTCCTCAGGTCACTCTGTCTGTTAACATACAGAAAGCAGGAGACTGGCTCTGCCCCAAATGCAAAACCCAGGAAAAGGGAGGACGTAATGTGTTAATCTGTGACTCATAGCATGTGTGTGTGTGTGTTTTTTTATTTCTACACATACAAACTAACTAAGTAGCATTTGAATAATATAACTTTTAAAGTGTGACTGCTGTGAAACACGTACAGTACGTGTCTGTGTGCTCTGTGTGTATTTGTGTTTTGGTAAGCCTACTGCCTCTCAAAAACATAATGCACCTGTACACACACACACACACACACACACACACACACACACAGCAAAATCACAGCCAACCAATCAAGCCTCTCACACATTTTTCTAAATGTATCGACATAACAAGTTTTGTTCTTGAAGGTGTTCTTCACGGAGGCAGTGGCTCTAAAACTTAATTAGCACTACTATAGCAAAGCTAATTTAATTAAACCACTCACCAATTTACAGGAGATGTGAGAGGAGAGAAAAGAAACGGGAGGCTAACATCTGCATAGCGTTAGTAAGCATAGCATAGCATAGTATAGCGTTAGTTAGCATAGCATAGTAGGCTATAACGTTAGTTCAGGCATATCACAGAATAGCACCCAGCTTCTCAGTCAGCTAGGAACTTAGCTTAGCTGACTGCCCAGCTGATTGCTTAGACGATCACTTGCTCTTATATTGGTGGAGATCATTCAGGTTGCCTTATTTAAGCTGTCTTAATCTACTCTTAGCCACTTTCCCTGCAAGCCTTTTTGCAACCCACCTCTCCTCTTGTCCACCTTATACATTTGACTTATCAGCGTCTAGATGTGGTCATTGATGTCTGTTCTGTTCTGTATCCTGTTAGAGGGTTAATCGTGCTGCTCTCCCTGCCCAAGGCTTTCCATGTGTGCACATGTAATGGCATGGGACCCCCAGAACAGAGCCAACTGCCGAAATGTCACTTTTGCAAAGACTAATAAAACTATTTCTGATAAAGTGGTCCTGACTGAACTCCTGTTTAGTCTTTGAAAAATATGCTTTTATTTGTCCCTGCCATACAGAGATGAGTCTTGTACTTGAGCCTTGTAGAAACAACACAAAGTGAGTCTCGCCTACTGTGTGTGTGTGTGTGTGTGGGGGGGTATGTGATAATGGTGATGAGGAGGAAGAGGAGGAGGAGGAGGAAGAGGCGATGCAACACAGGTGTCCCCAACGCATGACTGTTGTGTGGTAACACTGTTTCATGTATGACAATGTGTACTGTTCATCTGTTCACACGTAATGCTTGTGTCACTCTAATTGCGGAAACACTGTCTTTGGGTGTGTATTTGTGTGGGTGTGTTTCTGTGTGTGCGTGCGTGTGTGTGCATGTGTGTGTGTGTACACGGGAGAAACACGTATCTACACATGTGTTGGACCTGTTTCATACATGTGATTTATGGACCTAAAGATAATTACCCTTTACAGTGTGTGCGTGCTCACTCTCCCAAAGTTCACACTACAGCTCCTGAAGGAGTTCACCTGAGGACCAAGACATGTGCATGAGGACGGGATGAACACAGCACCAGAGCGTGAATCACTCACACAAACGTACTGAAATGTGGCGCTGTGGTTCCAATTACATCAAAGGAGCTCAGCATGATGCTAACCCAGGGCCGCTGTTCTCAGCTAAAGCTAGGACTTGGCCAGGATGTATTTATTCCTTGTGTATTTTATTAGGCCAGGATGTATTTATTCCTTATGTATTTTAATAGGTAAGGATGTATGTATTTCCATATGTATTTTAAGGCCAGGATATATGTATTTCATTATGTATTTTAAGAGGCCAGGATGTATTTATTCCTTATGTATTTTAATAGGCCAGGATTTATGTATTTCAATATGTATTTTAAGAGTTCCTTATGTATTTTAAGAAACCAGAATGTATTTATTCCTTATGTATTTTAAGAGGCCAGAATGTATTTAACAGCAGGCTACCTGCACTACATGCTGCCAATCGGGTGCATGAGAATGACATAGAAATTGCAATTGCGTGCCCTTTATGTACTCTGACATTTAAAAACGCACTTATGATCTTTTTTTCCCCTCACTCTGAGTTTGCTAAAAACGATTGAAGGTGAGATGAGAGAACAGCAGAGAGGAAGTGATAGAGAGCAAGAAAGAGGGAGAGAGAGAAGAGGGGAGAAAGAAAGAGACGGAGAAAAAGAGAAAGCAAACAGCGTGGGCTTTGGTTTGGATGACCTGGTTGCCGTCTCTCTCTCTCTCCAGGTTCACCTTCTCTAATTGGAGAGGCCAAGCTGACCTACTTAACCCAGGCAAACGATGGGCTTGGTGCTCTTTAATTGGCAGGAAGGCATTGGCGAGGCATCCTCTCTCAGTAGCACCTGGCCAATTAATAATGCTCGCCTGCCGCAAAGAGCAGCCACAAGGAAAGAAATAAATAAAGAGCGCTTCAACGGGAGAATGGGGGGGGAAGAAAACAGTTTGTGTCAACAATTCAAAGGTTTAAAAACTTGCAGGGGACCCAGTTACTGGTAGCCTCCTTCGTCTTCGCTCTTTCACACCAGCTCAACGCGTAATTGTTTCTCTCTATATAGCTCTCTTTGTTTTCTCACCTACCTCTCTGTTTTCCCTCTCTCACTCACTGGTTGTGTGTTCTCTCTCCATTTATCTCCCCTGCTGACTGTAGTTTTGTTTACTAGCGAGATGCTTCAAACCAACTGAGGGGGCAAAATTAAAGACAAAGAGAAAGAGAGAGAGGTAGAGAGAGAGAGAGAGAGAGAGAGAGAAAGTGGGAGAGATGGGGGTAGTGTTTGTGTAAATTCAAGGGATGAAAAGTAACAAAGCCCTCTAAGTGTTCCAAATAAATAAATAAATCCTAGTTAATAGCAACAAAATACTACAAAGACTAGCAAATCACTTTTCTCTTTGAAAACCAGAAACACACACACACACATACATACACACACACACACACACATACATACACACACACACACACACACACACAGGCACAGACACACACACACACTCACACACTTACACATACACAAAGAGTAAGTGGCAGAAGGCTGTGCTGATGAAAGCATGTCAGACACTTCTCAAAGCTTATCCTGTTGTGATGGGACTAAGACAGAGCCTGCCCACACCCACTGTACCCTAAGACAGACTGAGTGAAAGCACACACACACATTCACACAAAACACACACACACACACAGAGAGAGAGAAAGAGAGCAGATGGCAGAACACACAACACTGCGAAGTGAGATAGGGGAATTCAGCACCAACTAGCAGCCTCAGAGGGACCCCATCACCTCCTCCAAACTTGGAGAGGTTCTTGATGTGCAAAGGAGGCTTAAATGGAGTTTAGTTTACATCACGGGCAAACCAGGGCAGTGAGCAACACAGAGGAGAGTGTGTGTAAAAACAGAACAGTGCAAGTACTGCTCTGATAGAGGAGCTGAACTCCATCTGACCGTAGAGAAACAGTGACAAAGCTATGATTAGCTAGTGTGATGTGAGTTGTGTCAGTGAAATGTATGCTGTACAAATGGCTCTGTTCTTGTGCTGCAATTTGGATTTGTATGGCTATCCTGATTTGTCATTCTGAATTAACTTGAAAGCAGGAAGTCTCAACAATCTTACTCCATATGCAATGCACCAGGATCCAATCAGGATCTGTGATTGTGGAGCTCTTTGTATCCCCATAACCAGCCATGGCTCACAGGGAAGGGCTTTAGTAAGACGAGGTGGCTAACCCAACCCTGCCTGCTCTTACTCCTGTGAGAAGAGTTTATTTCCCCTCCGCTAAACCTCACCTGGCCTGGAGGGATTGTGTCCACACCTGGAGAAGGGCTCACACAATGGCACACACACACACACCCACACACAGCCTGGAGATGTGCACACACAATGACACACACACACAGCCTGGAGATGTGCACACACAATGACATCTGGGGTTCATCTGTCCTGACTGCGGCTAAGGCAGCACTGGGCGAGTGCTTCACTCTAAAACTCATGACTTGAAGCACAGACACACACACACACACAGAGAGAGAGAGATGTGTGTGGCGGTGTGGAGAATGGTATTCTCCTGCTGTCATGTCCCTGTCACGGCTCGATTTGGGCGAACACAAACCAAGGCCAGGCCCTGCAACAGCTGTCACTCAAACTGCGCGGGAGGGGGGAAAATCGCATTACCATGGTGACACACACAAAGCAAAATCTCCGCCGACATTTTCACTGTGCTCCAGCGAGCCTGTCTTAAGTGTGTGTGTGAGAGAGAGAGAATGTGTGTATGAGTGTATGTGTGAATGTGTGTGTGTGTGTGTGTGTGTGTGTATCGCAACAGTGCAGTCGCCCCCGTCTGAGGCACAACAACTTCATCTGGCTCTCGCTGCTGCCGCTCCGTGCCAGCCGTGAGGTTGATCTGGCCCAGGTGCCACCCGGCTCCACGGTGGCTCCGCCAAAGAAGAAGCTGCTTGCGCTCGGACTCCATCTTGGCTCCTCCACAGGGCTGCTGGTGCAGCGTGGACCCATTGTAGCTCCGCTGTTTCTCGGATGCACATGAAGGCCAGAGCAGACGCATGACCTTTACATAAGACCTGTTTATCGTGTGCACCCTGGCCTCAAAATAAATACTGCACACATGCCGGGGACCAGGGTGAGCTTCTGTCTATGTGTGTGTGTGTGTTTGTGTAAGAGAGAGAGAGTTCTTGTGTATTCATGAATATGGTGCGTGTATGTGTGTGTGTGTGTGCGTGTATGTGCTTGTATGTGTATGTGTTTAAGAGTGTGTGTGTGTATGTGTCTGTGCATGTGTGTGTGTGTGTGTTTAGAAATGTGTGATGCTGACACAGCAGTACAGAGAGTCAAGGCCTGGGGAATAATTATGATGAAGTGAAGGCTGGCAGAGTTGCCCTCTACTACAGTAAATCACAGCAGCTCCAGCGCCAACGCCAACGGCAGCTACCCACGCCAGTCTATGTAGAGAGGGCCGTGGAGGAGAGCAGAGGAGGCGCTCACTCGTAAACACACTTTAACACATACTCAACATAACATCATGTATAGCCTACATGGATATATGTAGGTAGGTAGGTAAACACACTTTAACACATACTCAACATAACATCATGCATACATGGATATATGTAGGAAAGTAGGTAAACACCCTTTAACATACACTCATGCAAAGCACATGTTCATCATATATACATCTAATTAAATAATTAAGTAAGCATAAGTAGGTAGGTAGACAGATAGATAGATAGATAAACAATCAACAGTCTTCCACGTTTAAAACCAAATGTATATTTTACCAGTGTTGGGCACGTTACTTTAAAAAAGTAATTAGTTATAGTTACTAGTTACTTCTCCCAAAAAAGAGTTAGTAACTGACTTACAGCATTATAAAAGTAACTAGATTTGCGGTTCCGAGGAACTGCAAGAGTGGGTTTGGCCTCATCCAAGGATTCCAACGGTATCTCATTTATGAAAATCGGGCACACGGATCAAAAGTTATCTGCATTAATGCAACATCCAATAAGCTAAAACGCATAAATATCGTGGTTGCTATGCTGGTTGCTAGGACAATCATGCTGGTTGCTATGGTGGTCACTAGGTTATAAGGCCAGCGCCTCCTGAGAGGCCTGAAGAGTCAGTTCTGAGGTTGTTGGCTGCTGGAACCGAAAAATGGACTGCATTTTCTTAAAAGACAATGTGACTGAAGTGCGGGCAAAGTTTGCACAGAAATGTACGATTTTTCCCACCCTCATCGACCTTGTCATAAAACTTGTTTAAATGATCACACGATGCCTCCTTGCTGCTTTGTCGTCTACATCAGCCTTTCTCAAACTTCTTTGACCTGAGGCCCAGTCAAGGCATACTTTGGGGTCATAGGGCCCACCTACATGAACCCACCCCCCATCAAATTGTAATGATATCACAATTATTATTATTTTTATATAATTATTATTATACTATATTGCTATACATGCACTTCAAAACAGTCAATGTTTAAAGTGCTAAGATTGTTCACAAACGTTTGTGAAAGCATGCACATCAGAGTACTGCTTTACTAATGTAAAATATAATTAGGCCTACAATAGTTTCATTGTTTTTGCATTGTTGCATGATGCTTGCATGAGAAATACTTCTCAAAACAACAGCAATTATATGGGTGCCGTTTGTTTTGGGATGTTTCCCTCATGCAAGCATCATACACTGATAGAGTATATATATGCTATTTAATTATATTTCATTTGAATGCCTGAATGTAAGAATTCAGGAAACACAATACCCGCTTTTAACATTTCTGTTGTTTACTAGTTTATGTAAATCACATAACACATGAACTGTTTACATACTAGCCCATTACTGTTCACAATAATACTGTGCCCATTCATTAACATATTTTAAACATCAGGCGTCTTGTTTACACATTTAAACCATGTTTGCACTTCGAATTTCGACTCCAAATTGTAGTAACTACATCTACGAAGTCTAAGGAAGATAACCAGGTAGTCTTTTCAAAGATTACGTCGATTTTATGAGAACGCCAGCCCTCAGAAAAGCAGTAACTATTCATTCATTCACTTCCTGTTTTCTAGCCTTCGCAAAATCGCAGTTGTTCTGTTTACATATTAAAACCATATTTACACTTTGAATTTCGCCTCCAAATTGTAGTAACTACATCTACGAAGTCTAAGGAAGATAACCATGTAGTCTGTTCAAAGATAAGATACATTTTGACAGAACTACAGACCTCGTGAAAGTAGGGGAGAGCCGGGACAATTGAAACACGGGACGAATGAAACAATCCAGTTTTCTCCGAGTGTAATGATGATAGACCGACGTCCTTCGGTCAAAACATAGAGCATGTTAACCTCCTTCTATCAGCCAAATATCTTCCTGCTATGACATTTTATAACGGAGTTACTGGCGATAAACGAGTTTTGATGCGCAAAAGTAAACTTCATTAGCGGTTACATTTTTTCGATTATCAATGAGTGTTTTTCATTTAAAGGTTTGACTTAATTCTTATTCAATAGACCATTTAGTGTTCTCCACAATCCCAGACTTTCATATCGCATGCTTGTTTACATGGAAAGCAAAACAAGCTATAGTGGCATATGTCTGTCGGGAAGATTGAAACACGTGTTTCAATCGTCCCGACCAGGCTGTAACTCCATGTATTTTAATTAAATGCACAAATAGCTGTGTTTAAACAATCATTTATGGAGGTAAGACATAGAAAAACAGTTTTAGGAAGATGAAAATACATTTGGGCCCACCAGGTAGGGGGTTGAGTTTTCCCATGTTATCCTATGGAGACTGACGGCCGGTGGGTCGTTAAGCCTACTTATTTGGATGTGCATTGGTCTAACCCACGTAAAAACCTAGTGAAACGACATTTTCAACAATATAAACATGATATACATGGGAAAGCTTACCGTTCTAGCTATAAACATGGCAGAATCATCCACAGGGCATGATATTTCAAAAACCGCTTCATACACGCTTCATGATGATGGCAATGAGTTGTTAACAGACATGCACAAAGACGTATAGCCCTGCAACAATATATCTAAAATAAAACCTTTTGGGAGTACCATTCATGATATGTAGTAAAATTTAGAAGTTGTTGGATGTTTATATGGCTTAAACTGTATGTTTCATTCGTCCCTATGCACGTCCCACTTTTGTTGTAATAATTCCTGAACGGTTTTGTTCAAAGCTGAAAATGCATTTGTATTTGACAGAGGACAGATGTAGGTTACTAGTGACCAAATATTAGCTTTCAATGTGGTATGATCGCTGTGTAAATTACGTTTAATTAAAAAGTGTTTCAACTGTCCCGGCTCTCCCCTAGTACCTAAAATGACTCCATTCACTTCATTGCAAAATCGCGGTTGGTCTGTTTACACATTAAAACCATACTAACAATTTACATTTCGACTCCACATCGTTGTAACACCATACCAAGGGTCTTAAGAAGTGAGTCAATTTGGCTGATTACGTTTTTAACGCATTTCCAGGGCTTAGTTGTCAGCTCAAAAAAAGCAGTGGCTACGCAATCATTTTCAATGCTTAGCATGTTAGCTAACATTAATAGGTTTGTATATGTGCTAACGCTTACTTGAACGTTCCCTATTGTGGCTTGTGGGGTAGAATCTAACTTGTTGACACGTTTAACATTACTGTTGTTTACTACTTTATGTAAATCACATGACTATAATAAACTGTAACTTACTGAGAGCTAAGGTAATTCTGATTCAGACTGCCAAGTAAGTAACATCCAAACAGTGTGATGAATGGCCATCACGTAAAGCATATGACAACAGCAAATAGCTAATGTTTACGTTAGCTTAACTTACTTATCGTTGACCCGACACATTCATAAGTTAGACCAACTAAAAGCAAAGATTCTATAGTTAACTAAGATGAATCATAAGACGATTCACCAATGGAACGAAATGGCACTAGTTCCGGACTCCTAAATAGGCGTGTCATAACATAAACTTTTCTCTGAATAAGCAATAACAACATATAAATATAATTTTGTATACTATTTTACAGTCATTGTTTGTGTGTGATGCCAATGAAACACTCTTTCGGACACGGAATGAATAATTTCATTTTGCCCCGTTAACCGAGCTAGCTAGCTAACGTTAGCACAGTAAACGGAAAGTGAATGGGAATGTTCTCTAGCTAGCTAGCAGCTAAGAACTTTGGTTAAACTTATATATTGTTGCAAACAAACCTGAAATAACATACGTTCAGCAACTTTGTGGTAGTCTACTAGTTCTAGCAAAAAATATGTTAGCTTAGTTGATCAACCATCTCTGAGTCTAGAGCCTTTGAGAACAGATGGCTGTGTACCAGAGCTTTGAGGAGACAGTGATGGATCACGAACAAAGCTATTTTTGTCTTTATTTGTTTCGTTACAATTTCAATGTCGGTTAGGGATGTGGCTTGTAGAAAATGGGTTCAAAACTTACATCGCTGAATGTAGGGCTAAGGGTTTGGTCATATTCCGAGAAAATGTCTATTTCTCTCATAGGAATACATAGACACTGGACCTCCCGCTAGACTCCTAAATGGGCGTGACTGCTTCGAACCCCACGTCACAACGTGCCAGAATTGACCCTCTTATGAATCGTCTGGCTTTATCAACCGTCTCTGCTAAAAGGGTTCGTTCTTCGATGTCTTCAAATTCGTTCGAATTCCGTGTGTATCCTGTGTATCTTCCCTGCTGTTCCGGCAACGAGGTTTCACGCGAGATTTACGCCACATCCCAGAGAGTTCTGTTTTCCCAAGATGGCGCCCGTCTGTGAACGAGACGTGAACGGTACTGTTTTTCTTTTTAATAAACTGCCTGTAGACACAGTTATCAATGCTTCGGTTTACATGTAGATACCCTCATTATGCTACGGTGTAAGTGTGTTGCTATTTGGAGCCTTGGTAGCGATTTATTTTTACTCTACATTGGTGGGTCAGGTGACGAGCCGTCGAATCACAGCACAGCACCCAGAATGCATTACAACACACCGTCATGAAGGGACTCATCGTTAGGTCGGCTTTAAATAGCATACAGAACCTATAGTAATTTAACGTTGTCTGTAAGCTCCACAGATCGTGGGAAGACAATTGAATTGATTGTGGACTTCTTGCCGGGCAATGATGAGTAACTTAACTTGAATAGTAGTGTTACATTAAATTAAATTACATTACATTACATTTGGCTGACGCTTTTTAACCAAAGCGACTAACAACATGGTAAACAGTAAGTTTTAGAACAATTCTCACAAGTTTAGGACAGTTTAAAAAACAGAGTACAGTAAGAATAAGTGCGTCGGTGAGTGCTGTTTTTAACAGTTACTTGTCAGTTTAAAACGGCTGGTGAGTGCTAGGATCAGTAAGACTTGTTGTAAGTGTTGCTATGAGAGTAGATGTTCTCTAAAGAGCTGGGTCTTCAGGAGTTTTTTGAAAGTGGAAAAGGATGTCCCTGCCCTTGTAGGAACTGGCAGTGTGTTCCACCAACGAGGAACAACAGATGAGAAAAAGTTTGGATTGGCTTGAGCGTACCAGTGGTAGAGCTAGGCGTCGTTCGTCAGAGGAGGCGCAGCGGTCTGGAGGTAGTGTAAGTCTGTATGAGGGCATTCAACTAGGTGGGAGCAGAACCGAGACTACTTTGTAGGCAAGCGTTAGAGACTTGAATTTGATGCGGGCCGCCATAGGTAGCCAGTGTAGCTGGATGAGCAGCGGGTAACATGTGCCCTTTGGGTTGGTTGTAGACCAGGCGCGCCAGCGTTCTGGATCATCTGAAGTGGTTTCACTGCGCAGGCTGGGAGACCTGTCAGGAGGGCATTGCAGTAGTCGAGTCGTGAGATGTTGCGTGGATGTGCATAATATCTGTATGAATGTGTGTTTCTCAATGTTATAATCCATACAACTGTATACATGACTATGTTTGAATCGAGCTAGCTGGGCATTGAACTGGGCTGAATGGACTGGGAAAAAGTTTTTTTATTTTTTAAATGACCTGGATGAACATGGATTCACTTTTAAAAAAAGATGGCAGTGCGCAATCTTTTTTTACATGACCTTTACACTTGGTGCTGGCAAGGCATTGAACTGGGCTTCATTCGAGGATTCCAACGGTACCTCATTCATGAAAATCGGACATACAGGTCAAAGGTTACATGCACACACCTTCATATACACAGACAACCCAGCCCAGCCCATACTTACAACCGGACCCGCGTCACACAGAGCAGGTTGTTTGCGCCATGCCCCTTTTGAGGGGAAAACATTCCCTCAGAACAAGCCAGAGTGAACCGGTAGACATGTACCAACCACACAGCTAAGAACCCCTCCCTGAGTTTCTTTTGCCTACCATGTCCTCAAAAAAAATCCTGACAGAAGAAAATTATGGCTACAAGCCATAAGAAGAGAAGACCGTATGACACTTCTGGTCACTGAGTGGGGTTGTTGCACCACTTTGTACTCGGGAGACTGAAGGGACATGTTTTTATATTAATTGAATTAAGCTTTTGTAGGTATCTTTCACGGTCAGCGACCATAAAGTGGTTATGTATTGAGTGGTCATATTGATTTGTGGTATTTTTTTGTTATTATTTACTCCTGCGATTTCTGTACTAATTACGTTTATTGACCCTAATTTGCGTTGGAGTTAATGAGAGGGGTTGTTTGTTTTCCCCCCGAAAGGGGCAGGAACGTTTGTCACGAGTCAAGTTCCCGGATGTGCCGGTCTAACGTATTAGACATTGCCAGATGGCTTAGAACTCTGCCAGGTGCAAGTAATCAACTCTAGCAGTAGAGCTCTACCAGGTGCAAGTAAAGAGGTGCTGTGATGTCATAGAGGTCCAGCATTCCGCCATTCATTTTAATGGGGCCCAAAAACGCAGAAAAACGGGAACACCGCGAAAACGACAAGGACCAGCGACACGAAAGTAACACGCGCACTACATCGGTTCGGGCCTGAATTTTTGGAGTTTGAACCGCGTCGATAGCTCAAACGGTCTAGGAGCAGTAGTTGGTACAAAAAGTGGGTGAACAGGAATAATATATAAGAAAACTTAAGAACAATAGTGGGCTTGCTGGATCAAACCCACTAATTAGTTACCAGGGAAAGTAATTAAATTGCGTTAAATTTGGCATTACAGTTAGAATGCAAGTGTCATAAATAAGGGTCTTAAAGGTCTCATTCACCGAGAAACCGTTTAATACTTGTTCCTTTTGAAATACTATAGCTCACTCCAAGATGCATATGCATGCTGCACGTGAAAATGATCTTCTACCCCCATTGCCCACATTAGCCAATGAAAGGAAATACACGGAAAAAAACAGTTTTAATCAGAAAAAGCCCTTCCCCAGACCCTTGGGAAAACAATTATTCATGGCCTCGCCCACCTTGGCCCACAGGAAGACAGGAAGATTTTGGCCAGGAGATTGTCTCTCTGCAGCTAGTAGGAGCTAACAGCAAGTTGCTAACATGGCGGAGCAAATTCGTGCCTGTGTTATTTGTGGCAATAACACATCAATGTTGCATGTCTTGCCTTAGAAAGAAGAGTTGAAGAAATGGTTGGAATTTATCGTTGGAACACCACCACCGAAGTATAGTGCAACATTAGTTCTGTGTTCCAATCATTTCGACCACACTCACTGTGCCTGCCTACAGTTAGAAAGTGGTTTTGCATCGATGTTCTAAAAAAACCTGGACCTGTACAGTCACGACGATCGACCACCAGCTCGCAGGTTGTAAGTACAAACAAACTTTTCCACCTAACGACTGTTACAAAATAGCATGTTCATATTCTTCATGTTAGCATGCATGAAAAGGGCACAAGCTAGGCTTAGGCTAGCCTATTACAGGAAGCTACACCAGGCACTTAACTGAAGTGTTCTGTTGGCGACGTGTAAAATCAGAGAATGTCTAATAGGAAGGGCTCTGGTAAAATCCATTAGAGGAATGGTCTATTTTTTTGAACGTAGCCTACAGGCCACGCGCCAGGTGTAGCTACTATTAGACCTATTGGAAGCTAATTGTTGCAGAAGACGCAACGCGAACGAAATGCTTCAGTTACGGGCCTGGTGTAGCTACACTCATAAGAAACTGTATGACTACACTACCCAGAGATTTAGCTTGTCGAACCTATAATCTTCTAACCTAAGCGTCTAAACCACAAATAATAATATTGGCAACAATATCTTATGCTCAACTAAGGACTGGTATTGTTCTAGTCTAAACAGGGAAAATCAAAAACACAATACCCGTGCACTATTAGGCTAAGTTGCTATCACTAGAGCCCAGGTATTTACACTTCAGTCTAATTTATGTCTTCTTGCCATTATTACATTGGCCTTTGTAGGCCTACAATGATGTTTTGTTTGATTACTTGCTGTTTACTTAGTGTTTTGTATGTCTTCCAGAGCACATCCTCATGTCGGGCTACACAGCTTTCTAGCCTACATTAGGTCATCACGTTAGAAGCAAAGGTTATCTAACTTGGTGATCTAACTTTTATTTTTGTGCTAGTTAGTTTCTAGAAGTCTTTTTCTAGTAGGCTAATACAGGTTCTTATGTGCTCGTCAATGTTTGGGAAAGTCAATTCATGGGTTTCATCAGGTCACTTTCCACAGGTGTATAAAATCAAGTACTTCGATTATGAATGCAGACTGCATGGTGCTTGATTAATACACCTGTGTAAATGGACCTGATGAAACCCATGAATTGCATAACAGATATAGTTGATATTAGGCCTACTAAATGTCTTCTTGTGGGTATGCTACTTAGTACATCATACACCTTACCACAGTCACTAAAATATTTTTGTTTCCATTGTGCCAGTACAGTTTTGTGTGAGATAGTGAATGTCCTGTGTACTGTTAGTATCTTGTAACTTTACAGTAATACACATTTATTTACTTTAGGTACCCAAACAGAATACTTCATGAAAAGTATGAGTATTGATACAAGCACTTAGGATACACCATGGGCATGGGGGCCTGCTACCTCTACTCCCATCAAGCCTGTTCATCCACGGCCAGCTAGAAGACCTAGGGTTGATCAAGAGGAGGAGGAGGATGAAAGTGACATCTCCACAATAACACCTGATGGCTCCACCTATGACCCAGTGCAATCAATGAGCAATGTAATAGAATCATCACAGCCAACGAGTGTGTTTTGTGTGTTGTCCCTTCGGATACCCAGGACAACACAAGCCGAAACAACAACTCAGACCTTTTTCCCTAAATAATCCCAGCACCATCTTACAAAGGATCTGTAGGCCAGATGTCTGCATTGTCTGGCAAAAAGAGGACATTGTTAATTCTGTGCATAGTTTGGATGGTCTTGTTTTGTGTTTGCATTATTTTAATAGACTGCAATATTACTATTTGTCAGTGTTTCTCAAACTTTTTCAGACCAAGGACCACTTAAACAATAATAATTGAAACAAAATAATAAATCACAGACCACCTAGCAAAAAAAAAACAGTAGACCTACTTCAACAGTATATTACACAATAGGCCTTCTCACTGAACCACCTTGCTTATTGTCTTTGCACCTTGCTTATGGTGTCAGAGGATTCATATGATTTAAACTGGCATATTGTAGGTTACATCAGTGTTGCAGAACTGTTTGGACTTACATACAAGTTGGCTCAATATTGCAAACAACTCATCTATTATATTTTACCACATCTACTTGAGAGAGCTTGCGGACCACACTTTGAGTACCACTGCTGTATGTAAATATAATAAAGCTATTTATTGAAAATTGACCTGTTTTGTATATTCGTTTTAGGAGTTGCATCAGTTTTTGTTCCTTTTAGGCTAAAGGTTTATCTTACCTTTCATATCTTCTGTCTCACAGGGGGCCATAGTCGAATGTTTAGTGCATTTTGAAGGGAGTACATTATGTTAAGGCAGACTGGTTCTAATCCTGGGTACAGGGTCATACAGACAACAGGGGTACTGGTGTTGACCACATGAGCAATCCCCTTATGAAAATGTAGTATAGGAATCTTATAGTATTTTGGGACAAAATATTATAGTAATCTTATAGGAATATGTATTTTGGGACATACTGTAATAACTATAATATCCTATAACTGCTATAGTTTTTCTATAGTAGTCTTATACTATAAGACTCCTAGTACTTTTTCCTAAGGGTCATACGTGACAGAAAACAACTTGAGTAGGCTAAGCTCTGCCAATGTAGGCTATCAAAGCCATAGTTCTCATTACTGGAGAAGTCTTGCAGCACACGTTCTCTGCTTCAATAGGCATTCTGGTGCCATTCCAGCGAAATATAGCTAGGAGTAGGTAAGTGTGTTTGCATTTAGATCTATATATATATTGGGCTTATATATATATATGACCAAGTGGTCTTTCAATGATAGTATCATGGAATTCAAACCATAACTATCTATTCCGATAGCATACAATTAGCAGGCTAGGTCAGTGGCTGAACTGCATTTAGGGTGCTTATAACCTGTGTTGTGAAGTAAAATATCTACTAGGAAGATTGCAAAGACTTTTGACTGTGTAAAGAAATAGGTCTTTATTTTAAAACATTTCCAACTGTTTATTACTTGAATGCAAGATGACGATGGCCACAAACGTTTACCTCTTTTAGGAGAAATTTTAAGCTGACATGCAATGGTTACCATTCTATTAAACCAACGTTCACCGACAAACAATCAGAAAGCGGTTCTTCTTCCTACTCGGATACTAGGATCAAACACATGAAGTTGTATCTCCGAAGACATTTTGTGCAACAGTTTTGACTCGAGTTTTAGCACTGTAAAGTTGAATATGGAGCATAGCACAGGCAGAATCGGATGAGGACGCACTGGAGGGAGCGTCACAGTACTGTTCAATCAGAGGCGAGGTCATTAACATGTCATGAATATTCATGAGCAAGAGGCAAATCCTGTCGTTCCTCCCCTCCCACCTTCCCCACCAAACTAGAACAGCATGAAATAGACGCAGGAGAGCATTTTTTTCACCAAAACCGGGTCACAGGGCATTCATTAATACTAGAGACCATGGCAAAATTAATGTCCCTCCGATGAGATGAGACCTTTAAGTAAATAGTCAGAAAAAGTAGCATAATTGACAATACTACAACTCTGAGACTGAACAAAACATGAAAAACGTGAAAGGGTCTGAACACTCTGTGAATGCAAATTAGCTAGTCGGACTTCCGTACTCCACTGACATACAGTAGCCATGTTGTTAGCACCTTGCTCTATAGTTCAGCGCAGTTGCTTGTTCCCTAATAGCCTGTTCCTGTGGGTCTACAAATCTTCCACTTGGGATTGTCCATTTCTTTTGATGTCACTGCTGTTCTTTCAAACAGTAACTACAAACTACATGTTTATTATTCATTGGTTAATGTATACTTTTGTTTATTTATTCACAGTTCATAATGTGCGTGTGTGTGTGTGTGTGTGAAGTTCCTTTTAGTCTCAAACACACTTCCTCCAAACAGCAGATGGGGTGTTATTTGGTGCGCCAAGTGAGACCCTGGTAAGATGTCTGCTGAAACTGCCCACTGTGTGTGTGTGTTATGTGTGTGTGTGTGTGAGAGAGAGAGAGAGGGAGAGAGAGATAATGTGTCAGTCTGCTTTGGTGTGTAAGGGCTATGCTCTCTCCATGGGGCCTAAACAGTGATATCTCCTGTGAAGGCTCTCTTCTCTTATCCTCTTCTCTTCTCTTATCCTCCCCTCTCCTCTTCTCTTATCCTCCCCTCTCCTCTCCTCTTATCTTATCCTCCCCTCTCCTCTTATCCTCTCCTCTCTTCTCTTATCCTCCCCTCTCCTCTTCTCCTCTCTTCTCCTCTCCTTCTCTTTTCCTCTTCTCCTCTCCCTCTCTTCTCCTCTCCTCTTCTCTTCTCCTCTCCCTCTCTTTTCCTCTCCTCTTCTCCTCTCTTCTCCTCTGCCTCTCTTCTCCTCTCCTCTTCTTTTATCCTCCCCTCTCCTCTTCTCCTCTCCCTCTCTTTTCCTCTCCTCTTCTCCTCTCTTCTCCTCTTCCTCTCTTCTCCTCTCCCTCTCTTCTCTCCTCTCCTCTTCTCCTCTCCCTCTCTTCTCCTCTCCCTCTCTTCTCTCCTCTTCTCTTCTCTTCTCCTCTCCCTCTCTTCTCTTCTCTTCTCCTCTCTACTCTTCTCTTTTCATCTCCTCTCCTCTCATCTCTTCCTCCCCCCACCTTGAGATACTCCAACAAAGCCCTTTTACTTACCCTCTACACACACACACACACACATGGAGATGAATAAACATGCACAGACAGACACCTCCACTCACACTCAGGTAAAGGAGCACAGCTGAAAGAAAGAATGTCTCCTTCTCCTTCCCCCTGTACATTTCATTTCTCTCTCTCTCTCTCTCTCTCTGAGTCTGTGAGTTGCTGCAGGAGTCTCCAGTTCTCTCTATCAAGGCTGCTGAGTCATCACAGGCCGCTAGCATTAGCGTTAGGGACGGGGGCTAATAGAGCGACGCGGCGTGGCGTGACCTTTTCGGACGCTGGTGATGAACGGCTGCAGGCGAGAGCGTGACCTTTCTGCTCCTGATGCCTTGGATGGCTCCCGCGCGCCAAGTCCATCATCGTCACCCCCCGTTACGGCGGCAGCCAACACCAGCCCACGTCACCGTCGGCCTCGCCAGCCCCGACACACGCCGCTGCGAGCGTGTCATTTCGCTTGACAAACGACACGACTTTCGCCGCCTCTCAGCCGCTTTCACCCCCTCTTCTCTCCCTCCCTACGTTCTTCTCTCTTTTCTTTTCCAAACATCCTCCTCCTCTTCATGGCAGAGAGAGCAGCAGCACTGCAGACTTTTCTGCTGCACGGAGACGTCTTGGTGTTAGTTTGGTGAGACTATGAACTCATAATGATAATTCATAAGATATTAAGGAATGAAAAAAAAAAAATACAAATCAAATCAAATCAATGAATTAATTCATGCATGAATTCACGATAATTCATGTACCCTTTCCGTAAAGTGTTACCGACTCTTCTGCTGCACGGAGACATTTTGGTGTTAGTTTCAGTGTTTGTGAATGCAGGCAGGTGCGGTGGATGACACCTACTGAAAGGGTCAGTGTGCAGTGAGAGACAGCACAAAAGTGTCTCCTCTAACGTGCATTAAGTAGTCGGAGCACAAACAGGAGTCACATTTCAGTGGGGTCTCCAGAGACAGAGGACACACACCCACGCTTTGGAGTATAATGATGGGGAACAGAGCTGTGGCCTCCCCACAGACCCCCTCCACACACACACGCATACGCACACGCGCGCACACACACACACATACACACACACACTCACGCACACACACACACACAAACTCTCTCTCTCTCTGAAAACAGCACCACAGTTAATAGACTACCATCAGCAAGTATTGCAGCAGTGGAATTAGAGTGGTCATTGGTAGAAGTGGTGCAAGTGTGTGAGTGTGTGCGTGCGCATCCGTGCGTGTGTGTGTGTGTGTATGTGTCTAATAGCATCTGGGACAGTGCATAATATCGCCTCCTCTAGCCCTCTCAAACAGAATGAGAGAGAGAGAGGGTGATCAGAGTGAGAGCGAGAGAGAAAGGGATGGAGAGAAAGAGAGATCTAGGGACAGAGACAGAAAGGTAGAGAGAGATTTAGCTCTGATCATTTAATTGGGCTGTCTAGAGCAAATTTGGTAGCTCTAGTTAATACAGCTTTTATGTAAGACTTTCTTTTTTGGCATGGTTAATGGATTTTCTTTGAATTTATAAAGCTCTTCAAATGGAATCTTTCCATATCTTATAGTCATGGACTTCTTTCTGTTCTGATCCGCTAATTGTTGCTATATTCCAAATGGAGTTTGTGCCAAAAGACTCCTAAATCTGTTGAAGCACTGATGTGAGGATTTTGTTTGTGTTGTTTCAAAGCATCAAGGTCCATTTTTTTTATTATTTGATAGGACTCTCAGGTCATGCATGCATTATACTTACACACACACACACACTTACAACAGAGAGAGAGAGAGAGAGACCTGTTTCCTCTCTCCTCTTAGCATGATGCATAGGTTGATAGGACATGAACACGGACAGGGAGGCGTGGGGTTGCTTTTGGTCAGGGTGGGGAGTGAATGAGTGTGAGTGTGTATGTGTTTGTGTGTGTGCATGCGTGTGTGTGTCTGTGTGCGTGCATGTATCGCTGTGTGTGTGCCTGTGCGTGTGTACCTGTGTGTGTGTGCACGTGTGTGTATTTGTGGGCTTGCAGTGAAGTTGAAGGACACCATCATTAGGCTGAATAGCAGCAGTGCTGGCAAACGCATGTGGCTGTCTGTGCAGGGGCATCAGGCTGATGTATTGGCCTTCAGCGCTGAAAGGATGTTTTAATTGTGTGGACGCTATGCTCCGCCTCATCACAACAGTCGAGGGGGAGAGGAGGAAGTGAGCTCTGAGGCTTGGACATGGCACACACACGCGCGCGCGCGCGCACACACACTCACACATGAGTGTTTCTTCAGAGAGATCAACACAAATTACAAAATACATACAGTGAGGTACATCTACATACTTGCACACACCCAATCTGTGAAACAATTATAATGGATAGCAAGCATGCAGTACAATACAGCACAAAGTCAGTTCCATTCACACAAGCAGAATTACCCATGAATGCATAGTGACGCAATCACATTCATCCCCATGCTGAACCAAAGCCTGCTCCCACATAGTCTGGAAAACAAACAAACAAACAAACTCTTTAAAACAAGCACAATCACACACACACACACACAGCGATATTTACCTTTACTGGCTTGGACACAGCCCTCCATTGCAGCCTTTTATACAGGACACACTATTACACTTTGTGTCTTGTGTAGCCATTAACTGGCCCATCATGGGCACTTAGGGTTTTACTAGCCTTAACAAGGCTGCGCAGGCCATGGCTGACCAGACCTGGACGCAGCTGATTTACGCAGCCCTGCTCTCAAAAGCCTGAGCTGAGTTAACAGAATAATGAAGACTTTTATAGGGCCCCGCAAAGGCCCAGTGGACCTGCACAACTTCATGGAGAGACATTAACGCTGTCTTTCTTATTAAAATACTCAACTGCATAAGAATAAAACTTTATTATTTCCAGAATCATTCATAGGGTTTTTTAACATTGGGAAGTGCAGCTCTCTTTCAGTCTCTCTGTCTATCTCTCTCTTTCTCTCTCTCACACACACACACACACACACATACTGTACATATACACACACACACACACAGAGATACACACATACACACACTCATGAATAATAATCTTGTGACACTTATAGTGTTAGTGCTGTGAGAGAGTCCCTTGCTAGCTGAGCTATGCAGTAGATCTAAGCATTTCTGCAGGGAGAAAGAGTGTGTACTGAATGTGTACAGTGTACAGTATTGTGCATGTGTATGTGAGTGATGTGTATTGTGTATAAAAGAGACACACTGTGTGTGTGTGTGTGTGTGTGTGTGTGGTGTGTCTATACTATACGTGTGTGTATGTGAGTGATATGTACTGTGGATAAAAGAGAGACAGTATGAGAAGCTGGGTTTGGTACATAAGCATTTTGATTGGCCGTGATCTCACTCTTTCTCAAAAGGAGAGGTATGAGACAGAGAGGAGGACTGATGATGATGATGATGATGATAGAGAGAGTGTGTGTGTGTGTGTGTGTCTGTGTGTGTGTCTGTCGTAGGCAGACAGGTGGGTGGGTACTTCCCCACTCCTTCCAGTCGCCATGGCGAAGGATAGATATGTCCCATTTCCTCCCTTTGGTCCCCATTTCATGCCCCTCTGTCTCTGCGCCTTTCATTTCACGCTCCACCTCAGCCTATTTACACATGTGATGGAGGAGACCAATATAGCTACACATGCATGTGCACTCACTCACTCACACACACACACACACACACACATGCACACATCTATATATATATACTCTCTCTCTCTCTCTTTCTCACACACACACCACACACACACACACACACACACACACACACACATATACACTCTCTCTTTCACACACACACACACACACTCTATACCCATGTATATATACACACACTCTCTCTGTCTCTCACAAACACACATACACTCAAACACACACTCAAACACACACACACTCAAGGATGAGCTATGTATTCACAGCATTAATCCAGACCCAGGGCAAAGACTTTCAGGTGGGACCATCCCACTAAGCAACACAACATGCTTATGCAATGTAATGGGTTTTTTAGCTTACACTCTGAATTACACCCACGCCAGCACAGTCGTTCAGTCTCTGAACCATACCTGTCAACATTTAGCTTTCCAAAAACGGGAGATTCTTTTTTTCGGGGTCAGTGTTTATGCCGGATCTGTGTTTGCATATTTAATACGTTTCATACACGTGTTTCAACACTGCATTTCGGTCGTTGCTTTTACCTTACGCATGCCAGTTATGTATCTGCCAGCTGCCTGCCTGCAGTCTACTTCCAAAACTCCAAAGCTGCTTGCTGTCAGATTTGGTTCCGAGGGCACAAGTTCAGTGTATCAACAACACTCAATAACAGTTTATGTGATGTATGGATTATGTTAAATTTCCAACAATTTCACAACAGCTGGTTCTGGAGTAGGCCATTCAACTAGCCCACTTGCTTACGACGAGACTCAGGCTGCGCAGTCGGCACCCGCTTCCTTTTTTGGGTTTTGGGTTGCCAAGTTTTAGCCTATGACTAAACGCTTGAAATTGAAACTAAGTGATCGTGTATGTGTAGGGTGTATTTCATACACAATCTGGCAACCTGAATGGATCAATGATTTTAAAATGAAGTTTGATGGCCATGCAAATTACGGGAGTTTTCCGGGAGAAATAACAAAACGGGAGGGTGCTGGGAGATGACCTTGAAATACGGGAGAAACCCGGGAAAAACGGGAGTGCTGACAGGTATGCTCTGAGCGTACTGAAGATGCTGTGTTCTCACACACAGTTATGTGATCACTGCTGACATGAAGCCAATGCAGACCATATCATGCATGAATGCTATGTGCAGCCACACAGGCGCCTAAGGATTAGAACTAGGGAGTGAAAGAATGGCATGCACCTCTACACGTCTCTACTACACACAGAAGTAACACAAAAGTAACACAGATGAAAACATCAGAATACATACAGAAATACCCCAGATTTCTACAGTATCTGTGTCTGAGAAATTCATCAGTGCACATGGACACTAGCATTCTATTGTTTGCATCAATGGTTGGTGGACAATATGAAGATAGATTCATACACACATAACGAGGGAAGCCGTCAAACAACATGTTATGTTTTCAGTTTGTTTCTGTGAGCATTTAGCATACTTTCAGTTGGTTAAAGGAGTGATTTTCTCCACTCTCCCCTGATGGGCGTTTGGCTCGTGTTTTCCTGTCCAAGAGCATGATCTAGCAGCACTGGTTTGCGCAGGAGGCTTTTGTAAGTGCGACACCCACCCATCTGTTCTCTGCACCTGCGTGCCACGCCGTGCTTCAGCACTAATGGAAATGTTTGTTGTTAGTGGGAGGTCCACTTTGTTAGGCTTTCGGATTTCACTCTCGCAGCGTGGCACACCGAGCTGATGGACTGTACAGGCTGCCTCTCGATTTCCACCGCAAGACTATCCAGAATTTACTACAAATTAACTCACTTAATAACCGCAGGGAGAGTCCTTTTTTTCTTTATCCTGCAAAACGCAGAGACTTACTTCCTATTACAAATATTGAATTCATGAATATTTAAGCTCCCACCCACACCCAAATGGTGCAATTGAGTTCATTATTTATTTTACAGTGTTTCAATAATTAATGCCATGTATATGAGAGCTGCTCGGTCTGGCACAGCCGCCCATAATTAAAGACTCTGCCAGCTCTGTGAAGCCCGCTATCACTAAAAGCATTACAGCGGATTTGAAACTTTCACTGCTTTTTTTGTGGGGGGTTGTGTGTCTGTGTGTGTGTGTGTGTGTGTGTGTGTGTGTGTGTGTGTGTGTGTGTTTTGATGTAGCTATTGGTTGACCCCCGTTCCATCCGTCTCTTTCTCTCTCTCCATCTCTCTCTATCTCTCTCTCTCTCTAGGAAGATACATGGCTTTTGAATTAAAGCGTTTCATGTGAGGGAGTGCCTGACGGACAGCTGATACGTCCAGAGTTCTCCTCCCTCTTCAGGAGAAGGCCAGCCAGCCAGCCAGCCTCGAAACCAGCTCTCTCCTGGACCCCAGCGTTTGATGGAGCCGCCACTCACTCTGGAGTCTGGTAACGGTTAAATGATAGGGACAGTAACAGCAAGGGCAGAGCTTTTCTCCCGGATATATTTCTAAAAAAAAACAGGGAGAGTGAAATGCCAAGAACATGATTTATGTGGACCCTTAGTTAAGTGCCGACCTTAAAAATATGTGCTTTCATAATAAATGACTCTCTCAAGCATAACACAAATCAATAGTGTCTAAAAAAGGTATTCTCCTCTTTGGCTTCCTGTACTAAAAGCACAGATCTATTGAGCTAGCCACAGCCTTCCTATCTCTTAACCCCCTTTCTCCTCTCTCAACAAGTCACACACCATCTCCGCTATTAAGTTATTTTCTTCCTCCTCAGAAGTGGTTCAGAGACCATCTCGGATACGCAGCCAGAACAAAAGTTTCAAGGACGTCCGGGGTTACAGTGATGGGGGAGGCAGCTTTCATCTGAACAAAAGCCATCTAGAGAGAGCCTGACGTTGGAGCGGATTGGCAATAGATCTTGGCCCTGCGTGGCACAAATCCAGACAACCCATATCAGGGCCGTATCAGGGCCAGATCCTCGACGACTGGTCTCCACAATGCACGCGCAGACCAGAGAAGGATTGGGCTTAATTACTGCGGCCATAACTGGGTGTCTCTGGTGAAGTGCAGGGCTTAATTACGACTGCAGTGTGAGGAGCTGGAGCTGTAATTACTTTGGCTGCCACTCGGGGACCCCCAGCCTCTCAGCAGCAGGGTCGTGACCGCACTCCCCCAGCGGTGCCAACCAAAGAGTATGCATAGCGGAGCAAGATAGCTTGTCGTAGTTCCTGTCTATGGACGCAAAATGGGGATTGAGTCCTGTCTGCATAAAGAGGTGTGTCGTTGACGTATTGATGAGCATACTGTAGCATCTGGCCAACAGCAGCAGAATAAATAACAGGCACATACCTTATGTAAGGTCGATTTTTTCTAGATTGGAATGCTCAAAAATGCTAAAAATGTACCTGAAATGGTCAGAAGGGTTTGAGGATCATGAAAACGTGCCCAGAATTCACATTCATAACTCTATAGAACCAAGACCTAAGCATATGTGGGGAAATTCTGAGCTATGGCCATAGACTTCAATGGAACAGTCGCTCCCCACACGATCCGTGGCTCCTGATGAAATATCTTGCTCCGCCATGTATAATCTTGGGGTCAATTCAGAGAGCTCCGGTTGGGTGAGGTGGGTATGGATGTGGGATGGGGCGCCGCCCCTTTAGTGGAGTTATGCAAAGCCAGCATATGTGCCATCTCGTGGCCTGTGTCATGACATAAGTGGCCCCAGTGCACCACATGCATCAGAAGAAAAAGCTGTTCAGATGTATGCAGTGATATACACACATCTCTTTGCATTGAGACATTCCCTCTTATGTATGATCTACTCTAAAGAGAGATACTTTTTCTTTTTACTTTTGAACAGCCTCTGCAACATTTGAGTGAAAAAGAGCATTCACATCAGTGATGCACCCGCAGGCTTAGGCATAAAAAAGCTGTTAGATCTTAAACATCAAACCCTCATAGCCCAATGACCAGGGATCCTCTAACAAACCATACTTTTTCAAAGACTTGGGCATTGAAGAGAGAGAGACATAGATAGAGACAGAGAGAGAGAGAGACTATAATGTACAGCAGGCACACCATCAAACCAAAATAAGGTACAGTATTTTTGTATTAAAAAAAACATTTCTATTGAAGTATAAGATCCCTTTACAGACCATTAAGGGAAAATGTTTCATCTTTCCCCTGACTTACAAATTATGCCATAGAATCTGACGTGACCAGTCAACAGATCAAAATATTTTGACCTGTTCACAAATCCCTATGGTCACAAAGATGATGGTTAGTTTCAACATAAACAACAGTTGTATTGTTTTTACCAATGACTATCCATATCATAATTAGTTTGGTAATGGCCTACATGACATAAGCAGTACTGATAGACAACTGATAGCACCTTTATCCATAGCAAATAGTTTCAAAGTAATTAATAACTTAATTTGATTTTTCAGTGTAATTAATTATGTGTTAGGCAGTCATTCATACAATGGTATGCAAATGATGCACATAGCTTCTTCAATTAGGTTATAATAGTTTAGTGATCAATTCTTAAAGGTACATATATAAACTTTATTACAGGCTCTAGACCCAACAGCAAGACATACAACAACAACAACAACAGCAACAACAACAACAACAACAAAAGGAATAGATACATAAACACATACAAACCAACTCTGATTCATGAGAGTCTTAACAGGCACCCATACCAATTTTTCCACAAATATGCATACATTTGTATGCTTTATATACATATCACCACTGGCCAATCTCAGTATCGCAAATTGTTTGGCCGAATCTCAAAATAAAAATCTATGAGCCACTCTATTGTGGTGATTAACAAGTTGCCTTTTTGTGAGATATTATAAAAGTCTATCTTCCTATTCCTCCATGTCTCCTAAGGGTCTCCTTATGAAAAGGACTGACCAGAGATGGTGTCTAATGAAGAACAAGACTCATATGAAAAGTAACCATTGGAAACCATACCATAACCATAGGAAACTGGCATTAGTTTACTTCATTTTGAGCACTGATATCTACAACATACCCTGCCGTTCGAAGGTTTGGGGTCACTTAGACCAGTGTTTCTCAAACTTTTTCAGACCAAGGACCACTTAACCAGTAAAAAAAACATCACGGACCACCTAGCTAATAGACACAATAGGCCTACTCACTGAACCACCTTGCTAATTGTCTTTGCACCTTGCTTATTGTGTCAGAGGATTCATGATTTAAATTGGCATAGCTTACATAGGCAGTGTTGCAGAACTGTTTGGATTCACATACAAGTTGGTTCAATATTGCAAACAACTCATCTATATTATGTTTTACCACATCTGCTTACGGACCACTTGGGATAGCTTGCGGACCACCAGTGGTCCCCGGACCACACTTTGAGAAACACTGACTTAGACATTTCCATTCCACTCCATTAAAGACAGAATACCAGCTGAGATCAGTTGCATTGTTTTTTTTTTAATCAGGGCAGCAGATTTCAGATTACAGTATGTGCTTAGATAATTGCAAAACGGTTCTCCAATGTTTTCTCAGTTAGCCTTTTAAAATGATATCAGATTAGCAAACAGAATGTGCCTTTGGAACATTCGCTGATAATGGGCAATGTAGATATTGCATTACAGATCAGCATTTCTTTCTACAACAGTCATCATTTACAATATTAATGATGAAAATAAGGACATTTCTAAGTGACTCCAAACTTTTGAACGGTAGTGTATGTAGATGTATATTTTACATACATCTTATCCACTGTAATTTTAGACATACATACTAAGCACATCCAGGTCTTCTCATTACTTCTCCATTACTCACTCCAAGTAAGATGGCTTCAGTGTCATGTGGAATTCAAAGAATAATTACAACAGAAATCAGCTGTTAACATTCCAATACCGCTGTCCTGTTCCTCTCGCGGGTGAGATTGGTTCCAGAGTAGTAGTCCTAACCCCACACTCTCTTATGTCCTGTGGTAAACTGGCTGTCTGTCAAACGAATCAAGAGCTGTCTTTCAAAGTACCCATCCATGGGAGCTGACAGAAGTGGCTCTGACTGTCAAATTACCCCCGATTCAGTCTTCAAGGGAAATTTAGAGGCTGTTGAGGCAGGGATGGTAGAGTGCTAACTTCGAGTGTGTGTGTGTGTGTGGGAGGTGACATCTCCCTCATGAATAATCCTATTTCATGAATAAAAAAGCTTTTTATTTGAGAGGCGTTTTGGAGACGCATAATGTCTCGCCACAAAAACGTCACTCAAAAGGAGGGAGTGGGCCCAGTCTCCGCCACTGACAGCAATCCCAGTCTTAAATCATATCAATCCAGTTTTATTTATTACCAGAGGGCCCTGAGAATGCAGAGAGACAGACAGAGAGAAGAGAGTGAAAGGAAGAGACAGAGAAGAAAGAGGAAGAGAAACTGAGGGAGTGTGAGAGGGAGATAAAGAGAATGATAGAAAGAAAGAAAGAGAGAGAGAGAGGATAGCCCTCTCTAATTGATGGAGTATTTTCATCTTTAATGTTATCACTTGTGAGCTAAATCGCAATCAGAGTCAGCTCTGGTTTCTGATGAAGAACTGGGCCTGTATGCCTATATGTTCCCCAAGAGATGGACAGAAAAAAAAGGAATAGAGAAGGCAGAGGAGAAAAAGACAGAACAGAGACAAAGATGGAGGGCACAGAGGATCAGGTGGTGTCATCTTGGGGCTGGGCAGGCGGCAGTACCTAATCGGGAGCTTCAGGAGGATTCCCGGTTGGCCGTTGACATTTTGGGCCGGTCTGAATATCATGAGCTTAAATATAATATTTCTGAAGTTCATTTGCTGTGCCCTCGCGCCACCTCAGCACACTGGGCTGTGTGGTCGCAGCCCCGTACTCGCATTTTTTTTTCAAATATTAACAAAAGTAGCACTCACAAAAACTGTTTGGAAGTCGCAACCATGTCTATATTTGCAATAATTGTGGGGAGTATATGAGCGGCCCCTCCTCCAGTGGCACAGCCCTAACGAACTGTTATGTGTGCAGGGGAGACATAGACTAATAATGATTAATTTTACTGTAAAGTAACCCCGGATCTCAAAAGCCCTCGAAAACAAAATATTATTAAAATGTGTGTTGGGTCCTCCTCACATGGAAGATCTAACGTATAGTTTCAGTGAGCAAATAGGCCTGTTGAGAGAAACTACTGTAGAGGAGCATTCAAATTTGGCAGAGACGCAGGAGAGGAAGTGTGCATTTACAGGGCTTGTCACTGTTTTGTGGCAGACTAGAAGCAATCTTGCCTAGCTCGGGTAGGCTATGCTATGTGTAGAAATAAAATGGCCAGGAGTTGGTGAGTATTCAAGTCATATTTTTTTTTTTTCTCCTGAAGTTAATGAATGAAATTACTGGCATCTCCAGATTTCACTCTGATGCATACGTAGCTACCAGTCTGCCAAAGTTCTCGTGCAAGAACAAATAATGTAATGCAAAACTAGCAACTGATCATAACATGATTCCATTGCCATTCCATTGCTATTCCTACTATATTAACTCCTATCCTGTAAAGACGCATCCCATCATCCCCCCACCTGTCTTTCTTACAGATAGTGTAGTTGGAGACATATTTACTTAACTGCCCCCCAAGGTCTGCTGGAACTTGTAATTTCCCGGTAAAATGAAGTGCCATTCCGGCTCTGGCCCTGGGGCTGGGGCTAGAATGGGCTTGTGTAGTTTGGTTTCTTCCTCTCTCAGCAGAAGTGCCTTTGCTCCACACAGGGATCTCCGGAGTTGTCTTCAGGTGTGTTTGGCCTCCTGCGTGTGCTGGTGCTTATTTGTAGTTGTTACCCAGCCCAGCTGAAGGTCAGGTAAGGGCTAATTGAATGCTGCTGTGAAATCACACATATGAGACCACCTAAATAAAATAAATAAAAAAATAAATAATTTAAGATGTTGTGAAATCTGATTTTTTCTGACAAGAAAACATTACATATTCAAGATCTCTGTTGACCGCCTGACCCTGAGCAGCAGCTGAGGTGGAATATAGGAGAAAAAGAAGCTGTTTGGCTTTTCTTTGGTGTGCCCATCTCTCTCTCTCTCTCTCTCTCTCTCTCTCTCTTTCTATTTCTCTATCTTTCTCTTTTTCTTTCTCTATCTTAAGTTGTGGCAGCTTATGTATTGATTACCCTTGCTTCCACCGTATAAATGTGTGTGTGTGTGTGTGTGTGTGTGTGTGTGTGTGGCAGAAACGGTGCTCTCTGTATTTCCACCAGTGCAAAGGGCTGGAGTCAGACTACTCCCACACACACACACAACCAAACACACACACACACACACACACACACACAACCAAACACACACACACACACACACAAACAAACACACACACACACACACACACAACACACACACACACACACACACACACACATGATAGATTGCCATGGCCCCAGTGTCCAGATGGGATTACATATGTGTGAGACATTAATATACAACACCAAACATGTGCAGACACACACACAACTGACATGCACCCATACCTCAGCTCACACACAAGCAGAAAAAATAAACACATATGCAGGCACAAAAATACACATACCGACACACAAAAGACATAAATGCAAGAACACACACACAAATACAAAAAATACGCACCTCTGGGCTTATTGTACCACTCCACTCCAAATAAGAGCAAGTCACCTCTCCAATCAGACCAGCAGTCATAAAAGTGCCAGGCCCTGGGAGACTAACTGCCCACTGTACTGGCAGCCTGGGGGAAGGCCAGACCTAACCAACCCATCTATCAGGATAGCTGGGAGAGAGAGAGAGAGACAGAGACAGAGATATGTTGAGCCACCAAATGTAACCCGTAAACAATCCCATGGATATTAACGGCTGTTTTAGCCAAAAAGAGGGGATTTCTCTCTGCACTGCTCTAAAAAATCTGATGGGATGTGTGTGCAAGTCAAGATTACTTACAGTTTCTTTTTAAACGTAACTTAACTGACAGCCAAACACTTTCACCCGCATAGATCACAGAGAACCCCTAATGTTCTTACTGTCAGACACACTTCAGAGCACACCATCACACTTCACACTTACTGCTACCCACACACATACATACACATACACACTCAGACACACACACACACACACACACACACGCACACATATACTGCACTCTCTACACATTCTCACACACAGAGACACACACGCACACACACAAACATACAGTACACACACACACACACACACACAGTTGCTTAGCTGCCTCACTGACATACAGCTCATTGAGTCATCTCCTGATCCTTTACATTGGCCTGCCCTTTTCTGACCCTGTTTCATGCTGTGTTACGCTAACAGATTACACACACAATCACACACACACACACACACACACACGCACGCACACATACACTGCACACACACACACACACACTTCTCTCTTCATTGCTCCCTCCCTCCATGACACCCTGACATAACTATTCAATTTGCAGCCGTCCCCAGAGCTGATGGTGGAGCCCGCTCCACGTCCGGACCAAATCTGTGCCAGAGTCAAGTCCGCCACCACCTGGGCCGTGACCGGCGTCCATTCAATGAAGTGGCCAGGGCCCGGTGACACCGAACGACCGCCACGCCCCTTTAATGGAAACATGGTGCGCGGAGAGATTCACATTAGGAGACGCAATGAGGCACGCAGTAGCAATTCTCTTCTACGCGTCCTGTATTATAAGTTAGAGCGCAGCGCAGAAGGTCCTGGCCAGCCAGGGCCATGATTAAAGCAATTCATCATCGCCATGCGTTATTAAAATGCTTCCTCTGGCACCTCTTGGCCCTGTGCATTTGCACGCTCCGCTGACACGCAGGGGCGCAAAGGAGCGCACCAGAGTGAGTGAGAGAGAGAGAGAGGGAGAGAGAGAGAGAGATGAAGAGAGAGAAAGAGAGGGAGGGAGAGATGGAGAGACAATGGACCAAGGAGGTGGGGGAGGGGTGGCCCTTTGAAAAGCATTTGTCCTTCTGGCTTTCTGTATCATTGTGTCCTCAGTGCTGCCATTAAGTTTCTTTTTAAAGGGATTTGCCACATAGATTTCCAATGGAATGCATAGAATGAAAATGAAAGGGAAATTGATGGAACCATGGCAGGTGTGTACATTGTGCATTTATATGTCTGATGTGTGTGCATATGTGTGTGTGTGTGTTTGTGTGTGTGTGTGTTTGTGTGTGTGTGTGTTCTCTCAGCAAGCAAACTGTATGTTAGCATGGCCCATGGACCCTGTGAATGAATCGGCCATATTTGCCAACAGGCAAAGAAAAGAAAAGAAATCTGCACTAACAAAACTTTGAACTTTGATCTACTGCGCGGGTGAGGCAGACGTGCCCGTGGCACTGTGTGGGTGAGGCAGACGTGCCCGTGGCACTGTGTGGGTGAGGCAGACGTGCCCGTGGCACTGTGTGGGTGAGGCAGACGTGCCCGTGGCACTGTGTGGGTGAGGCAGTGGAAGCTCAGACACACACGGGTGGCAAAGCCCTGACCATGCTATTTTGAATCCCTACAGCATGCTATAGCCCAGGGTCCTTCTTTACTCAGACCCCACAGTTTTTACTTGTTTTATATAACTAATGCATTAGGGAAGTGAGTTCTATTGCACACAGCAGCTGATTAAGGCAGAGCCATCGGGTATTAACACCGAAGCGCTCCACCTCAACCTTTATGACCCGAGTGTCATAAAGTTGCTGATAAAAAAGTAAAGAGGCGAGTACAAGAAAGAGAGATGAACTCTAATGTGGGGATGGGGGTGGGGTGTGGGGGTCGGTCCATTTATCATCTATTCATCGCTATGACCTATCTGGCCTCTATTTTCCAAGTGCTCTGCTGGCTTCCCACCCTGACCATAAACATTAATGATTTGTTATTACAGTGCCTTTTACACACACACACACTTCTCTCTTCATTGCTCCCTCCCTCCATGACACCCCTGACATAACTATTCAATTTGCAGCCGTCCCAGAGCTGATGGTGGAGCCCGGCTTCCACGTCCGACCAAATCTGTGCTAGAGTCAAGTCCGCCACCACCTGGGCCATGGACAAGGCCCATTCAATGAAGTGGCTAGGGCCCGTGACACCGAGTCCACGCCCTTTAATGGAAACATGGTGCTTGTGGAGAGATTCACATTAGGATTTTTAATGAGGCACGAGTAGCAATTCTCTTCTGGCGTCCTGTATTATAAGTTAGAGCAAAGCGCCAGAAAGGTCCTGGCCAGCCAGGGCCATGATTAAAGCAATTCATCATCGCCATGCGTTATTAAAATGCTTCCTCTGGCACCTCTTGGCCCTGTGTGCATTTGCAGCTCAGCTGACACGCAGGGGCAAAGGGAGCACCAGAGTGAGTGAGAGAGAGAGAGAGGGGAGAGAGAGAGAGAGATGAAGAGAGAGAAAGAGAGGAGGGAGAGATGGAGAGACAATGGACCAAGGAGGTGGGGAGGGGTGGCCCTTTGAAAGCATTTGTCCTTCTGGCTTTCTGTATCATTGTGTCCTCAGTGCTGCCATTAAGTTTCTTTTTAAAGGGATTTTGCCACATAGATTTCCAATGGAATGCATAGAATGAAAATGAAAGGGAAATTGATGGAACCATGGCAGGTGTGTACATTGTGCATTTATATGTCTGATGTGTGTGCATATGTGTGTGTGTGTGTTTGTGTGTGTGTGTGTGTGTGTGTGTGTTCTCTCTCAGCAAGCAAACTGTATGTTAGCATGGCCCATGGACCCCTGTGAATGAATCGCCATATTTGCCAACAGGCAAAGAAAAAAAAAAGAAATCTGCACTAACAAAACTTTGAACTTTGATCTACCGCGCGGGTGAGGCAGACGTGCCCGTGGCACTGTGTGGGTGAGGCAGGACGTGCCCGTGGCACTGTGTGGGTGAGGCAGACGTGCCCGCGGCACTGTGTGGGTGAGGCAGACGTGCCCGATGGGCACTGTGTGGGTGAGGCAGTGGAAGCTCAGACACACACGGGTGGCAAAGCCCTGACCATGCTATTTTGAATCCCTACAGCATGCTATAGCCCAGGGTCCTTCTTTACTCAGACCCCACAGTTTTTACTTGTTTTATATAACTAATGCATTAGGGAAGTGAGTTCTATTGCACACAGCAGCTGATTAAGGCAGAGCCATCGGGTATTAACACCGAAGCGCTCCACCTCAACCTTTATGACCCGAGTGTCATAAAGTTGCTGATAAAAAAGTAAAGAGGCGAGTACAAGAAAGAGAGATGAACTCTAATGTGGGGATGGGGGTGGGGTGTGGGGGTCGGTCCATTTATCATCTATTCATCGCTATGACCTATCTGGCCTCTATTTTCCAAGTGCTCTGCTGGCTTCCCACCCTGACCATAAACATTAATGATTTGTTATTACAGTGCCTTTTACACACACACACACACTCTCTCTTTCTCTCTCTCTCTCACACACACAGACACATTCGCTCTCTCTCTCTCACACACACACACACACACACACACACACATATACACACAAAGTCACACAGCACATTCACACACATGCACATGATAATGAGAAAAGTTTGCTGTGAATTTCAGCTTAATAATCATTTTCTGTCTCCTAAAATCTACCTCCAGTCTTCATCATAGTGAATGCGTTGGTTGAACCTTTACGACACCATCTAATGATTATCTTTTCACATGACACAAGGAGGTCATACCCAGCTTTTCTATAAGGGCAAACCAGTTCTAGAATGTCCATGTTCCAGTAATTCCACCCCTGGACCATAGTGGAATTCAGAAACCATTCCGTAATGATGTTGCTAATAGGGTGTTGTAAATGCATAGTATAGTGTTCTATTAGATTATGCTCTGTCATCTAAACACTTACGAGTGGATAATGGTCTTAGCTTCCTCTGATTGCTGCATTGTTTTCTCTCAAAAGCACTTCAGGCCAGTTCAGATCAACAACACACCAATTACGGGAGGCCTAAAAGAGACAAATCACCATAGAACAAAACAAAACCAAAACAACAGAATGGAAAGTGGTCATGGAACGATATTGCCATCCATATAAATGGAATATCAATGGCAATGTGATTGAAAACACAATGGTAAACTAGATGTACCGCATAGCGCTACAAAATATGACCGCCGCTCAGTCCTGTACATCCGTTCCGCGAAAATAAATCACACTTGAATTTGTCTCCATCTTTTACTCCATCCCCCACTCTTTTGTGTATGCTTGTTTGGCATGCCTGAGTGTGTGTGTGCGGCTGCACAGAAAGTAGCCTACTGGTGCTGAAAAGGTGAATAGATTGTAGAATAGCCAAAGAAGATGTAGCATTGTTATAAAACCTTTAAAATCTCTAAACAATCACAAGTAGGGCAGTTCATCACAGTTCATCCATTGCAACTGGATTGATGAAAGGTCACTTACACCTGTAGGCTACATTGTATTTGGGAAAAGCAAAAGGTATCAGCATAATGTTATTTATTTATTTATTTATTTATTTATAAACAAAAACATCTGTCAGTTCCATGCCGTTTTCAACAGCTATCAAAACAAAGGTCATTTTGGATGGATGGATTTTTGTGAATGTTTCTTCTTCTACATAAGATTTTAGTCATCTTTAGTTTATGTGATACTTTATTGTCAATGCACAAATTAAGTAACAGTAGTCTGAAACGAAATGCTGTTTTACATCTAACCAGTGGTGCAAATAACTGACATGTCCAAATGGGCCTTGATGAAATGCGTCACTAGACTGTTCATACACATTTTAACGGCCCAAAGTTGAAGAGCTGTTGTCCGTTATTGTTCGTGTAAATATAGGCTGATTCATGTTCCCTTGCATTGTGTAACTGAGGTCCATGGCTAGTCTGGCTTTCACCAGACCAAGCTCAATCTTTAAAAAAATCAAAAAATAAATAGCGGGCAGATCAGGCTGGGTTCACCCAGCCTAGTCCATAGGCACCCAATATTGTTTAATTTTCCGATTGAGATATCCACGCTCTGGCTATTCTAAATGCAAAAATGCATCAGGGAGTTATGACAAAACTGTAACTAACAAACTAGATCCTAATAGAAAGCTGTTAGCTTCCCTAAGCTACAGGTAGGTTTATAAGGTAGGCATATTTACAACATAAATTGTCAATAGGCTATGCTGGCGACACAAATAAAATCTCCTTTGGAAACCAATGGCTTACGCCTTACAGTATCAAGCGGACTTAAACTGCCATATCGTGGCGAAAAGTTGTAATCAAATTCACGCAGCTCCATGAGTCAAGGAAAGCGCGAATGAAGTTGCCACTTCTAAATGGGACGGGACCCACTACACAGTAGGTCCTAGCTTAAGGTGTGTTGCTAAAGCAGCCATAATGAAATGAAGGTGTCATTGTTTGGATACTTCACACACACGTGCTTTTTAATTTCACAGACTACAACTACCAAGCTGGAATCAAAACGCATCGATTCCCCTCTCACACCCTGCACGCACTTAAAACAAATAAACAGGCATCTCAGTCTCACGCATGTATAGGCAAAACTGTAGGCTATCAGACTAGAGCTTAGATCGGGCCCAAAAAATCAAGCCCGACCCTACCCGAGCCCGTGCACATTGTGCCCGAGTCCGACCCGGCCCGACACTATGGGTGTGTTCGAAACGGGTAAAGTTGCTGTCTTTTAAGATATCTAACTGGGGAGCAAGGCAGCAAGTGCGGTTCGAAACCGAAAAAAACAAATTCTGCTGCCTTTTAAGATATCTTAGAATTCCCAAATAACGGTCATTTTTGAAGGCAGCATCGATGCACACTTCATGCTGCCTCCTACCCATAATCCCTTGCGGCAACGTCTGAAACAGCTGTGAAAGGTAAACAAACATGGCGGATGACATCGGTAATGGCTGCTGAATCTGTTTAAAATGTCATTTGTGTGATCTTATTTTGCTTAGGATTTGCAGATTACAGATTAGAAATAAACAATTTACTATCTGATTATGCCATTGTTGTAACCATTAATAGCGTCTGGTCTGATATATATGCCGGCCGTAAAACTAATTTATACCGTTAGCCTGCTAGCTTACGTAAGCTAATTTAGTTTAACGTCAGGCCTTTGCTAACGTCATACCGAAGTGTTCTAGAGTGCTACGCTCATTTTTAAAAGATGCATTTAATCCAAAGTCATGTCTAGTGAGACAGCTCTCTATGTAGGGAGGGAGGCAGTAGGCAGCTGTCTCCCGTTTGGAACACACCCATTAAGTGTAATTATGAGCCCGAGCCCTAGCCCGATTTAAACCCGACATTTTTTAAATACGTGGGCCATTATAACTGACGTTCTCAACTACAATTCCGAGCTGTTTGAGCTACAGAAATCCGTTTAGAATTATATTAACGAATAATGCAACGGAGGATGAAGAATGTTGGCTAAACTATGTTTGTTTATTCAGAATGGAATGGATTACAAATGAATCCGAATGAAGAAACGTCACTTACAACGTAAAATTATGTCCCTGCAGCAAAACTCAACGCATTTCTCTGTGAGGGCTTGCCTCGCTCTCAGGTGTATGCTTGGAGAAGTGACAAAAGAGGACATTGAAGGCTGGCTATCATTATTTCTGTCATGGCAAGCCTGCTTCATGTTCATCTTAAAGTCTTTTTGCTGTCATAGGTGAACATCGTGCACACTTAATGCACGCAACAAAGCATACCTCCGACTTTTAATGTACCTGACAATTGCATACCTCCGACTTTTCTCCAAACTTGCTCGAAGTTATTTCTCCTGTTTTCATCTTCATCTACATCTTCAAGCTTCACGTTGCACTTAAGCTACACAATAGGCCTACAGCACAGCAGGCCCGGTGCGATGCGTGCGAGTAGAGAAGCTGCGCATGACACGTGTTGCGCAGATGACATTACAAATGACATTTTGTAACTCTGAGCCTAACTTGTATAACGTTGTATACACTTGTTACTTAGGCCTACTTTGATAAATATATAATATTTCTGAGTCTGACTATGGCATAGCTTTAGCTCCCCACCCTAGTAGGCTAATGATTTAAAAAAAAAAAAAAATTATTGATCAAGGACCCGGCCCGGCCCGAGGATAGTGGCTGGAAATATCGGGGTCAAATTCGAGCTCGGGCTCGGGCAGAGAATCTAAACTCTATATCAGACCGGTGTAACGTTGGTAAATCTTCCATTTCACAGAATGATTTTTGTAGCACGTGCAACAAATGACAGTTGAAAGATACAATTACGGTGCTGCTATCAATTTGCTTGGTATAACCGCATTTATAGTTTTCTACAAATGCAATCAATCAAATTGGCCTCCATCACTCAACCAAACGCTAACGGTAACATTACCTAGGTCCTTATTGATATTATAAGATTAACGTACCTGCAGTAAAAACCAAGCATGTCCGATAAACATCCTCAGATTTATTTCGGCTTCAAGAAGAAATGGGAATTACATTTCATGTGAACATCGTCCTATCCTTATTAGACGTTCTCTGCGGTAAACTACAGTCCTTGTAGGAAGCGTCCATTGTTTTTCCAACCTACTTTTAACTTCCAACAAAATTACGTCTCACTGCAACGATGCGCCATCTAGTGGACAAATGACTACTTATCGCCAATACTGGTAATGCAGCCATAATGATGATGATGAATATTTGGCTTTCTTTTAATCCTACTGAATTTGTAATTATGTATCGGCCGTTCTAATACCGATAGTATGTGGGTGCCTGTGTGTGTGTGTGTGTGTGTGTGTGTGCATGTGTATATGTGTGCACCGCCATCTACAGGCCAATGAGTGTACAGTCACTAAATGTACACATAACCTAATTTTTAGACCCCCATGGATGAAATTCTACGAAACTTGGCATACCCCCAGAGAATGCCAGGTCAATCATACACATACAATTTGGTGCAGTTCTGAACATCTTAACTGAAGATAGGGGCAATTAAAGCAGAATAATATTGCATTTTCATTTTTTACCGGGGGGGTGCAAATCACAAATGAGTGATTATGGGCCAGGTTGATGTGGGCCCTTGAGACCAACATACCATAAAAGATTCTTCATCCTCAGTGCCACGGTTCAGGTAGTTATTTAGGAAAAACTGCTTTTTTTGCGGTTCAGGGGGCCCAGCACGGGGGGGGGGAGTGGCCCCCGGGGACGAAACAAAAATTTTCCGTAAAAGTGTAGTGGGGCTACAGTGTACATACCCACCAAATGTCATGTGCACCGGTGTTTCGGTGTCCCGGGTATAGTTGACCAAAAATTCAGGAAGTAGATGACGGGGGAAAAAAAAAAAAACTTTGACAATCATTATATGACTGCTTCGCTAGCGGCGGTCATAAATATGATAATAAACAAAATACTCTTACTGGATTGGATGGTGACAACACAAACGACTACACAGCATTCTGTAGTGGATGTTGAAAAGACTACATCACTCCGCAGACTTTGCCCGCATCAGTAAACAAACACAAACACATACAAAATACAACCTCTAACTGGTGTCAAACGAACACAGACAAAATCTCCCTCTTGGTATGAACCTTGGACAGTCTGTGTCATGGCCTTTGCATTGCAGTGCTGGTCCCCCTCTTTACTGGTGGAAATGGCCAGAGGATATTTGTCAGCGGGCGGTTGTTTCTCCATGCTAATTGGCTGACTCCCCTGTCCTCCCTCCTCTCTGCAGCTAGGCTTGTTGGTGTGCCAGTCAGGTAAATAATAGTGTAAACGCGCTAATGATCTGAACCCAGATGCTCTCCGTCCTGCTGCTAAAGGTCACGCACCGCTTGATCTCCATGGAAAGACACTTAGCCCAGATAGTACCAGGGTGCATGTGTGGGAAGGGGCAATTTACTCTCTCCCTCTCTCTATCTCTCCCTCTCTCTCTTTCTCTCTAAGAATTAAAATAAGAACAATTAAAATGAAATTAACTCTGAGGGCTCACAGATAATATCAGTGTCCTTAACTGGCATGTGTCATGGCTAAATCGCTGCTTAAAGGTCGCTGTTTAAAGGTCCTACACTCCTACCTGGTTAACTAATCCAGCAAACAAATCTGTCTTTCCTGGTTGCTGTCCGTGGTGCTGAAATGTCTGTTTCCTCAGTCAGCAGAAAAAGTGAAACGATTGCAGACATCTCCATGTGTTGTAACCTTAGATGAAAGTTTACATTTCTTGTAAATTGTTTACATTTCCTGTAAATGGGTTTTTGTTTATATAAAATTGTTTATATTTACTATATTTGAGTAGATGGGGTATTTGGTACTATTGACAGCTGTCAATCATCTTCTTGGGCTCCTTCCAAATCTTACTCATAAAGCATCATATCAGGAGTGGTAGAAGAACTCAGGCATGGCAGAAAATAACTTCAATCTCACTATTATTGTGGACGGTGCACTGGTTACAATACAAGTGACCTAGAAAGTCATAAAGCAAAACATTTTAACCAACTTTTCCTGTGGTAATGAAATTGAGAGCTTGGACTCACTAAGTTAGAGATGGTCTAAGAGACAGATTTGATTCACTTTTCTGCCATTTGTATTGCGGGAAAAAAAAGTCTTCTCATAGAATTTCAGACAGCAATTTTGAGAACATGGAGACATTTGTGTGTGTGTGTGTGTGTGTGTGTGTGTGTGTGTGTGTGTGTGTGTGTGTATGTGTGTGTGTGTGTGCGTGTGTGTGCATGCGTGTGTGTGTCTGTCCAATCTTGAGCCCTCATCATTTCCAATCCCATCAAGACACATTCACTCCTTCTCAAAATGACAACGCTGGACAAATGAACAAATTCTGACATTGATTTCCCACTTTCCCACTGAATGGCCGTTGTCTTCCTCTGCAGAGGCTGACACAGTATTTTATGGCCTAAGGTGCCGTCTCGAAGTAGACAAGCTGTCACCGCATCAGCCCTTGACAGTGAAAGCCATCTAATTCCTCCATAAGGAGCCCAGGATAATTGAGTCAAACCAGACCCAATTATCTCTATTCAAGGACTGTGTATGTTTCCTGTTGATTTACACTATTCTGGGTTGGAATATGCATTATGTGTCTGAAATGTCTCCAAAGCTGTAATCTCCCATCTTCATTCAGTGTGTTATTTTCATTTCAATCCCTCGTTTTAGCACTCAGGTCTACTCATAAGCTTCTGTCAACTTTACAGAAGAAAATGGTGTAATCATTCATGGCATTCAAACACACCAATGTTTGGTGCAGTTTGTTACAGTGTACAGAGTTCTGGGAAATATTTCACACTTATCAAACAAGCTTGCCAGCTGTTCTGCTTAAATGGGTTTAATTGTAATTTAATCATAGGCATAATTACGTGTGTACAATATTTTTTTTATGAGCTGAATTTAATTTATTTACTCTTTCCTATCAACAGTTACATATCAAGGTATTTGGATTGGTTCAGATTTTTAAAATCTGTAATTTCTGTTTGTATGAGTTTATATATGTTTGTATGTGTTTATATGTGTTTATATGTGTTTGTATGTGTTTTTATGTGTTTGTATGTGTTTGTGTGTGTTTGTGATTTTATGTGTTAATATGTGTTTGTATGTGGGCTATTTGTTTTTCTGGCCCAATGTCTGAGAGGTTATTCCAGGCAAGTCTATCCTGAAGTCAGACTCCTTCATGGCACCCCCAAGCCAAATAAATCCTTTTGGATGCCCCCTCCTGACCACAATGTACCCAGTGATGCATGAGCTGTGCAGGCCCATTGCCTAATCAGCTACGCCTATAAAGTAACAAACTACTGAAGAGAAAGGCAGGGGCAGCCCAGCGTCATGTATTAAACCAGAGGAATAAAGAAGCCATAATGAGTGATGTCTGAGTCAAATTTCCCCCGAGGTCAGAGACTCTTGGGTGATTTACACTTTTAATTTGAAGGAGTCTGTGAGCCTTCTGTGGAGAGTACTGAACTCTGCTGTGTCTCTCGGCTGCGTCACCCTGCAGAGTCCGACCCTGACCGCCTAACAAACAGAACGGCGAGAGGTGTGAGGCCAAATAGAGTGCAGTGAGTTATTACGTGTCTCGGCGCGATAACCTCCGCATTGTACCAACGTGCTAAAACTGACTCAGACTATTAGTGTTCTATTTGTTCAGCAGAACATTCCCAGATAAGGGACTCCCCTTTTTTCATTCCAACGCCCATAGCCGCTCTCCCATCATAGCGCTGTCTGTGCGTGGACGTGATGGTAAAAGCGCTTTATAATTACGCCACTGGAGAAAGGTCACTCTCGCCACTACAGTCCAAATATGATTTCCAAAAAGTTATTTTCTAGTTCGCTGCTCCGTGACTTCTCAGTACTTTGTTGCAAAAAAAGAGTAAAACAAACAAATGACTTTAATCACTGCCTCAGTGCCAACAGCCCGTCTCTCTTAATTAACAAAACGGTGCAGGGAGTGGAGAGGAGAGAGAAAAGACAGAAAGAGAGAATAAACTTGAAGGAGCGTGACGTGAGTGACGGCCGAAGAGACAAGACTCGGGGAGCCAGCGGGCGAGGTGTGGCGAGGGAGACGCGGGCCCTCGGTGGACTCAGAGCGACCCCAACTGGCCTCGCGGGGGGACTACGGACACGACGCCGGCAGCACAGGCAATCAGCTCTGTGAACGCTGAAAGAGGAGACGGGGGACAGAGGACAGGGTGCCTGTTCTGGGAGAGTCTGCACTTTGGGCCGTCTAGTTTCTATTTATGACCACAGTCGCCTGGAAGTTTCTCGCTGCTTATTCGACAACTTTAGTTTGTCAGTTTCTCACTCCTCACTCTCACCCCCCACTGAGAATCAGAGCCGCATCTGTTTGGAGGACCTGTGCTGAGACAGTGTTAATTGCAAGACAGCGGCGGCGGTGTGAGTGTGTGTGTGTGTGTGTGTTGTGTGTGTGTGTGTGTGTGTGTGTGTGTGTGTGGATGGGGGGTTCAGAGTATTGGTGTGAAGTCCTCTGCTTCTCTGCTGCCAGTGGTTTTCCACCGGGTTTACCTATTTATAAAACAGCAATCCACATCTGGTAAGCGCCAGCCTCTGTTTGTCTATGTTAGATTACGTATTACACACAATACTGGACAGGCTTCCCAATGGAGAGAGGCTCGACTGTGTCACTGTGTGTAGTTCATATCCAGGCAGATACTGCATGCTCCATACATGTGTGCACTTGTTCCATTGCACATTGAGTTTAAAAAGTTCAGCATGGCCTGACTGTCAGCCGTCAGCACACTGACGACAATCACACAGGAGACAGATGACTGACTGTCTGGGCCAGGACCAAACGCGGAGCTACAAAGGCCTCAGAAGGTTTTGCACTCCAGATGGTTCGTCGCGCGCTAAGCTGGCAAGGCATTTGATGCCAACTGGAGCGGTCTCATGCCAGCTGTCAATCATGTGGCTACTTGTTATGCCCACACGGAGGGCATCACAGTTGGCAGCCGGTGCCAACAAGCCTCCAGTGAGTCTCCAGTCGAGAGCGAGACTAATTCACCTGTGCAAAAAAAAAAAAAAAAAAAAAAAGTTTTCTTTAGAAACTCGATATGGGCGGCTTGCAAATCCACCTGATGTGAACAGTGTTAGTGTCTTTGCAAAGGACAAAGAAGGACCAAAAAAAGTTAAGTGACCCCTTTTAGTGGCCCCTGATTGCTAACAAGTAAAGTTTGCGCTCGAGCAGGTTGGGTTTTGCTGTGACAAGTCTGAACAGGATGGCCTCTTGCTTTGCAGCTTTTTTAATTGGCTTTGACCTTTCAGTCGTCCTCTCCGCTCATCACCACCACGACGAGAAAACCGGAGAGAGGAGTGCAGCTGAGGAGTCTGTGGCTTTCACTGACTCTGACCCTGTCAGAATGAATCACCCTCTCTCTCTCTCTCTCCTTCACCTCCCCCTCTCTCTCTCCGCTTGCTTCATCCTGGTGATCACGTCCTATTCATTATGGTCTGCTGAGGTTTGGGTGACCTAAACCTGGTCCACTCACTCCTAAACTCACTGCCAGCTGCGCTCGCTTGATTTGTCTGTGAGCGTTCGCACTGCCCACGTCCAGCTCAATGATATCGATGATGGGCCAACTGTGCCGGTGTGTTTTCATCCCAAAACGCGCTGATTGTGGCTTTGTGTGTGCAGGGTCCCGTGTGGTCATAAAGGTAAAGAAAAGAGGAGACTGGAGCTGACATAAACTGCAAACTGGAGGGGACCTGTGGAGAGACGAAATGGCTCACCGCTTTCAGGAAGAGTCATTCTTAGTGGAGCGTGGACAGACATGACCCTCCTTCTCCCAGGCGCTCAGTTGACGAGTTTCAGGTGTTGTGGAAGAAAAAGCCTTGACCAGTGTGCACAAGCTGCTGTTTTTTTTTTATTTCTGCTGTTGTGAGTGGGTGGTCACTGTCGACAAGGTGACCACTCATCCCACGCACATTAAAATAGTAACGCTGCTGAGTGGCCCTCGCCTGTCCTCTCTTCTATACTCTCTTTTGAAAAGTTAAAAAGGCAGACAAGCGGAAAAAGCTTCTGGTAACTAAGCACATGGTTCTTGAGGGTACAGTGCACATTTTTTACGGATTTGCCACAATGAGGAACAATCCGAAGAGTCTAGTGTCTGCTGAGTCTCTCTTTCAGATCTCACTTCATTTCCCTGTTATTTATATTGGGCTTTCCTGACTTCTAAATGACATCATTTCTGCAGACCTGGAAGTGTGCATTAGTTTATCTAGTATCTTTCTTGACAAGAAAATGCTTCTCACCTATAATGAGGTTGACTGATGAATCAACAGCATCTTGTAGGCTGCACTGGTAAATAAAGCAATTATTTTAGAGGATATGTGTGTGTGTGTGTGCAAGGCACCTGCCTACTTGCATAAGACATACACTGTCTTCTCTACATTTAAGCTTGTACAGAATTTTGCAAACATATTCACAGAAAGACCACAATTAAAGTCGGCACACAGGAGAAAATGTCACTGTATTTAAGCCGAGGCTTTTTAAATTTGAATTCTAGCATATATCATGCTGTGTGTGTGTACTTTTTTAAACGACTAGCTTCCCTGTTGCACCGTATGCATTAACCTGCATTAGTCTGAGGGCCATTTGTTTGATTAAGAGTTTGAACTGTGACCCACGTGGCATTTGCGCCGTTGATGCGGAGGCCCGTGGATGTTTATTAGAGTGAGCCTGACGCGTGTCACCGGCTGCCGATGTTCTGCGCAACGGGCGCTTGACTGACACGTGACATTTCGTCCCGAAACAGCCCGGGAGGAGTAGCGTGACCCCGCCTGGTCCCTCGAGGTGGCACGGGCCGGCGGCGTCCATCCCTCGGAAGTGGTCGGGTGGCGTTCTCGGTGCGGGGGCCCCGGGGCCTTTGTTCTAATTAACCCTCTTAATGGGTTCAGCGGGCGCCCACTTCCACACTCCGTGGAGTCCGTCCTGCGCACGGTAATTCTAATACCGCACTAGTGGGGGAATGAGCAACTGAATGCCAAGAGGTGCAAGGTCTCACAGTATGTTTTTATACACCTCAGATACCCACAGAACCCAGCCTCAGAGATCTCTCTCTCTCTCTCACACACACACACACACACACACACACACACACACTCACACACACACAGTCTCTCTCTCTCTCTCTCTGGAACAACACTTCACTTCAACACTTCAACAGTTAATAAAGAGTGCATGAGCTGCTTATCATGTGTGTGTGTGTGTGTGTGTGTGCGTGAGGGTGGATGTGTATTTTTTCTTTCACAGAAAACCAAACTGTATGTTTGAAAACCGGAGCTGCTTGTGTGTGTGTGTGTGTGTGTGTGTATGTTTGTTTGTTTGTGTGTGTGTGTGTGTACATCTGAACAAAATGAAGAGCTAAAACACACAAACAGTATAATTTTATACTGAAACTAAAGTTTATGAGAAACTAAAACAGCATGCTGCTTCTTCTCCATTATAGAGCTGTGTAGTTAGGTTTTATTTGTGTTTTATTGGCTCTGCTCATGTTTGCAATGGCAGCTAGGACCCGTTAGGTTTTATTTGTGTTTTATTGGCTCTGCTCATGTTTGCGACTCTCAGCTTTCTCTGTGGTGGCGATGATAACACCAAAATAATGTGTCAGGGCACTTAAAGTGTGACTCACGCATCAACACTGCTAAGCAGTTCTTATCTTGGTTAAGCGTTAAACAATTGAGATTGAAGCACTGAGCGAAAATGTGCAAATTTGGTTAAATATCCAGACAAAGAGGCAATTCAGATAGCAGATGTCTTGGCTCTGATCTGATCACTGGATCCGTTCTAGATTAGGCCCACGTCTGTGCCACAGTCTGCTGTTATCTGGGAAAGCAGGAAGTGACTCTCCATTTAATGGGGAATGCTATTATCCTTGCACTCTGCCATGCTAGCTATGCCACTGAGCCTGACACCATCTCCCCTCTCCCTTAAGATCAGCCAAGTGAAACCAGTTGGGGAAAAACAATTCCATCTCAGCACAGTGGATAAATCTAGATCATGCTTAGGCTAGATCGTTGCAACGCCATGTTATCGGGAGGTTTTGATGAGGAGACAAAAGGCTGCTTCTCGATCACCAACCACAATTTGAAGATTGAAAGACATTTTCGTTTTATACTGGCATGTCTGCAATTGTATATACTATAGCATCCACTGGCCCAGGTTCAACATCTCTTAAAGACTTTCAAAAGGTCCACACTTTTCAGGTAGCCTTTATCATTCACAAAGTGTAGGCCACGCGTAGTGAATAGCATTGCAAATGTTATTCTATGGATGGCACAAAAGGTATAGTGATAGGCACAGTCATTTGTTAAGCAGCCTCTTGCCTATACAATATTTACTCTTCTGCTGCTATAGAAACAGAACATACAGATCAAACTTCTGTTGATTGTTCTCTGTTCAAGGTTTCGTTCTGTTCAAGGAGACTATTCCCCCTTGGCTCAGTCATTGTAACTGTGGAAAGAGACAATGGCCTTCACTGCTAGACAATGACCATTGTGAACTCAAAAATGGTATGTTTGCTATATTGATATGTTCCTGGGGACGAGCCAAACAGTTGGTGGCACATACAATACCACCGACTTTGGGTACTTTGGGTTCAATGCATTTACAGTATTGCTACCTCTCAGTTTTTCCTTTACCTATTGTTAGCATTGTCCTGTCATCCATTAGCTTCTAACACCATCCAGGGACCCAAATGACTAATATGAATGGCACATCTACAGGTCTTATCTACTAAAATATTTTTTAAAGGGAAAAAACAAGTGCAACTTTGTTTGAAAAAAGCAAAATCCACTCTAACCCGGAATGGTCACTCACGCTAGTCAGCAGTACTTAGCAGACACTTTCACGCGGTGACACGGCCTTGGTTATATGTTTGGTTATATGTCTGCATAACAAGGCACTGCAACCTGAAGCACTGTGAAAACGTATTGCTTTTTTACGGCACTGAAAACGTATGAAAACGTATGACTTTTTTACAGCACTGAAGATACCTTTGATGAGATAGCCCCATCTGTTGTTTTCAAGTTATGTTCACATTCACGGTCAATGTCATGCCACCCCCACCACCACCACCACCACCACCACACAGACACACATGACATGAGTAGCTCCATCAGGGACTCCTTCACATAGTCACTCATTCTCTCACTCTTTCAGGAAGGGAAAACTCAGACTCGTCTCTCTTCTTGTGGCTGAAGCACTAGGAGAGGTCCCATTTTAGCCTCACAAACAAGTTTGGTGACCTCCCATTGACCCGCAGCACTCCAGCAAAGATGCCCCGTGTGCCTGGCACTTCTGTGGCGCCCGCCATACTCATTAGTGGCATCCTGGAAACGTAATGAGTGGCACAAGCGAGAGTGGCCGCAGCGGTAGCATAGAGGCGGCGGCCGACGCGATGGCGGCGATCAGGTCAGGGGCCAGGGTGGGAATAGGATGGACAGCAGGTCGGCTAATGGAGTAACGCTCTCCCCGGGCTTCCCGGAGGGGCCGAGGCCTCGGGCCTGCATGCCCAAACACTCATTAGAGGTGTCTGAGGAACACACACCAACAGCCATCAGCTCAGGCACACACACACACACACACACACACACACACACACACACACACACAAACACACACACACACAAACACAAACGCACACACACATATCTACACCCATATACCCTATACGATATAAAAACAGACATACATACACCCATATACCCTATACTATATAAAAACAGACATCTACACCCATATACCCTATACTACTCTATAAAAACAGACATCTACACCCATATACCCTATACTACTCTATAAAAACAGACATACATACACCCATATACCCTATACAAACAGACAAAACTACCGTGGGGTCGCCAATTATTTTCTGTATTCAGTCTGAAATTATTATTAGGTGAAACAAAGGAAAATAATATTGGCCTTTTCTGCCTTTTTCTTATTTACACGCAGTTAAGAGAAGAGAGAGATTTTTTTTCGTCTTTCAACGAGATCTGGTTCAGTCTATGGGCTACTGGTCCGCTGATAGAAACAATGTAACTATCTGCTCCCACTATGCAAACTCAACTTGTTCCCGCTATTTTAAGTAAAACAAAACAAAAGACATAGGTAGCCTACTAGCCAAAATGGACAGGTGGCTGCTTAAAAAATTAAACGAAAGCTCGGAAGTGGCATCTACCAGTGCGTCTACTCCTCCGTGATCCTCAGATGGGACAAGTCTACAGGCCGGTGAGAATAAAAAAGAACAAACGGCGCGTCGGCTTTATCAGAAAGAATTTCTGAAATATGCATTCACTTGCCAAGTTAAAGATAACCTCAACCACCAGAAAAGGGAAATAAAAAAAATATTGTTATTGTTATTGTTATCGCCATAAATATAATGAATGTAATGTTGTAGGCCTAATGCTGCATGTGTATGTGTGTGTGTGTGTGCTTGTGTGTCGTGGCCACGCACATACAGCTCTGATCTGATATGGCGGCAGCCTACACTTGTTTAATCGTGATTGTTTGGTTTTTCGGTTCTTGTTCATATGGAGTAAATAAAACAAATGACTTTGCTTTTCTAGTTTTTGCTTGATTTAGTTGTTAACGTTTGAGGGGGGTATTTGAGTAAGGACTTAGAATGGGTTTGGGGAAAGTGGGGTCGCCAGACCTCGCCATACTTTTTTGTGGGGTCGCCAGACAAAAAGTTTAAGAACCACTGCTCTAAACTACTCTATGCAAACAGACATATACACCCATCAACCTTGTGCAAACAGACATATATATAGTATATATTGTGGGCATCCGTGGCATCCACGGATGAGGTGCCCTTAAGCAAGGCACCTAACCCCCAACTGCTCCCCTGACATTGGATTAAGGGCTGCCCACTGCTCTGGGTGTGTATGTGTGCTCCTAGTGTGGGTGTGCTCCTAGGGAGCTCACTGCTCTAAATGTGTGTGTGTATGAATAGTGCACACAACCATGCGTAAAATGCAGAGAATACATTTCTAGGAACTTCCTACAGGACTATACAGTATAACTTAACATACACCCATATACTCTATACAGACAGAGATCTATACACCCATATACTCTACACAAACATACACCCATATACTCTATACAAATAGACATGCATACAGTACATGAGACCAATAAGGTAGTGATGGGGTGGTGATGGCTCTCTTGGATGTACACATACTGTATATTCCATACATGTCAACATAACTCAACACCAAGAGCAGTGTGAAGGGGACCGATGACTATGTGGTCATTTTACACTGCAGCACTCTTCCATTTCCTCAGAACACGCTCAAATGAAATGACATTAGAAATCATGGAGGATGATCAAAACCCTCTACACACTCCCATACATCACTAAGCACATGGGTAACTTAATGTAAATGTAAATACATCGGTTTATTTTGTAATGAGTAGCTTTTTATTCAAGACACTTTGGCACATAACATTTTTCTGCAACGATGCTAACCTCCACTTATAGATACTGTTGGCTTTCTATAATTTACCATCTCTTAAAACGAAGTGTACATTTGAAATATTGACTGATTCTCCCGTGCATCTGTGGACCAACACCACGACCATCTGCACTAAGCCTGCTTATGCATCATCAAAATGTATGGTTTAGCGTTAAAAGCACCTACAAATGTTCTTAATGATTAGATGCATCTGGAGAGGGGGCGTGTGGCTGACGAGTAATGAGAAGAAGTATGTTTAGCCTCCAGCGGAGCCCGAGCGATTGGTCATGCTTCAGAAGGCTGCGGAGATGAGGAGAGATGGAGGAGAGGAGGAGAAGAGGAGGAGAGGAGGAGGGGAGCAGGAGGATGTTGTCTGTTGCCATGGAGTGGGGCTGTGTGAGGATGGAGTTGATTCATGGGGGAAAGTACAGAGAGGAAGATGCAGCCAGTGAACAGAGCGAACATCACAGTTATTAAAGCACCAGCTAATGCTGAGCCCAGAGAGGGATACAATGAAAGAGTGTGTTTTAGAGAGGGAGGTGGAGGGAGAGGGGGAGGGTGAGAGAGAGATAGAGAGGAACAGAGAGAGAGAAAGAGAGAGAGAGTTGGAGAGATGTTTCAAGGCAGCTGTCATTACAGACCTGTGTTCTCAGTGCTGCCTACACTTCCTCTAAACATAGAGAGATGGAACAAATATCAGCTCTAGTCTCTCCCTCTCATTCCACTCACTGGTTGCTGTCCGTCCACTTGCTCAATTACTTCTTTTTCATTCGTTCTTTCTTTCTTTCTTTTTTCTCCCGTCCACATCACTCTCGCTTTTACTTTATCTTTCTTTCTAAAAAAATGTCTTTCTAACCCTCTCTCTCTCTCTCTCTCTCTCTCTCTCTCTCTCTCTCTCTCTCTCTCTCTATCCGTTGTGTGTGTGGGAGAGGGAATGAGAGAGCTGGTGTGACAGACACAAATGGACCTGAGCTAAATGTGTAATTAATGACTTCTGGGAAGAGCTGAGATGGGAGGTCAGAGAGACAACAGAGCCGAGAACGCCGGATGAGGGATGGTATCCTCTAATGTATGTGGGCACTGCCACTGAATACACACACACACACACACACACACACACATAGACACGAATGAACAGATTGAATACATAGTTGATTTGCAATAGCCTACTGCTTCATGGGCAGACACACACAAATTGTCTTTATCCTTCCTGTAATGATCATAATATAGCATCTTGCATCCACAATCCTACTGTACAATGCAAACACAGTCATTTTCATGGCAACTCTCTCACAGTTCTCTACCCCATAACAACACTGTGAGGTGAAACGTGATTGCATGGAAACATGATTGCATGGATGATCTAGTTCTTCTGAGGTGGCCTATGAGGCTATCCCACATAAGAGGGGGTTCACGCCACAGTCAGCAATAATCTGGGTTCATTTCCACACACACCCAGAGACCATAGACCCCCACCCACCCACTCACTCAACACACACACACACCCACACACACACTGTTGGCACTGCAGGGACAAGGCCATGGCCCTATCCTCTCCGCTGTGGAAACTTATGGGGTTCTTGTGACACCCCCAGCCTCCATCAACCCAATGAAGCAGCCATCCATCAAGCTCTGCAATTAACACCAAGTGTCACGTCAAAACCCAGAGATTACCACAATCCTTCTGTAACAAGATTTACCCATTTATGCTTTTTTCTATCTGCCTTTCTTGTAACCCCTGGTTATCTTCTCTCCCTTTCATTCTCTATCCCTCTCTCTCTTTCCCTCCATCTCTCTCTCTCTCTCTCTCACCCCTTCTCGCCTATTCTCTCTTTGCAGCCCTAATTGAACTGGCAGGGAGGGGGGGGCGCAGGGGCCACTACCTGATTAGGCCGCTACATTCAGTGGTGGCAGTGATGGCAAATCCATCTTGTAATAAAACCGAGATGGATTATTGCTTTTTTCTGCAGAGAAGGCGAACAAGAATCCCGGCACTTTTCACCGCTCCTTATTGCTGCACATAAATCCATTAGAGAGGCCATGGAGGCTTTGCTATTTATCTCATATCTCTCTCTCGCGCGCGCGTGCGTGCAAACACCACACACACACACACACACACACATACATACATACGCCCACACACTGAGAACACACTCACACATATGAAAAATACTCTCACACACACACACACACACAAACACACACCACACACAATGATATCTTCACATAAATCCATGCTCACATACAAACAAACTAGCACAAAGACATGTGCGCGCACACACACACACACACACACACACACACACACACACACACACACAAACAAATAATATTCACTGAAAATATAAATGTCCCTCTACATCTGCCACAGCTCTCACATAGCTCTGTGTCTCCCGCCCTCTCCTTTCTCTCTTCATTTACACACACACACACACACACACACACACACACACACACACACACACACACACACACACACACTTTACAGGAAGACACAGATGCTGACATTACACATGATGGGTATACCTGCTGTCCCCCAGAGACAAATATTCAGTGTTGCATTTACACACCCACACCAGCATGCAAACACAAATAAACACACACACACAAACACCTGCACATGCATTCACACAAGTAAACACAAGCATGCACGCTCACACACAGACCTGCACACACACACACACACACACACACACACACACACACACACACCTGCACATCTGTTTAGAACACCCAGCTGCCACAGCGTTCTGCTGTTGGCTTCTTTTGATTTCTCCAAGGTGCAAACCTGCCTCCTGTTTCACCTGCTCTCTCTTCCCCGAGAACCAGTAGCCCCCTGGTTCACCAGCCCCACCACCAGCAGCAGCAGCACCACCACTACCAGCACCACCAGCAGCAGCAGCAGCCCAGCACCACCACCACCAGCAGCAGCAGCAGCCCAGCACCACCACCACCAGCAGCAGCAGCAGCAACAGCAGCCCACCACCACCAGCAGCAGCAGCAGCACCACCACCACCACCACCACCAGCACCACCACCACCACCAGCAGCACCAGCAGCAGCAGCACCACTCTGCTGAGGGATTCTGTCCACATTAAAGCTCTCCCTGCTCTCTCCTCTCTCTGTGGCCGCTTCTCTCTTTTGAGAGAGCGCTTTTAATCCCCCACACCTCCAGGCCTCTGAGCCTCTCATCCCCACTTCATTTAAACTACATTCCAAAAAAATTGACAGAGAGAGAGAGAAAGATAGGAGGGGGAGAATGAAAGAGGGATAGGCCACTAAAGCGATGGGTGACAGAAGAAAGGAGAGTGTGAGAGATTCTTTCACAGCCATTTAACTAAATCAAATGACTTGCTTTGAATGGAGAAGGGGGTTAGATCCCTTCTCATTTGAAATGAAAAATGTCATTAATATTCCAACTCTTCCTCGCGGGCAAGGTAGCTGACGACCTCCTGTTAACTCTGTCTACTGTCACTTAAGCTCTGGAGGTGGGTGGGGGAGAGGGAGGGAGGGAAAGAGGTCTCGACTTCAGACAGGAGAGAGTGAGTTTGATGTCAGTGAAATCACTCATGCCTTTACAGACAGACATGACCTCTTACATGGCTTAACCCTCACTCAGGCCCAGAGCTGCCTTTAAGGACACTGGACTTAGTAGTGTGTGCTTTTCCCAGGATAATGGAAGTGGTCCGATTCATTAAATATGAGCTTAACTGAATACACTTTACAGATGTGTGGTATCAGGACCTGTGTTGTACGTACTGTAAGAAAAACTGGTTCTTGTCTCCAAGAAAAAATATGTGGCAAATATGAAGTATTTTGATTGTTGTGTTTAGGTGGCTCTCATCCTTCAACCCAGTCACATGATGCCATTTGGGGTCTTCATAGTGTATGTTTCAAAACATGGCTGTGTCAGTGCCTCCTGCTATGGGACATGGAGCTAGACACAGCTGACATCTTTGCTTCACTCTTCACTGATAAAGTAGCAGCTATTAGTAGTCAGTTCTCTGAACCGTGCAATCACAACCTGCCTCCCCAGGCTAAGGGCGCAACAACAAACCTTATATGCAGCAGTCTGACTGCATACCCTCAGCCCACCCTCGTTTATGTTGCATAATTTCCTTTATTTACCCCTCTCACTGAGAAAAGGTGTCTCAACTCCCATCATGCAGCTGTCCTACTAACATGCCCATTAGACCCTATTCCTACCAACCTCCTCCAAGACATATCTCCTATCATCACACCAGCAATCACATATGTGATTAATATTTCACTGGCTTCTGGTACATTTCCAACTGCATATAAACTGGCTTGGGTAACTCTGCTGCTTAAAAAGCCTTCCCTTGTTCCCACCCAAGTAGAGAGCTATCGCCTGATCTCACTCCTCCCATTCCACTCTAAGGCTATAGAAAGGTTGGCTTCCAAACAAGCCACAGAATTCCTCTCATGGAATGTCCTCCTTCATCCTAACCAGTCTGGGTTCAAAAGTGACCCCTCCACAGAGACGGCTCTGTTGTCTGTGACAGAAGCCTTAAAATCTGCCAGAGCAGCAGCTCGGTCCTCAGTTCTCATCTTGTTTGACCTATCAGCTGCTTTTGATACGATCAACCACCGCATCCTGCTATCTATACTCTCAAACATGGGCCTTACAGGCAAAGCGCCCTCCTGGTTTGAATCCTACCTCCCTGGGCAATCATTCAATTTGTCATAGCTCGGACACTTGTCCGCATCTCACTGCCTCGTTTCAGAGGTGCCCCAAGGCTCAGTACCGGGGCCCGTTCATCTTACTTCCTCGTCTCAGAGGTACCCCAAGGCTCAGTGCTGGAGCTGGCTTCTCATATCACTGCTACACAGATGATACACAAGTATATATATATATATCTTTCACCCCTGATGATGCCACAGTCTCGGCACGGCTCTCACATTGTCTGTCTGCATATCCGCCTGGATGAAGGAACATCACCTCCAACTAAACCTCTCAAAAACATAGGTATCATGATTGATGACCAGCTAACCTCTGCCCAACAGGCCACCCAGCTCCTGGTACAGATCATGGTTTTCTTGACTACAACGCCCTCCTCAAAGGCCGTCTGGCTTGTGCGGTGAAACCAGACGGTACAAAACACAACAGTCTGGTTTTCAGTCAACCGAAAAAGGGTATATCATCCCACTGGTCATTGAGCTCCACTGGCTACCCTTAAGGCTGTTTTATGCTTCTGCTTCGACTCAGTGCACACAGTGCTGATTTCAAAACGTTACTGACAAATAACCACTTTACAATCAGATAACCCCATCATCACCAAATATGTCTGAGTTAAACTAGCATGTTGCTACTACTCACAGTAGACGGCTTGAAGCAGCCAGTTCAACACAAACGGCGAGTTGACCAATCACAGTCCTTACAATCTGTGTCGCCTCTTTGGAGGTGCGCGTCAGGCGACGGCGGTGGGCTTGGAGGGGGTACATGGCGACGCGGAGGGCTCTGCGGGGCTACGCCATCGATTAGACGCAGAAGCATAAAACAGCCCTTTAGTCGCATTAAATTTACATCACTAATTACTGCTTACAAAGGGATTGCTGGGTCTGCCCCCACTTTCTTCAGTGCTCAATGTTACCCCTTGCCCCCTGCGCTCCTCCAAGGAACAGCGTCTGGCACTGCCACCCTTACACACACAGCGGTCCAGACTCTTCTCATTTGTAGTCCCCCAAAGGTGGAACGACCTGCCAAGTGCCACCAGAGCAGCGACATCCTTCTCCATCTTCAAGAAGCTCTTGAAGACCCAACGAGACCTAACAACCTAACACTTCTAACAAGCTAACCCACCTTACACACACTTACAGTAGCATGCACTTCCCTCTCCTCTCTCCTCTACCTCCTTCTTCTACCACTTCCTCCTCCTATCACACTTTGTCTAGTACTTCAGTGTTTCCCACAGAACTGGATTCAATTTGTGGCGGTAGCTGACTTGGACAAGGGGGGTGGGGGGGCGCATCGTCTTGGTAGTGTATAGGTCTAATTGAGTGCCTGTCACTTGAGGGAACCCTTGCAAATTGCAATTGTAACACAGTTTAAAGGCTGCTGATGTGTGGATGCAATTCATAACGTTTTCTACATAGTTAAAATAAAGGTTCGTACTTCTCCTTGGGACAAGCACTTTTGAGTTCTTCCAATTTGAGTTCTTCCATTTACATCGGGATTTTGCAAACATTCAGTGTCAGAGTCAATAAAATGAGACCTTCAACGAAATTGACAAGCAGCTGTAAGTAGGCTAAGCATGCTCGGCATCCAAACAGTATTCTAACGTTAGCTTTGAGATACTGCTTGATTGCATAACTTAACTAGTTTAGTCTCTTCAATGTAGCCTACTATGTTGTGGTAAGATCTTAGCAGAGTTAACTTCAATGCAGCAGTTTTGAACAAATTTGCTTTACAGTGATGGAGAATCAAATATCACCAAGTTGTGAAACATCATGTCATGAAAATCCCTTGACCCATGGAGAAGTTGGTGACACACTTAGTGTATAATTCATTGTTTCCTTCTCAGAGAGGAAGCAACAACTTGACATATGAAGTGTGTATTCATTGGTGTCAAGATGTGTGGCGCACCGTGCCCGACACACTGTGGGGGAAGACGCTGTGTAGGGCTGCGTGCCGATCTGGCTTTGCACTCCTTTTGTTGTCTTGGAGAGAGAGCGCTAGTTTGCTGTCATTCCCAAGGCAGTGCGGATGAAAAACTACATGCTGATTGTGTTAGCAGGCCACCCACTTTGTCTAGCCATCCACTGTGTGACAGTGACAGTGGACGTGAGAATAAGAATATGTGTATGTGTGTCTATGAATGTGTGTGTGTCTGCATGTGCATAGAAGTGTGGAATTGAATGGTTGAATATATAAATGTGAATGTGGTGCGTGTTTAAGTGTGTGTGTGTGTGTGTGAGTGGGTATGTGTTTCAATGTGCAGTCTGCCATACATCTGAAAGTGCTGCTGCTTTTAAATGGAGGAGAAAAAGGGTGATAAATGAGAAGGCAGGATAAAGGAGGAGGTGGGAAGAGCTACGGAGGAGTCGGAGGAGTCGGAGGTGTATGGAGGTGGACAGAAGAAAGCACAGCGGAAAGACACTTACACACGCACGCAGCTAATGAATCATCCATGAAGTTTACTGTAATTGTGTTTTTACGCTTCTGCTCTCCTCTGGCTTCATTGTCACCACTTTGATGGAATTTCTCTGATTCTTCTTAGTGTCAGTAGACTCTGCAGACACACTCAAACACACACACACACACACACACACATACCAGGCGTCTGGTCAACTTGAGCACATAGCCATTCACTTTAATGTCAAGGCAGAAAAATCGAACACATTTCATGGACAGGACATTTTGTCCCTTTCTGAGAAAAGATGTGCAAAAGCTGCAGCCAATCGCCTCGATGTCCACACAGACTCCCATTCTCCTGCGTGTTTGAGTGTGTGTGTGTGTGTGTGTGTGTCTGTGTGTGTGGCTCCCATTATCCTGCATGTTTGAGTGTGTGTGTGTGTGTGTGTGTGTGTGTGTGTGTGTGTGGCTCCCATTCTCTCCAGTGGCATAAGTACAACTAGAAGACGACCTAGCAGAGTCCGTACCTGCAATCACGCTCGCCGGGGTACGTGCTGTCCTTCGCCGTGCGTCTCCTGGTCAGACAAAGCTGAGAGACTGAGTGGCCTGAGAGAGTGTATGTGCGTGTGTGTGTGAGTGTGTCTGAGTGATGGCCAGATTAGGTAGCAGCTCTCAGGCAGAGAGTGAAGAGATTGTGGATCACATGATCGTAGGCCTTACCGAGAGCCTGATTGAGAGCAGGCACAAGTCCAGACAGCTGAAGCTGCACTAGCAGGTCTGGGCCCAACCTGGGGAATATCCTGCCCGGAGTCGGGCCTTTAGCGGTGGAGGAAGAAAAGACGAAGAAAGAGGGAATGATGGGATAGTGTGGGGATCTGAGGAGGAAATGAAATATTTGGCGTGGAAGACTTGGCGTTCTCAACTGCCAGTGAGGTTTATGGTCTTCCGTGTGCAAATCCTCGCGCCTAGGGATGGCAAATCCATTCGGAGGGGGTCTCTTCCTCCAGAACAAGCCCAGACCCAGCCAAAATTGGTTTTGGAGAAATAGCCATTTATCTGTCGTCCAGAGGGGGATGGACATAAATAGCTGGCTGCTCTAACAAGCTTGCTTGCACTCGATAAACATATTAGCAGGCCTGGCCCTCCCTTCTCTCTCTTGCTCTCTCTCTGTCTCTCTCTCTCTCATCCTTGCTCTCCCTGCGTCTGAATTTATTTTCTCTTCCACTCATTCTCTTCCAAATGCTTGCCACTTTTTCTGGTGCTTGGTTTCTCTCAAATACCCTCTCACTAGCTAACTGTGGCTTACGATCTTACCTTCAGCGCTTTTCAAGACTCTCATCTCCACCAGGCCTTCTCCAGCTAATCTTTTCCACTTTCTTCTCTCCACTCAAGTATCTGCCTTTGATTTTATCAGGTGCTTATGTTTAGGTCAAATCTGATTGTCGCAAATGCAGATGCCTGCATATTAACCATATCTACATAAACAAATGTATATCCACTCAAATCCCTGCATTTTCTCTCTCTCTCTCCTGATCGGTCCTTCTTTATTCCTCTTCTCTTTGCCTTCTTACTATATTCCACCCTCATTTTTCTCTCTCTCTCTCTCTCTCTCTCTCTCTCTCTCACACTCCACTGCTCTCATCTTCAGTCCTGCACTGCCCTCTATTGGGCTTTCTGTCTGATGCGCCACCGGTGTTTCCACTCGGACTGCATGGTGCCCTGAGGAGTCCACAAAAAGCTGTATCCCAATACATGCACTTATGCCCTCGCCACACACTAATTGCCCTCAAGGTTCAATTATTGTGAAGTGGAGATCATGGTTAAAGAAGGCAATTTAAAGGAATTGGAAGCAGAATGGGGATTTGTCTTGGCCGCCCTACAACGGCCTCACAAAATCATCACCTAAAGGGTCATAACCAAATGATGAGACTTCAGCCAATGCTTTTACTGTGTGCATCCAGGGAAAGAGCTAGTGCCACCTACAATAGAGTATGTCTATATTGGCATAAAGCCTCCAGTATAGCCTACCCTTTGTATTGTCTATTGGATGTGGCCTCTTTTGAAAAAACCAAGTGTTGGTAACATGGTCTTATCTTATTTGTCATATGACATGAATGAATAACAATCTTGCATGGGAACTTAATGTTATTTCAAAAAAGACTAAATGAAGACGCGGTCCTATAATGTGACCACCAGTCACCAGGGTCAACCAAACACTCCCCTACTGGCTAATGGAGACTGAAGCTGTAGTCGGCCCTACGTTGGTGCTCATGCGTACTGCACATAAGTGCTCTCTGCAGGCTGTTTGTGTTGTGTGGTTTAGTGCGCGAGAAGAGCTCCAGTATTTGTGTGAGTGTCTATTTATTTCTGTGCCTGCGTTCATTAGTTTCACAATCCCTCATCCGGTGTTCTCGGCTCTGTTGTCTCTCTGACCTCCCATCTCAGCTCTTCCCAGAAGTCATTAATTACACATTTAGCTCAGGTCCATTTGTGTCTGTCACACCAGCTCTCTCATTAGTGGGCCCAAGAGGCCTGCCGGAGAGCTGGCTAATGCGATTTGCCTCCGTCTTTTACACAAAACCATTCAGACAAATGGAACCGCTCCTGCTTGCCGTGCAGCTTTACAAAGACTTTTTTTGCAGAAGGCTGACCTGACAAACCTCTGTGAGATGAATGGACTCAGGGGCTTGTGTGTTTTGTGCGTGTGTCCCTCTGGCTTTGAGGCATGGTAATTATTAAAGATGTGTATGCCGATGCATTGCATTGCAGTTCAGAAACGGTCTTCATGCTGTTCTCAAGCAAGAAAACATTGCAAACTTTTGTGATGTGTCACTGCCGCAAAGAATATGCCCCTCACCCTTCTCCATGAGAAGTAGCCAAACCTTTAAGGTACATGCCAACTTTTTTGGAAATTAGCTTATTCTCCGTCTGCCCCAGAGTTAGATGATACATACCCATCTTGGCTCTGTGCGTGCAGTAACTCAGTCGGACGCACCCACCATACCGTAAGCCTAGCTTAGTAGGCTATAGCTCACTCAGGTGGCTGACACCAACTAGCCTAATAGCTTCCATAAGTGACAAAAGAACTCCAACACAACATGTTGTGTCTAGTATAATTATAATGTGTACAAATACAAATGTAAAATGACAGCTATTTTCTAGGCATATACATACTTAACACATTCAGGCAAAGCACTGTAACTTGGGCTGAGTGACTTGCAGGCAGCATCTGAAAAGACCTGGTGTTACTTCTGCAAATCCCAAGCAGTGCTTCACCTGAATGAGAATATAGTTTGTATCAGAGCCCTATAAGGCTCTGGTTTGTATATACTTAGAAAATTGCTGTCTCATTTGAGTGTCACAATATGTAAATAAAAAATGTTGGAGTTCTTTTGTGACTTTTGGGAGCTAAAAGCTAGCAGGTTCCAACCACCTCAATATGCTATGCTAAGCTAGGCTATTGGGTGCGTCAGACGGAGTTACTGCACACACACAGATGAGAAGTGTATGAATCATCTAAGGGGGAGGCGGCAAATAAATTAATTCCCAAAATGTTAGTGTGTTCCTTCAATGAAATTGAGTAAAATGTTCACCTGTTTAAGGTCATGTTTGTAGCTGTTGTTAGAGTTGCATTTCAAGCTGTTTTGTAGTACGGAACCCAGGAGGTGTCATTGCAGGATATTTTTGTGTATCGAGAAAATGTACGCTCATTTTAGTAAATTGTGCACTCATTTTTACCAAATTGTGGTCTCAATTTAGTAAATCGTGCACACATTTGACTATATTGTGCGCACGTTTTACTAAATTGTGCGCTCAATTTACATTTAATACGTGTGCCCAATTTAGTAAAATGAGCACATGATTTAGAAAAATCACTGCACTTTTTCTGGATATATGCCAAAAAATATTGTGCAATGACCCCTCCAGGGTTAGGAAATGTTGCTGTTTCCATGATTTTATGTGATTTCTAGTGTTTTGAAACATGTTGATGATTTCACAATTTCAGCACACCTTCATGCATTGGATAACACCATTCAGATGTACTTGCATCATGTTTTCTCCCATAGGACATGCCCCAGTCCAAGATTTGAGAGAAACTGAAGCAGTTGTGTGCTAGTCTAACCTTAAAGGAACCATATGTAAGATTGTGGCCAAAACTGGTACTGCAATCACTTTCAAATTACTGTAGAGCGGTGTATCCCCTCCCCCTCTCCCCTGACTTGAGGTTGCCAACCCAGATGCTGAAACACTACTGACTTTGTGATTAGTAGATAGGTGGAGGGTGGCGCATCAGGCCAAAACACAACATGACATGACAAAACACAACATCAACATCAGTTGAGGGCTGCAACTTCACTTTTTAAATGACAATAACCTGGCCAGACTACTGTTGTTAGTGATATAAGTATTTGAAATGAACATGATTTCTTAATGTCTAGTGACATATCAGGGTCATTTTATGATTAATTGAAATACATTTCTTACATACGGTTCCTTTAAACAAAAGGAGAAGTGTATCATTTGTTCTTGAGATATTGCAATCCCTTCCATCACCACTAGAGAGCACTGTGGTAAACAACTTCAAGCAACTGCAACCAACTTTCTCCAAACTTATGAACTCATAAGATGAAAGTGTGATTTCCATCATGGCCACTTGAGGGTGCTAGAGCACTTACAACATGACATGACACAGGCAGACAAGTGGCATGCATGTCCAAGAACACCACACTTTATTCATGTAAGGAAAATCTTGATTCTGCTAACAACCTCCTAGACTCAGTAAAACCCCTTAATTGTGTGTCTGACATTAATTCATATTCATTTTTTTTGTTTTGTTTTTTGTTTGTTTTTTAAACCAATGAAGGTCAGTGGAACCTTTCATTACATAAGCTATCACACTTATCATTACAGTGAATGGTAATTCACTTCACTATAATTGGCTTAACAAATGAACTAAAAGGAACAGTGTCTATTTCTCGTTAGAAAGGCACAGTAAAGATGTGATGTGGGATGTGGAGCAGAAACAGATTTCATACATTCACTTCATTAACGTTATTGCATTGTAGGCTATTAAGAATACTGTTTTTCTCAGTTGCTTTGGCACATTTCTCAGATCTGGTAATTCTCAAAACAGTTTGTTCATACTCCATATCATCTTATTACTTGTGCACATTATTGAAGCAGATTTTCTACAAATGCTGTTTTTTTAAATATCAATGTATAATGTCATGTTGGTCAAAAAGATCCCTGCTGAATAGTCCTACCCCATAAAACAAATTGGCCTTATTTCATCACTTGTGTCATTACATGCAAATGTTTTGAAAGTTGTCATAGTCTGTCTAGCATATCTAAATGTGACCTGACAAATAGTTACATCAGAATGTATAGAAAGATGTACAGCTCTGACCAAGGGGTGTTTTACTGTATATTGGCTTTTTTCAATTGCACAATGCTGTGAAAGCCTGTGTTTTCTTTATACTGTTACAATGTCTGTCAAAAAGAAAAACACTTTGAAACATATCTGTCTTGCAATCAACCCCCCTCCACACACAATAATGTGTAACTTTGTAGTTTTGAAATAGATAGTAAATAGTGCTGCCTTGCACATTGTACATTAGAAAATACTTAGGCCTACAGAGTAAACTGTCACATTAACAACAAGACAAGGTTGACTATCCTTACATAAACAATGGCATTATGACTTGTCATTTTGATTGCACTGTTTCATTAGCATACACTTTTGTAGGTTATCAATATGCTTATCAACTCATTTTATTAAATTGTGCGTTCAATTTAGTAAATCGTGTGCACATTTAACTATATACGTTTTACTAAATTGTTTACAAACAAATTAAATGAGAGCGCAAATTAGTTAAATGAGCAAACTTTTTAGTAAACTGTGCTCACAATCTAGTATATTGTGCTCACAATTTAGTAGAATGTGTGCACAATCTACTAAATTGAGAGCACAATTTACTAAAATGAGCACTTAGAGTAAAACTTGTGCCCAATTTAGTAAAATTAGCACACAATTTAGTAAACTGAGTCCGCGTTGATATACAACAAAAAGATTTAGCGCACGTGGTGGATATAGCATAATAGGGCCTACACCAAAAAAATATCTTGCAATGACCCCTCCATGGTAGGCTACAGTATAAAATAGACAATAAAAGAAAAACATAATGATAGGCTGTTCAATATAGCCTACATAAAAATTAACACACACCCATTAATAACAAAAAATATTTAGCAAAAAGGAATGAACAGCAGAAAAGGCTATATAATGCAAATGTGGACCGATGGATATGGCTTGACAGAACACGGCCTTGCCCTTTCCATCTCTCTAACTTTGCGTAGACTAGTTATCCATTTACTTCCTGTATTACGTTGATAAAGAAGCAACAATGACTACCATGGCAACAGTGGGTGCCCCCTGTCTTGCGCGCAAATGGCATACACCTGAGTCCCGTGTATCCGTGAGTGCGCACTGCACGCAGGAGACCACATTCGGTAGGCTGGGTGCGCTTGCAGGGTTCGGGAGATAATGGCAAGGGTTCTGCACAACTCTAACCCATCAAGTCCAAACAAATCGCCACGTTATGGACAACGAATTATATTCACAGGTAGGCCTGCGCACATTTTGACATTTTCATGCATTTCAGTATTCAAACCCATAGATTAAAATGTCTCTTTTTACCCATGTAATAGCCCACAAACTTTGAGGAAAATACCTCATCAATTGTGTCTTAGGTCCTGACGGAGTAGGTGATTATAGAACCAAGCAACAGGACTTCCCTAGATTCATAGGAATCGGCCCGTTATCTCCCGAAAGCACCGGAGACCTAAACTACCTGTTCCGCGCTGCCCCGAGCGCCCCGCCGCCCTTGCCGAAGCACTGCTATGTTGGCGGTGTGGGCTGGGGCGTGCAGTACTGCGGTGCCCTGAACGGCAGAACTCTGCTCAGTGATAACCGATTTAAGGTAATGGTTTATGTAACTCTTAGCAGATGCTTTGGTCCAAAGCGACTTACAATGACATCAAATAACATAACATGAACATTATTAACAGTTTAGAGTAAAGGCATGCCTGAATATATTTTTAAAATAGACTCAATAGAAATTAACACAATAGCCACATAACAATAACCATACCAACGGGACTCTGTGGGAAGTTAGGCTATAAGGTAGGCCTAAATAGATAAATCTACTTTTCGAAGATCCCAAAAACTGTTGTTAGAACTAAGATCATCATTAAATCATTCCTGTCTTGATTGTGACATATTTCTTGATAGAGGTCAGACACTCATCAAAGGATGAGAGTGGAGCTTATTGTTACCCAATAAACAGCAGCACGATATCACAATGTCCATGTGTTGGCTAGGCTATAGCCTACATTATTCTGATTCATTTGACTGAATGCAAGCAGATGCATCCAAGTTATTTCTCTATTACATATTATGTCAAATTAACTAAATGCTTACTGTCAAATGGGTTCTTTACACTTCTTTTTTGTGTAGCTATCTTTGTTATTTGAGTATCCTAACTTGGTAAAGCTTGTTAGTTTGGTTGGTTTGGCAGCCGTGGCCCACTGGTTAGCACTCTGGACTTGTAACCGGAGGGTTGCCGGTTCGAGCCCCGACCAGTGGGCCGCGGCTGAAGTGCCCTTGAGCAAGGCACCTAACCCCTCACTGCTCCCCGAGCACCGCCGTTGAAGCAGGCAGCTCACTGCGCCGGGATTAGTGTGTGCTTCACCTCACTGTGTGTTCACTGTGTGCTGAGTGTGTTTCACTAATTCACCGATTGGGTTAAATGCAGAGACCAAATTTCCCTCACGGGATCAAAAAAGTATATATACTTACTTATACATATAGGATATATTGTTCATCTGAGTGACTGTGACACATTATTTAAGAATTGTTGACTAAAGGTTTTATTTGTTTCCCACAGCGTGGTGAATTTCGCTCAGCAGTGGAAGACAGAATAACTCACAGATTCCAGAATCCATGGTAGGCCAGTACACAAACATGAACACACACACACACACAAACACACACACACGCGCGCACTTTTTATATACTTTATTTGATTCCACTTTACAAGTCAAGTTACATTTGGAATCAAATCTTCTGAATAATCCAGTAGATTAAAGCAGTTTAGCTATCTATCATGAGTCTACAGATTCAGGGGTATAGGAAGCATCATCTCTTCCCAATAAACATGCTTCCTATAATTGCTGATATGGAACAGTACTTCACTAGCTGCTTGGCCTTAGTTTTATACAGTATAGTCCCCCAATGCAAAATTCACGGACCGCCAACCTATGCACATGACCTAGGCTACCAAACACTAACACAATGAGCTGGCATTTGTATCCTATGTTCTCAATGGCAGAAATCAAAGGCTGGTATTTGAGCACACACACACGCACGCACACGCACACGCACGCACACACACACACACACACACACACACAAACATGCACATTCACAAACACACATGCGCGCACACACACATACACACACACACACACAAAGCATCCATCCGCTCGTATATGCATGCATGCACAGACATGGCCAAACATGCACACGCAACAGCTTAGTGTTTCCAAGCGGCATGCAAGAATGCTGATTGAGTCTCAGTACAGTAAACAGTGCAACACCTATGCTGTAGCCCTCTGGCTCTGCGTCCATTCACCTCCTGCCTGTCCTGTCCTGCCTCCCACACAGGTTTGTGCCGCCTCACGTTCTGGACAGGCAGGCCATGGGCGCCCGAGGCCGGCAAGCATGGACCCACAGCCTCTATGATAACTACTGCCAAGAGGAAAATCAAGAGTTCCGGCAGCTGAACAGGGTAAGGTGACCACAACGGGCTCAGGTTTCCTGTCAGGTCAAACAGACCCCAGGAAACAAACACACAGACACTGGGTGTAAGATGACCATGACTCACCTACTCACATGCATTCACTCACTCAATCATTCACTCACTCAATCATTCACTCACTCAATAATTCACTTACTCATCAACTATTCCTCACTTAGTCAATCAAGGTTTGCCTTCACTAACACTGATGGTGTCACCATATCATCCAGTCAGCCTATTTACTGAAGTGATAATGTCTTGCATTGTGCAACATTAAAATCTTTAAATTTGTGTTAAGCTTAGATAAAGGTATAGCACCCTTTTTGAGAAATAACAGTGTGGCATATAGTCCATTTTTACACTTTATGTCCACTCCACTTGTCATCTTACATTAACCCTTAAAGGAGTACCGTCACACCGGTGTGACGGGAATGTTGAGAAATGAACATTCTAAAGAATATCTGGGTTCATTGAATTCAACATAGAATTTTAGAACCTTCAATTGTTGCGGAACTTAGAATGTTCAAAAACCTACACCTTTAAGGGTTAAAACTACATACATCACCCAAAGGAAAGAAAAAGAGTAACACAAGTAACATGAATCATTCCGTTTATGTAGTTAATTTCTTCCACTTAGGCATTCTAATCCGCCCGCGTAAGATGGATTGTTACCATGCAACAAGTTTGCTTCAAAAGCAGTAGATGTGCAAATACTGTTTTTAACTCAGTGACACTATGTTCTTGTTTGAAATCCATCAGATTGTAAGTTAACCTCTCAACCCTTTTTACACTCAACAGCAGGCTGACACATTGGGCTGTGGCTGTTTACTCAAAGCCGTGGCAGGGGGTGCACAACACTCCCAGTTTGTTGCCATCTCCCTGCTCTGTTCTTACATACTTACTAGGTTAGATGCACTCATAGGGGCGAATTCTCCCATGTACCTAAGGGTGCGTAAGGGTATGTAAGTCAAAAAAAGTGTGCGTGCTCTTCAGCCTGCGCAAATTCTCACCTTCACTTAAATCTGTCATTTAAGCACGATGTACGGAGTTACGTCTTTTGCAACCCCAAAATCTGAGCGTTTCTTATGTATACAACTCTTGCGTGCATTCTGCCACTGACTTAAGCACCTTTCCAGCTACGCGCTCCTGAGGGATGCATTAAGGTCGCGCGCTACTACAAGGTGAAACAGAATGTTGCTTGATGTTGGCTGTAGGCCTAGTTCTAAATACATGTAGGTTACACAGAACTTTACAAATTAGCATTACAGTATCAAATTTGGTGCTTAATATGCTGATAGGGCTTGTTTTTCCCCATTACAGTGTCACACCCTGGCATATTTCCTGACATTGAATGAAAGTGCACACAAATCTACAAAAAATGAAACAGGTGCTGGGTAGCCTATAAGGCTGAGCCAACATATGAAAAAATAAAGAGATACCCAGAGTGTATCTCTCCGAGAGTGTTTTATGGGGCTATCCATTAGTCTCGTACGCCCACCCGTTCGACATGTACGAATGAGTTGCTAGCGCGAATGCTGGGGTTTGTAGTCTTTCTGAGAAGAACATGATGCCACCAGGGCAGCAGCTGGACAAATGTCCAGAACACGAGAACACGTTCCTTATTCTCCCTTGTTGGATATGGTCAATGTGAATTAATAATAAAAACATTTTTTAGTAACTCAATTTCGCCTATTTCAATTTCAACAAGTGCTGTCGTGTTTCTCTTGAGCCACGAGGTGCATTAGCAGGCTAGTCATTGTTATTGTTTTGTGCTACATTAGCCTCTTTAGCAAACCGGCTTAAAAACAAATCGTTACATTGTATTGCACGCACAGCAAGAACGTGCAATGCATGAATTGGTGACCGGGTTGAAGCAGCAATGTAATCTAGTGTATAAGAGCATTGCATCGACATTAAAACGACCAACACAGTACAAAAACAAAGAAAATACATGTCATCTCATCTCAACTTAGCCTGGGTTTTCCCATGCTGCCTTACGCGCACGATTTTATTCACGCTGCTAGCCAGCCTGGATTCTATGGACTTCGTTTTCACCTCAACGAAGGAACCAATCACAGAACGTAGGGAGGGCAGCAAGACGATGACGACACACCGAAGCTGCTATGAGCTACGTACAGACGCATTTGATAGACATTCGTAGTGCCTAATAAACGGCTCTGGGCATTCGTAAACCACGTTTCAAATACGAGAAAATGAATGTCTAGTTCCCAGACCCCACCTCAATGAGATGAGGTCTGACGTTAGCCAGGTTAATCTCAACTATGGGCGCAGCCATGTTTGTCATAAGGTCGTACGGCCACCTCAGGGTACCCTCAAGAGCACCGAGTTAAAGTGGGCGTGCCTCTGTGAAATGCTGCAAGAAAGCTGGGTAATTTACACTTTCCAACTTAGGCGGGGGATTTACGAGAGAAATGGATAGACCCATTAGGCTATAACGTTTCGACCAGAGGTCTTCGTCAGGTATCAAGCAGATGTTTCCCAACATTACCTTATCCATGAGGCTACATTGCTAAATAGGGAAAATCCTGTTATAATCAACCACTTTGGATATTGGAGCTTACCGACTGTGCATCTTCAGTTTTAACGTGAAGTCATAATCCAATAGCCTACTTTGTTCGTATCTGTCCATTTCTTTCCAACTTGACCAAAGTCATCCACACATTTGCACAGATGTCGTCTGCACTATTGTCGAGCAGCATAGTTTATATTCTCCTGTCTTTTGATTGGTTTGTAATGGAGGTTGGCATTGTTATGCCAATCTCTCTACTGTATTCGAAGCTGCAGGTGTCAGTCTTGTTAGCATAGATCAATTGATATTATGAGAAGCACCTGCCATTGAAACATTCTTTCTCAACACTGAGTTTTTAAATTATGAATCTACACACCTTAAGCACGTCTTGACTCTTTATAAACAAACCTCAAAGCAAAAGTGAAATTTTGTGAAGTCAATTCTTTGTTAGGCTATGTGATGACACACCATTTCACTGTAGGCCGTTCTGCATAATAAATATGCTATTTATTATTTCTTCTAACTCAAACTCATTGACCTTGGCTCATTTTCTATGAAGAACATAAAAAATGCTATGTACCTACAGTGATGGCCAAAAGTATTGGCCCCCATGCTAAAGTTGACTGAAAAGAGGAATATAAAATCATCTTTTGGAAATTGATCTTAATGCCTTAAGTGAAAAATTAGGAAATATCTAACCTTTAAGGACACCAATTTTCTTAGTGAATGAATAATGTATCATAAATAAATAAATGTTCTTCCTTAAAATACAGGGGTCATAAGTATGTTATTCAGTTAGCCTATTAGCTGGTTTGATTTGCATTGAGCTCAATGAGCATCAAACCAGCTAATAGGCTAACTGAAATAACACCCATGCCAATCTCTAGGTATGGTGAAGGGTATGTTATGATGTGGGGCTATTTTAATTCCAAGGGCCAAGGTAACTTTATCAGGATGCACAGTATTCTGGATCCATGAAATAACTGGCCTTTAAAAATAAAAATCTGCCTGTCTCTATGTGAATTTAACATAGGGGTGGGAATACTTATGACCCCTGTATTTTAAGGAAGAACATTTATTTATGTATGATACATTATTCATTCACTAAGAATTAGTGACATTAAGGCATTAAGATCAATTTCCAAAAGATGATTTTATATTCCTCTTTTCAGTCAACTTTAGCATGGGTGCCAATACTTTTGGCCATCACTGTATGTACCTGTGTCCTCCTAACTGGGCCTGATGTGTGTGTTTGTGTCTGTGTGTCTGTGCATCTGTGCATGTGTCTGAGTGTAGGTGTCTGTGTGTCTGTGCATCTGTGCATGTGTCTGAGTGTAGGTGTCTGTGTGTCTGTATGTGTGCATGTCTGAGTGTAGGTGTCTGTGTGCGTGAATGTGGTCTTTCTGCACTTGCTATTCCCACACAAAGTTACAAAACTGTTAAGTTTCAAGCACTTTCACCTGTTCTGATTAAGTTCTAAGAAATCTTGTTTCTATTTTTTTACCTTTATTTAATTGAATTTCCTTGTTTTCTCACAGAAAACAAAAATGATCATATGATCATAAATGTGATCTCACAGGGGTAAATGGCAAATATGAACCATAAATGATGTCTATATTTAAAAGCCTAATAATGTGGTAGACCTGAGAACATTAGCTGAGTAACAAAAATATGAACACCTTACAAGGGTTAAATAGGTCACCCCAATACACACACACACACACACACACACACACACACACACACAGACACATAAACACACACTCACACAAACACAAACACACACATACACAAAGGTTAAAGCAGGAAAATGGCTTAAGAACTTAACGTGTGTGTGTTCATGTTACACTCCCTTTCTTCCTGCCTCGTTCACACAGCCTCACTCTCACTCATTCAGTCTCTCTCTCTCTCTCTCTCTCTCTCTTTTCCTCAATCATAAACTCATTCTATCTCCTTTTCTCCCTCCCTCACTCCTTCACTCACTCGCTCTCTCTGTCTGTCTCCCTCTCTCCCCAACAGAAACGCTATGCCCAGAGAAAGGAGATTGGTAGGCCGTCATCCCAGCCCAGCAGCGTGGTCCTCCCTCAGATAGTCGCCAGCAGATAAGCAAAAGGAAAAGCTAAGCAGACCCAGCTTCACCATGGCGATAAACAAAGATGCTTCTGTGTAGGAATCAAATATCAAAATATACAGTTTCACAAACCTTTCCTGTGTGTTCAATTTTTGGGCCACATAGAAATAAATGAGTTCTTGAGAAATGAGTGGTGCATTCTTACTAGGGCCACTGTGTTAACGATACAATCTTAACTCCTACAATTATCTGCTATAGCCTACAGCTGTTTTACTGTAGCCTAAGATTTGTTTCAGACACATAGTCTATTTGACAGGTACATTTTATGCATCACAGTGCAAAATTTGTTTTGGTAAGTGAGATTGTGTTTAGCCTATGTAAATAGTGTTTTATCATACCTTGACAGTTTAGACTGCTGATTCTGCTGTCATCTTCAGAGGAGTCATGTGATGTTGTAGGGATTGTCAAAGTTTTTTTTTTTTTTTCCCCCGTCATCTACTTCCTGATTTTTTGGTCAACTATACCCGGGACACCGAAACACTGGGGCACATGAAACTTGGTGGGCATGAAGCCCCACTAGGATTTTACCGGAAAAATTTTGTTTGGTCCCCGGGGGCCACTATCAACCCCCCCGTCCCCGAGCTGGGCCCCTAATAATAACTACCTAAATAACTACCTGAACCATGGCACCCAGGATGGCAAAACTTGTATTGTATGTTGGTCTCAAGGGCCCGCATCAACTTAGCCCATAACCAATCCTTTGTGATTTGCAACCCCCTCTTTCTCGCAAACACACATGCACACATACACACACACGCACACACACTCACATCCACACGCACAGACACACAAGCATGCACACACACACACACATCCACATGCACAGACACACACACACATAAACACACACACGCACGCACACGTGTACACACACGCATGCACACACACACATCCACACACACAGACACGCACACACACAAACACACACATGCACACACACGTGTGAAAAAGAAAAGGCAGAGCATGAGAATCTCAAATCGACCATCTCAGACCACTGCAAAAGGGAAAACCACATCATGAACTGGAAGGAGGCCAAGATCATCCGAACAGAAAGCAACAAATACTGGATTGCTGAAGCAGTGGATATCCAAAAGCGTGCCCCCAGAACTGTAAACCGGAATGAAGGAGCATACCAACTTTCCCACACCTGAGATGCAGTTCTACAGAGACTCTCACTGACGTCTGGGGGACGGTCATGCGAAGGGGGCTCCCACACCCGGTCGCCTGATGGACCGTTGGTCAGTGGGGAGGCGCCAGGGCAGGGGATACTGTCATCACAGGTGGTGTGACATCAGGTCACAGACGAATTGGCATCAAAGTAGCCTAAAAGTCAGTCTCAGAAAAACCTCTGTCATCTTTAAAACATTAGGTCTCGGAAAAAAATGGCCTCTTCTGACCAAGTCGTCAGTCTCAGAAAAATCTGTCAAGTCTATGTGTAGTCTAAAGTGTAATGACACCTGAGTCTGAGATCTGAGGATGTCCTAAAATGAACACCGCAGTCATGGGCGTCGGAGGCATTCTGAAAGTGGGTGGGACATTTCAGTTTGGGTTTGGGGGTCCTCCCCCCAAAAAAAATGTTTTGGACTAGACGCAATTTCCTGAATTCTTGTACATTTTTAACAGGTTATTTAAATACTTCTATATAACAAAATAAAGCTATTAATTCAATGACTAATTCGGAAGCTTTATTACCCGCATGGTATAGTTAACCATGCAGTTGCAATATCTGTTAAATTAAGTTATTTAATGCTTTGAATGCAGCCCCGGAGTGGCTATCGGCAGGGGCGGATTATGAACTTTCGGGCCCCTGGGCCCAGATGTATTAAGGGCCCCCCACTTATTGTCGTATATGTAATTTTTTTAATTTGTTTGATGTGATTTCCTGTATTCTGGTGCATTTTGGGGATGGCCAATACTAAATTCAATCAGATTCATAGCCTACATCCTGATTTGTTGATATTGAGGCAATGATTCCATGCAAAGGCTTGGGGGCCTGGGCCCGGTAGGCCCGTGCAGTAATCCATCCCTGGCTATCGGGAGCTTCGGGAGGATTCCCAGTGGGCCGTTAACTTTTTGTGCCAGTCTGAATGTCGTGAGCTTAAAGGAACACGCCACCCAATGTCAGTAGTAATATATGTTCTTACCTTAACTTTCACGAGTTGAGTCATACCTCTCCCGTGTCGGTACGTGCACTCAAACGCTCTGGTGCGCGGCGCGAATGTGTTAGCATGTTGCTATGCTAGCGGACTCAGACGTAGAAGTAATCAAAAATATCCACGTTTTCCCGACTTAAATACAGTTGCACGAGTAGTTGATAAAAATGTCTACAGTCACACAACATGAAACGTGGCGATTTTCCAAGCCAATAAACAGGAGAACTACAATGTGTGGTGCAATAGCACTTGGGAGTACTTTGACCTAGCGTAGTAATATTAATTAACACCTAATTGTAGATCCTATCCACCACAGAGTTTAGAATCCATGCTTGATCGACCCCTCAGCCTCCCCCTCCCCTCTGAGCGAGAGCACACACACTAGAGATGCGCTGATGGGCTATTATTTCAACCATAACTGCATAGCAAAACTTATCATCCAATTGCACCAAAGTTTTTTGACCAATTTTCAAAACCGCACCCGCCCACCACCATGGTTGTTTTAATGTATATGGGTGATGCAGCACTGCTGACGTGGCTAGAAAACTCTTGCCTGTTCTAGAAAGACTGATCCAATGCAGCAAATATATTAAAAGGCTAAAGTCCTACATTGGCTATGTTGTAGCCTATCCCCAGAATATCAGCAGCAAACTCAGTCTCTGTCTCGCAAAACAGTCTCCAAATAAAACGCACATCGGCATGGTGCCTAGTCTGCCAGCTTGTGCCAATATATCGTCCAAAATGCTTGATTGCATTGCATTCTCCACATTTTTGGCTAAATTTTCATGTACCACATCAGCATTTTTGTTTAGTGAATCTTTTGAATCTTTTGAATCTTTTGCTTGAGATAGCAAAATCACAGAATCACAGATGAGACCTCGAACAACATTTAATTCATTTACATATACACAACATATTAGATCTCACCTCCACAATTTCCTCATCAAAATCTACTAGTCTACTACTACAACTAGTCTACTAAACCTTTTTCCCTCTCACCTTCTTAAGACTGCTCTCCCCTTCCTGGATAATGTTTTGCTCTAGATTATAAATAATTCAATTAAAGTACCGCAGTCGTTTAAGACATCTGTTATTAAGCCCTCCCTCAAAAAACCTAGCCTTGTATCGATACTGGTCTTCCTGGACCTCAGCGCTGCCTTTGACACCATAGACAATGACATACTACTTAGGCTTGAAAATTTGATAGGCATCAAAGACTCAGCACTCGCTTGGTTTAGATCAGTGTTTTTCAACCACTGTGCCGGGGCACACTAGTGTGCCGTGAGAGATCATCAGGTGTGCCGCAGAAAATTACCCAAATTTCACTCACTGGTCCAGAAAAGCAACTGTAGCATCAAAGAATTTATAACCACATACTCTCATTGATTGTATGATTGCACTATTTGTGGTATGCAGGCATTGTACAACGGGGGCCCCATATCCAGTATTCACAGAATCATCACATATCCAGTTCAAAACAACAATTAAATTAGATATAGTCACCTACAAATGAAACAGAGGGTGCTTGTTATATTGAGCAGGTCTTGCACAGAAGCCATAATAAGGCCATATCTGTGTATTATTTGAAATTTTAGGACATGGTATGTTTATTTTTTCTTCACACAGGATTAGTGAGTTAGTGTGCCGCGGGACATTTTAAGTGTCAAAAGAGTGCCGTGGCACAAAAAAGGTCGAAAAACACTGGTTTAGATCATACCTTCCTAACCGCAACAATTTGTACAGGTCCATAATAAACCATCTACCCAGATTATGGTAAAATGTGGAGTGCCTCAAGGCTCAGTACTGAGGCCCCTGTTGTTTAGCAGATGATGCATAACTATACCTCTCTATAAAACCTGATGAATTAACACTGTTAGCCAAACTTGACACATGTATAAAAGATATAAAGACATGGATGACGAATAATTTCCTGCTTTTGAACTCAGATAAAACAGAAGTCATGGTTTTAGGTTCTCAAAAGATGAGGGATATCCTATCCACATCACAGGCTACATATAGTGATCTTCCACTGACCTCATCCACAAGTGTTAAAAACCTAGGAGTTATAATTGACCAGGACCTAGCACTAAGTAATCACATAAAACAGATCACCAAAACTTAATTTTACCATTTAAGGAACATTTCAAAGATAAGAAAGTCCTTATCCTTACCAGATGCCGAGAAATTAATGTTTTGTCATCTCAAGGATAGACTATTGCAATGCTATTGCAATGCTATTATGCTGGCTGTAATAATACCTGTCTAAAGAGCTTACAGCTTATACAAAATGCAGCTGCTCACACAAACAAATATGAACATATTTCCCACATTCTAGCATCTTTACACTGGCTACCTGTTAAAAGTCATTGACTTCAAAATATTACTTATAGTTCTTGGTTGGTTGCCTGCATTGAAAGAGGACCTCTCATGAAGATGCTTTTTTGTCTGCTTCTGACAGAAGAAGCACTTATCTATGCTGGCAGCAGCTGCTGCTGAACAAGTGTCCCTCTAGATGGACTTGATGCAGTTGCAGGTGTTGCTGCAGGTTCAGAAGATGGTCTACCGCGTCTTTTCTGAAGACACTGAGTCCTGCCTGCTTCACATGATTTCTAGTAGTGAATCTTAGCATGCTGCAGATGCTCACTGTTACAGGTGGATTTGTAGCAGTTCCTGTGCCAAACTGCTTTGTTCTGTTGTAAAATAACTGCACTGTAACAATGTAATCGTTGGCTGATCTGTGATGCCCATCTCCATACTCTCTCATGGACAAAAACAAGAAATTTGGCATATGTCTCTAGTGATGGGTCATTCACCAGTCCACACATATCTGCCACTGGATACATAGCCCAAAATCTGTTTCTTTTAGAATATGTGTGCCATCACCTGACTAACAGAAAGACACACCTCAGAAACTAGACTGTGCCACCATGAACTATGAAAATGTGCTTGCTCAAACGTAGAAGGCTAGAAGGTCACTAATATCACCAACCATGAAGAACAGAGCACTATGTGCTTAAAGTTATTCGATATTCTAAATTCTATCAGTGCCTGCTATCAACAGCCAACTGTCACTGGTAGTCAGGGATGGATAACTGCACGGGCCTACCGGGCCCAAACCCAGAGGCCCAAGGAGTCAGAGGGCCCAAGCCATTGCATGGAATCATTGCCTCAATATCAACACATCATATAAACACCATAGGCTATGAATCTGATTGAAATAAAGTATTGGCCATCCCCAAAATGCACCAGAATACAGAAAATCACATCAAATAAATGTAAAAAATGTCCCCCGCAACAATTAGTGGGGGGCCCTTAATACATCTGGGCCCAGGGGCCAGAAAGTTCATAATCCGTCCATGCTGGTAGTGTCTCTCTTTCTCTTTCTCTCTCTTACACACACACACACACCTGCCTGTTTGTCTAGCTGATCCTTTACCCTTTCTTTTCTTACATAGGCTTCGGAAGGCCTTACAGACTTCAGCTGGTACTATGTAAAAGTCTATTAAACTTGATTTAACAGAGATCTCTGCACTTTGTGCTCTGAAAAAATGTTTTATAATGTTGTATTGTTTATGTGCTCCACTTTTGCACACTACCTTGTAGAATATCTTTGCTTTTTGGCACCAAACCCTATGCTATATACCAGCAGTGTGAGGTTTATGGACAAAACACTAAATTGATTTGGGTCCTTAAAAACCTTCAAAAAAAATGGAGACATGTTTTTTTTTACTCTTAAGAACCCCTAGAACAAAGATATAATACTCTCCAAAAATTAACATGCGAATCCCACAAGCCCCCAAATTAGACACATACAGTAGGCCCCCCTACTATATACCTGCATGTGTAAAATCCACCTTTGGGTGGCATAAACGCCTCATCACCCGTGTGCAGCCTAAAGCAATGTCAGCCTATTTGTACGGCTGTCACGTATGTCAGGTAAAACTTAAAACGTTTACTCTGGCTAAATGGGGAAAACATTAGAAGGGAAATTGAAAACATTGGAGAATGCGGGCATCGATCCCGCTACCTCTCGCATGCTAAGCGAGCGCTCTACCATTTGAGCTAATTCCCCACGCCGGAGCGCTGCGTCCGGAATTTTTTTTTGTAACACTGGCCACTGGTGTTCTGCCATAATGGAACGTTTGTGAATCGTGACATCAAGGTTGCTTCCGCGGCCTAATGACATCAGCTTTGCGGACGAGATGTCGACTGGAGTGGGAAGTAGGTTATACTGTTTTTAAAGGTTTAGCTGTTATTTACTATTTAAAGGGAGTGATAATATATACAATAACGATCACATGTTCGTGTAGTGCTATTATTATTGGAAACATTTGGACATTTCCATGCGTAAAGAAAAGAAAAATAGAAATGTTATGGCTAATGTTAGCTACTTTAGCAGTGAGTGGTGTTAACAATATTCTAATGACATTAGCCATTTAGCCAAACTATACATCCATGAAATAGAATACAGGATGTGTTGTATGTACTGGGGTTTTTGTTTTGTTTGCTAATTTGTAAGGCAGTGGATGGGTTAGCTAGTTGTTATTTATTTGGTTTAGCCTCGAAGCGGCTAATGTTATTTCGACATATAGCAAGAAAACTAGCGCAACCTAACGTTAACGTTAGTCATCAAAACATTGTTCTTTAAGGGTAACGTTAGCTGGCTAACAATACACAGATCTATAATAATGTTATTTTACACCACGTTTTGCTTTGATATCCCGCTGTCAATCAGGTAGTTAAACTGCTGGGGTCTAGCAAGCCATATAATTGTTTATTTCCAATGCTAAGCTAATTTAGCGCCATGATCCATGTCATAGCTAACGTTAGCTCTCTCTGTGGCCCCGACTCTTTTGTCTGTCACCCGCAGAGCACAAGATGCTGTCCCTGGGGCCCACGGAGCCGTGGTCAGTCAGGGAAAAACTGTGCCTTGCTTCTTCTGTCATGAGGAGTGGCGACCAAAACTGGTAAATAGAGAAACAAGTCATTCAGAATTTGTAACGTAATAAATGCATCTTATAGTCCGGAAAGTTTGTGTGGTTTGAGGTAAGACAGTGTTGTATGTGTCCATACATGATGCATATCCCCATGATATTACATAATGTTTTTCACTTGTGCCCTATATTACAGTTTATCCTAAATATTGTGGTGGCCACATCTGTTTTGTTGGGCTAATATGGTGCACCCTCACACAGGTAAAGGTGTAGGCCACTGTTTACCTAGTTCAGCAGAGCTTGCAGCAGACCTTCATGTGATCAAACCTTTTGAATCGTATTGCAATTATGCTGCCAACTGTCATTGTCAAAGTTACAGCATTTTGAAGATAATGACAAGTGCAGTGTCAGGCATTAGGATTGTGTGCTCTTGAAAAGCATATTTATCTGAATGTAATCGTGAAGGACATTATCATTACCATAGCTTTTAGGGACAAATCTATGTGGGAATAGGTCAGTGTATAATCATAAAGTGTATATAGTGCCATGTTGTACCACATTTCATTCATAGACAAATACTTAGTCAATTACATTGCCTTTTCTTTCTTGTCTCTGAGGTAGAACAGTGATTTGAATCTATGGTTTACAGTGGGGAGAATAAGTATTTGAACCCATGCTAAAGTTGACTAAAATGCTCATTGGGTTCAATGCAAATCAAACCAGCTAATAGGCTAACTGAAAAACACACCATGCCAATCTCTAGGTATGGTGAAGGGTATGTGGTGATGTGGGGCTATTTTAATTCCAAAGGCCAAGGGAACTTTATCAGGATGCATAGTATCCTGGATCCATGAAATAAGTGGCCTTTAAAAATAAAAAATCTGCCTGCCTCTATGGGAATTTAACATAGGGGTCAAATACTTATTGCCCCTGTAATTTAAGGAAGAACATTTATTTATTTACGATACATTCTTCATTCACTAAGAAAAATTGGTGTCCTTAAAGGTCAAATTTACTATTTGTTTTAAGATCAATTTCTAACAGATGTTTTTTATATTTTTCTTTTTAGTCAACTTTAGCATGGGTTCAAATACTTATTCTCCCCACTGTATATAGCATTGGCACTTTGTACACTAAGTGCCCATACATTAAGCTTCTTCCACATCGATCACACGTGCCTATTAACTATCCCACATACAACTTTGTAGTCCTTAGAAAATCGTCCGCCCTTCAAAGTTTGGGCCAGGTAATGAATAATTTGAAACTATGAATGTCCAAACATTTCTTCCCAGAAAATGCATTTTTTCAGGCTGTAAAACTAAATAAATATTGAGAGCTGACAAATACATGAAAACATTTGGATTTGAACAGAAATATTTTATAGGCCTTGGTTTTGTGACCCATACATGATATAGACAAGGATTGAACAAAGCCAGAGATGGTGCAGCTACAGTCTTACCTGAACACAGAATGACCCATGTACCTTGTAGGGATGTAACGGTATGAAAATTTAACCTCACGGTTATAGTGACCAAAATTATTACGGTATTTCAAAAAGTGTGTTCAATATGTTCAGAAAGCACTGATGGGCCTAAATACTGAAATAGTTTCAAAAAGTGTCCTGTTCACTTTTTTCTTCATGTTTAATTGGTGATGTGCTTATAGCTTAACTTACTCTACCATAACTTAGAGTTTGCTATTTCTGTTATTTGGATCCAATGAGACCAAAGTAAGCGTTCAAAATAAAACTAGGCTACTGTATTCTCTTGATAACGTGAGTGGAATGGATTTAATGTGGACACGAACATAAAGACGCAGAGTGGCTACATGATACAGTGCACATTTTGCAGTGAAATTGTTCTGCCTTTTAAAATCAACCATCAATTAGACAACAGAATCAGTAGGGTACCAGTTTTGTTTCATTGTACCAGGCCTACTGTATGTCAAAAGCAGGCTTGGGTGAAGCTGGGAAGGATTAAACACACGGTTTCCACACTGCGGTAATCAACCGTGATAATTATGATATTTGAAAAGAAAACGGTAATTGTTATCGTCAACATTTTTATCGCGGTTTACCATTGTACCGGTAATCGTTACATCCCTAGTACCTTGTCTGTCCCTAACCCTGACCTCTCTCCTGCAGGGTATCAGTCAGCAGAGCTATCAAGCCTTTCTCTGAGCCAGGCCGCCCCCCAGACTGGTTCTCCCAGAAGGTAGAGGTTCTTTAGTTACTATCTACTAGAATGGACACAGAGTGATTGAAAAAAAAACCCAAAAAAACACGACAGCTCAGGGATGTTAGTGCTGTTGTTTAAGTGTTGAGGACAGCTCAGGGATGTTAGTGCTGTTGTTTAAGAGTTGACCTTTGACCTTTGCTCTCTTTGTGACCTCTGCAGCACTGTGCTTCCCAGTACTCTGAGCTGTTGGAGACCACAGAAGCACCAAAGTGAGTGGCCAAGTTATCTTGTTTTGGTGTATTGCATTGGTATTTTTGCAGTTATTTATGTGTGTTTTTTTTTTGTGTCTATCAACATTTCATGGAAAGTCTAGCAAAACTCTCGGAAATCTGCCAATTGAAGTCTAAAGCATTAGCTTTGTCAGAATACCTACAAGCCTGTGTACAGATACATGTGCGTGTGTGCATTTCTGTAATGTAAACTTGGAGCCCTAGGCCATTTGGAACTTTCTTGGCAGAATGTTCTAGAACAAACTGTGTGTTTTTGCAGACGCAAGCGTGGGGAGAAGGGTGAGGTGGTGGAGACCATCGAAGATGTGATTGTGCGCAGATTAACAGCTGAGAGGATCGAGGAGTTGAAGAGACTCCTGAAAGACACACAGGAGAAGTACAGGTACCCTGTCCCTAACCCTACAGATACCTTCTGCCTTACCTGCCTGCTGCTTTACCAGTTTCCTATGGACTGCCTTTGGGCCGTTTCTAAACTCACCTCCACTACACCCTCTTCCCACCAAATTCCATTCCATTTGTGGCGTGCCGCGTTTAGTGCCCTCCCAGTTAGTGAGGAGTGGAAGTGGGTTATAAGCTCCTTGAAGTCATATAGGCACATAAGACATTAGAAGTATGTGCTAAGAAGTAAGTAAGTAATTGGCTGTCATTGGGGCTGTAGTGGAGGCTAAACGCAAGTAAACACAGTTTATCCACCTCTGAAATTTCAGAAATAGAGTTTATCCACCTCTCAAAAGAGTTTATTCACCAATTGCAACTTTTGACAGTAAAAAAATCACACTGTATTATCCACATTCACAATATGTACACTCATCAACACTCTAGGAACTATTAAATACCATTGGTATTGTTATAAACATTGATTAATAACCTCCGCCATCATCAAACATGTTCTGAATGCCTTTTTTTAAAATCTGATACTGCATGGTACCTTACCGTGACCAAAGAATTCATAGTTTACCCACCTCTTATTTTACCACTACACTCCTGGCTGTCATGAAGGGAGAGACACATAATTGAATAAGAGTGTATATCCTTTATGCCACAGAGTGAGCTTATAGGGTATCCACATCAGGGCTCAGCTTTTAGTTGATGAAATGATGGGAAACATTTTGATAGCCAAACATCGATTTAAATAAGTATCAGATGCTTCCCTTTGAGAGCCATTAGACTGAGTTTTCTGGGCCATACTGAGGCTTAACAGGGTTCTTTTTTCCTCTCTCTCTACAGGAAGTTGAAAAAAGAAGTTGAATTGATCCAGGCAGGCCACATGGACTCCAAGCTGGACGAGGTGTGGGGGGAGATCGAGCAGTAAGACAGCTGTCCATCTTCCTGTGTGTCTCTGTCTCACGAACACTCTCCTGTCATCTGGTGTCTTAGAGAATGTTTGATGCAACAGAATAGTGTTTTTTGTGTGTATGTGTGTGCGTGCGTGTGTGTGTGTGTGTGTGTTTAGTACCTGACCTTGTTGTCATCTCTCCCACGGTGTTTTTCTCTGGCAGGAAGAGGAAACAGGATGAGGAGGAAGCAGATCAAAAGAAGAGGGCCACGGAAGCAGCCTATCAGGGTACAGCCTCCATTCTCTATAGGCACACCCTTCCACACTTGTACACTAACACGTGTGCCATGTGTCACACACGTCCCGCTACGGCCTGTCTGTCTGTCTGATGAGTACAGCGTCCAGCGGCAAACACACACACACACACACACACACTCACACACAGACACTCAGTGTGTCACTGCATGCTGTCTTCACATGCCCACACGTTTTCTGCAATGCACTACCTCTGTCACACTCTCCAGCTCTCACACTCACTTCCTGTCTTCTAAGCATGTTTTGACGTCACTGTGTGTGTGTGTGTGTGTGTGTGTAGTTCGCCAGGCTGCTAAGAACACACCCAAGCGTGTGCCCAGCGTGACTGTGCGCTCCCCTTTGGGCGCCAGCTCCCCTGTCCTGGACCCGCCCAGCAGTGACGTCAGCCAATCACTGACAGAGGAGCCCTGCGCCAGTCCTGCGGTGAGTCAGCTGGATGTGTCGGCATGGCAATCCCTCCCAGAAAAACAAAACAGAAACAAAACAAAAAACAGTAGTAAACATATCACGAGATTTATGTAAAAATGAAAAAAGAAAGAAAAGCACTTGCCATGCTTGTCATGACTTAATCATGTATTGTCTGTGCGTACTGAGGGGCCTCAAGTTGGAGGAATGGAACACTACAGGAAGTCAGATTTGATGGACAGTTTCTTTCCCTCTCCCTACCCTTCTCCTCCCTCTCTCTCTCTCTCTCTTTCCCTATCTCCCTCTCTTTCTCCCTCCCTTTCTTTCTTCCTCTCTCTTCCTCTCTCTCTCTCTCTCTCTTCCCCTCTCTCCACCCACCTCACTGGCTCTGTTCTGATCTCTCCCCTTTTGTCTCCTCAGGCTCCAGCTGTGGCCGTGTTCATGCCAGTGGAGGCGGTTGGGCCTAAGGAAAGCCTGGGGGCTCTGGTAGACGACTCCCCACAGAAGAAGCTTCTGGCCCAGAAGGCCACGCCGCCCCCATCCCCTCTCCTCTCCGAGCTCCTGAAGAAAGGGAGCCTCATCTCGGCCAGCCCACGTCTGGTGAGCAGAGAGGGGGAGACCAGGATGGAGGACTGGGATTAGGAAGTGAGAGGGGGAGACCAGGACTGAGGACTGGGATTAGGAAGTGAGAGGGGGAGACCAGGATGGAGGACTGGGATTAGGAAGTGAGAGGGGGAGACCAGGACTGAGGACTGGGATTAGGAAGTGAGAGGGGGAGACCAGGATGGAGGACTGGGATTAGGAAGTGAGAGAGGGAGACCAGGATGGAGGACTGGGATTAGGAAGTGAGAGGGGGAGACCAGGATGGAGGACTGGGATTAGGAAGTGAGAGGGGGGTGGAATAAAGGATTGAAGAAGAAGGGGAAAGGGTGATGGCAGCATAGAAAGACGTAGTTTAGACTGCAGACCCAGACTAGGGAGTAGAATAGAGAATTGGGAGTAGAATTGGACTAGGGAGTAGAATTGAGAATTGGGCAGCATGAGAGGCAATGGTGATGATATTGATCATGTATGGTGATGGTGAAGATGATTGTGATGCAAATGATTAGTGTAAGAACATTCTAATAATGCCGATAGTACCCGTGATCATTCTGGTCACTATTAGTAATATTGTGATGTTACATTGTCATACTGTAACATCTCTAAAAATGATGTTTATGGTTGAAGTGGCCATTTGGAGTAAAAGATGCTGTGATGATGACTGATTGATGGGGATTGTCATGTGTTTTTAGGTGGTGGAGGGAGAGGTGGCAGCTGCTCTGAGCAACGGCTCTCATGGAGTGGAAGTTCTCACCACGACCTGCACCATGCCCCAGGGACAGGACATCACAGCAGGTAGCTACTGCAGCACACGCATGCCCACTTCTGCTCTCCCAGAGCAGCACACGCATGCCCACTTCTGCCCACATCTGCTCTCTCCCACAGCAGCACATACATGCCCACGCATGCCCACTTCTGCTCTCTCCCACAGCAGCACACATATGTCCACTTCTGCTCCCTCCTACAGCAGCACATGCATGCCCATTTCTGCCCACATCTGCTCTCTCCCACAGCAGCACACGCATGCCCACTTCTGCTGTCTCCCACAGCAGCACACGCATGCCCACTTCTGCTCTGTCCCACAGCAGCACACGCATGCCCACTTCTGCCCACTTCTGCTCTGTCCCACAGCAGCACACTTCTGCCCACTTCTGCTCTGTCCCACAGCAGCACACGCATGCCCACTTCTGCTCTGTCCCACAGCCCTACTCTCTCTCTCATGCCTCCTGTCCCTCTGATGCTCTGTGTCTCTAGCTGCCTTTGTTAAAGAGCTTTATGATTGTGTTGGGCTGCGGCCTTTTCTGTACTTGCCACAGATCAAATCCATGGTGTGCACAGAAAAGTTCCAACCAGTCTAGTGTGTGTGTTGTGTATTAGTGTGTGTATGTAGTATAGTGTTCTAAGTCTTGACTGCACCTTGTGCTGTTTAATTGTAGCGTTCATTGTTTGTTAAAGTGCCCATACAGTAGCAGTGTGGCTTGTGAGACAGTGTGTTAGTGCTTTACGTGTGTGTGTGTGTGTCTATCTGTGTACATTTATGTGTCTGTGTGTCAGATGCGCCTACTCTGTCCCGCCTCCTGGAGACCACCCCTCAGAGTCACCACGGCAACAATGCAGACCCCCCTGTTAACCATAGCAACAATGTAGTAGCCCCCACCCAGATGGACCTCCCAGCCCCACCCACTACAGGTCTTGCTGTTTTTTCATTCTGTCGGTCACTCCCACCTCTCACTTTTCCTTCACTTCGCCTCTCTGTTTCTCTCTCACTTTTTTTCCATACAATCTCTCTCTCTCACTTTTCCTCCATCCTCTCTCTCTCTCTCTCTCACACTTTTCCTCCATCCTCTCTCTCTCTCACACTTTTCCTCCATCCTCTCTCTTTCTTTTTCTCACTTCTCTATCCTTTTATCACTCTGTTTCTCTCACTTCTATTCTATCCTTCTCTCTGTTTTTCTCTCTCCCTCTCTCACTTCTCTATCCTTCTTTCTGTTTCTCTCTCGCTTCTCTATCCTTCTCTCTCTATCCCTCTCTTTCTTCCCCATCTATCTCCCTCCCACTCTTCCTACACACACCTACTGTTTATCTTGAATTAGTTTGTACATGAAGTAATAGTCATTGGGTCTCCCCTGCTTTGGAGTAACAACCTATAGCGTTTAAACACCTGTGTTGCTGCAGCATTAGGTCCTTCAGGAGGGGTTGTACCACAGTAGTTTGGCCTTCTAGTGCATGCATGTGTATGTGGGTTTGTGGGTAATGTAGTGTTTGTGGAGCACATGCGGATGATCACTTATGTATGAAGGTGCAGTAGTTCTGCTCGTAAACTCTTGTGGGCTCAGTGTTGTGTAGTTGTAATGCATTTGAATTGCAATGTCTTTGTGGGCAAAGTAGAGACAGTGACTGAATTGCTTGAGTTATGGGCACTGGGTTTTAGATTTATGTTGGAAGTCTATGGGTTTATGGGTGATACAATGATAGGGGGTTTAAATGTGAAGCAGTGGCCCTGGGGGTTGTGTTTAATGCGTGCTATGGGTGTGGGTGTTTGTGGGTGAAGAATGATGTCCTGTCTCTAGTTGCAGTGGAGGAGGGGCCAGCGCCGCCCAGCCCCCAGCTCCAGCAGCCCAGAGAGGGGGAGATGGTGGAGGACCTAGTGGCCGTGTCATACATGGAGGAGGAGCTGGATCTGGCCACAGTGGGGGACATCATCGCCATCATAGAGGAGAAGGTGCTGGAGACACACACACACACACACACACACACACACACACACACACACACCGTATATACATATACACACACAGTGGGGGACATCATGGCCATCATAGAGGAGAAGGTGCTGGAGCCATATATACACACACACACACACACAGGTCTTTGTTGGTGTGATGCTACAGGTGTCTAATGTGTTATAAAATGTATGCATAAACATATATGCACCAGTCATATCACAGTATTAGCATTATATCGGAACTCCCCCTATTACCGTCGGTCCCGTATTTCCGCCGTCTTGCGTGTATGTGTCACTTAATATCCATTTCTATACAAACCAAGACAGCGGATTCCTAAAGAAACGCAACCACCCACACCATACATGTAGGTCTATCTACATTAGCTATGTACCAAAAATGACATTTTACCGTGACTCGAAGAGCTGTAAACAGTGTTGTAAGGCTGCGTGTACACAACCGCTTGGAGCTCCAGTGGAATTTTAATTTCATGACGAGAATTCTCGGTCTAACCGTTCATGTGCCGTTGAAACGGGCGTAAATAGGCCACCCATCAGGCCAGCACTATAACCCGAAGTGGTAAACAAAATCGGATATTTCAGGCAGTAAATGCTCCCGTTAAGAACCAAACCAGATTTTGTTCAAATCTACACATTTATGGCTACTGAGAAATGTAAGGTTAATTTAGCAAATGTTATTTTGAAGTGTTAAAAAAACATTGTTTTAGAATTTCCGAACAAAAGTGATAATTGGGGGTGTTACGCTACTTATCCAATAAGAAAATAGGCTAAATGTCTTGACATGCAGCATATAACTATCATATCTGCTATTAATGCTGTTCTAACACTTGACATGCTACTAGCGTGTTTTGCTATGCTGTTTACTTACACCTTATACTGTCTCTCTTTTCTTTGCTGCTCTCTGTATCACTCTCTTTCCCTCTCCACCGTCTTGCCCTTCTCTTCTCCCTACTCTCCTTCCTGCAGGTGGACGAATCGGTGGAAGCTCTGGATGCCGCAGCTGTGGAGGCGGCCCTGTCCCTGTGTGAGGAGGCTGGGAGCCACGCTCTCCCCAGCCCCTGGGAGCCCCAGGCCTTCAAGCCCCTGGAGTCGGGCCCGGAGCCCCAGCCTAGCCCTTCAGCAGCAGCAGTTGTAGCCCCCGTCCCAGAGACGAGCACCCCGGGCCCCAGCGGCGCGTCTGAAGAGGGGGACCAGGCGATGGAGGTTGGGGTGCAGGTGCAGAGACAGATAGAGGGGGGTTTGGAGGTGCCAACGGAGGTGGAGGACTATAACCAGCAGGGGGCGCAAGGGCAGGAGAGGGGGGCTGACACAGGGCATGTCCATGGAGCTGTCGCCGTGGTGGCGAATGAGGGGGTGGCCATGGAGATGAAGGGGGAGGGGGAAGGGGAAGGGGGGGTGGAGGAGGGTTTGACTGAGGAGGCCAGAGCGCACAGCCCCATCATCAAGCAGGAGCAAGAGGACTGGAGCCAACCGGAGTCTCACGCGCCATGTCTGGGTAAGTGTCTCTCACACACACACACACACACACACACACACTGCTAGAGTGAATCAGCCATGCAGTCACAGATGTGCACACTTCTGATGTCATCTTCAAGCTCTTATAGGCCCAATCCGGACTCACAGACTCTCAGATTTTGCTGCACGTTCTCGCAAAATTCGTAAGGGCTTAGGGCTGTCCCAATGTCGTATTTCTAAGGGTGTGAGGGTTTGAGTACCCACTTACCGAGCCCTTTCCGTGAGTCTGCATCAGTGCAGACTTCACCAAAGGGAATTACCCACAGTTCAAAGCGTTGTGACGTTTACCGCAGAGACCATAGGGAAATACGAAAATTACAAAGGTAAACAACTGCACGACACACAATCAGCTTGTAAAACAAGAGTTTGAAAGAATGTGGAAACAGGCAGGCATCTCCTGTGCCTTGGCCATGTGAAAAGTAACAAACTTAAAATGAAAATTCCCAAACCGGCAAGTATCAGCAACATCTTCACCAACGTCACCAAGGTAACATGTGATTTCATAAAGTGCTGTCCCAAACCCATTCATACCTATCTGAGCATATGTGGCCTCACACACTCACTCATTTAGCACCCGAGATCAATTAAAACTGTGAGTCTTTAGTCCTCAGAGCTCACTTTGGGATTGGCCCATAGAAGCTATTATAAATCCCCCATGGGTCCCTACGAGTGAATACAGACAATGCGTCTGCACTCTGGTATGGTATGGGCATAATGGTGTGTATACACGCTCTCTTTCAGACTCGGAGGACAGCTCCGCATCAGGGAAAGACTCAAAGGTAAGGACCGTGTGTGTGTGTGTGTGTGTGTTGGAAAAGTCTCACAGATGAATTGTATGTCATACATAAGGACCTAGAATCCTAGAATAAAACTGAATGAAGGAATTGCTCTGATTTGTTTTGATGTCTCTCTCTCTCTCTCTCTCTCTCTCTCTCTCTCTCTCTCTCTAGGAGCTGAAGGAGGAGGATGGAGGGAGTGAGGTGGATGGAGACGAGGCCATGCTGGAGAAGGAGTGTGGTGAGGGGGATGGCGAGGGCTCGTACATGTCAGAGGTGGAGCCGCCGGCCAGCGAGAGCGAGGACGGCTACGGCACACACTCCCAGAGATACACCACGGCGGACTCCACCGCCAGCAGCCCGGCCTCCTCACAGTTGTAAGGCTCACTCTGTGTGTGTGTGTAGGGGTTTTTATTAAGATGCATGAACGTTAAATAGTATTATTGACAAAGTGTAAACCGTCTGAATAAATGTTTTCACTTTCTTCAACCGTTCTTCTACTCCCTTGTCTCTCTTCTTCCCTTTCTCTTTCCTTCTCTTTTTCGTTCCCTCTCTTTCTCTATGTTCCTCCCCCACTCGTGCCCATCTTTCTCAGTTCCATGTGCAGTGAGGATCAGGAGGCTCTTCAGGCTCAAAAGATTTGGAAGAAATCCATCATGCTGGTCTGGCGTGCAGCAGCCAATCACAGGTCAGGTTACTGATCTCACATTTAACTACAGCCAATCCCTGCTCAGCTCACTAGCCTCCGCGGTGAACCAACCATATTGATTTCCTGTATTTAATTTTGTTAAATCTTGTATGCCTAAGGAATCATGCATGTATTCATGCAGATTCTGTCTCACTCACACACACATGTTTGCTTATGCGCATATTTATATGTTCACACACATTTTAGTGATTGTCTATGAGCATGTTTAAGTCTTCACGATTGTCTAAGAGCACGTTTAAGCCTTTTGCTGTTCTGAAATGACAGGAGTTCCCACTCGTGGTGTTGATGTGAATGGGATGTTGTGTTTCAGGTATGCCAGCGTCTTCCTGCAGCCTGTGTCTGATGACATTGCTCCTGGTTACCACAGCATTGTACACAGGTAGGTGCTGACTGCACTGTATCCAGATGTGTTAAAGTAGCTCACCTTTCCACTGCATTGGTAGTCTGTTAAGGAGAAAATGGCTGCAGGATTGTAAACACACCTCTATACGAACACAGACACACACAGACTCAAAAGATCAGATGTAGGGTTGGTTGTCTACATAATGGTACACATTGAGGGACACACACAAAACAGGACACCACTGACATAGAATGCTATACATAATTCACACACATAGACACTCACACTCATTGCTCCTGTCTCCCCCAAGGCCCATGGACCTGTCGGCCATCAAGAAGAACATCGAGATGGGCGTGATCCGCACGACGGCGGAGTTCCAGCGGGACATCATGCTGATGTTCCAGAACGCCATCATGTACAACAGCTCGGACCACGACGTGTTCCACATGGCGCTGGAGATGCAGCGCGACGTTCTGGAGCAGGTGCAGCAGTTCCTCGCCACGCAGCTCATCATGCAGACCTCCGAGGCCAGCATCGGCACCAAGAGCCTGCGCGGACGCGAGGGCGCACGCAAGCAGGACGCCAACGAGAAGGTGTGACACACACACACACACGCACACGCACGCGCACACACACACTGCCACATAGACATTCATAATAACAGCCACACTTGTGCACTCATAGCTGCGCCCCAAGACATAGACCAATACCACTGCGCGCACACACACACACACACACACACACATATTAACACACATATAATCATCACACACACACTCTGACACATAGACGTTTGTGATAACAGGCACATTTGTGCACAGATAAGATGCACATAACGTTTTGAGCCCCAACACATAGACCAATACTATCAAACACACATAGAATATGAGAAGTTGATGCACACACACTTCACAAAGTAACACACACACATGCACAAATGTATATGCATTCAATCATATACGTGTACGTTTCTGCCAGTGCACATAGTTACATAGACATTTAAACAGAAGACACATATATATCATCTAGAAATATCTTAACTCTTGGTCCTCAGCCCGACATAAAAACTTAGAGGCCTGTGGGGGTAAGAAACAGAAGCACCACTACTGATTCACTGACAGTCAGGAATACATACTTTTTAAAAACAAATCAACACACTGACCTACATCTAACCCAATGCGCCACAGTGCTAAACGTGACTGTGTGAGTGAGAATGGGAGAAGTAACTGCTGGTCTTGTTTGTGGTCGCGTTGCTGGCTGTGTAAGCTGCATGTGTTCCACAGACCATACGTGTGTGTGTGTGTGTGAGTATATATGTGTGTGTGCCATCCAAACACTCACATCTCATCTGAAGTCCATCTGCAGAGATCTCTCCTCTCTCCTCTCTGTCTTGGCCTGGCCACTTAGTCGTCCCTGTTCAAGCACACATTTACCTGCATTTACTCATATAGCAGACGCTTAACCAGAGCGACACAGACACACACACTTTAGGACTTTAGGAGGAAACGCAAGTGATCTCGGACACACACACTCACACACAAATACTGTACACAGTACCTATGCCTGTATTGCCACTTACAAAAGGACTTCAGGAAGAAAACACACCTGCACATGTGTTCATGTACAAGTGATCACACACACACAGATACTGTATTGACTGTATTACCTATATGCATATTAAGTCTATGACTATTTAAATCTAATTTATATATTGCTACATACACTCACACATTCTGTGTCATAACCTCCTTAAGGTAGCCTACTTCTGAACATGTCATTTAATACTGTATGGCATGAGAATACAGACATGAAAAGACAATTTTTTCTAATAATAAGCTAATGCATTAGCCTACATGCACAGCACAATAGTAAGCTAACGCATTAGCCTTAAGGGTGTCACGATTTCGATTTTATATCGAAATGGATCAAAATTACATCTCAATCTCGAACTTCGAACTTAAAAGTAGAATCGACGATGCAGCCACACCCCTAATGTCACGTCCAGCATGTATGCCAAGACGCACAAACACACACGCACGTGCTAAACTGCAGCGTCAACACTAGGGATGGCGAAATTTAAAAAAAAATCTTAACCGGCCACTGAGCCTCATTAACCGGTTAAAGTCGGTCACCGAAAATTCTATAACTGCCATTTATGATAGCCGTGTCCTGTCGCGTTTTTCTCTGCCCGCGGAAACAAGTTATCCCCCATTTTAGAATGGTTAGGCTCCCGCCACACAATGTTAGTTTGTGCCCTTTGTATTATACATTTCCCCAATCATTGTCCACTACTTGTGGAGGAATAAGGGTTTTGTTTTTGGGAGAAAAATAATTGCTTTCCCGCGCGCACCCACGCACAGGCACACATTACGCACAACGTCGGCCTTCCATGCAACGTGGCACCGAGCTCGGGCTATAAAAAGCTCACGTTACAAAGTCACAAACAGAGAACGCTACATTTGGTGGTGTTACAGGAAAGTATGTTAACCAACGTCTTAGTAAAAAAACTTACCTTTGCAATAAGTTCCTGTCATCATGCCATATTAAGTACAGATGAATAATAAAACACAACAAGTAGGCATATGCTAAGTTAGTCTTTCGTGTCTTCGTTTGCCATTACATTGTTACAATTATCATCATGCCATAGTCACGTGTGTGCGCAGTGTAATAACAGACGCTGGCTGGCATTCGGGAGCTTTAAAAATAGTGTTTTGTTTTTTTTTAACCGGCGGCAGACAATTTTAAGCGGTCAACATTGATTCGGTCAACCACCGGTTAAACGGCTACCGGTTAACATCCCTAGTCAACAGTCCTCTAATTTTAGGCTGCAGCCAGTTAAAATATGCACATCAACCTACCGAAATCAAAGCCCCTCTTGCTACTTTGAAATCACCGGTGTGGAAGTATTCATTAATTCACGTCAATTAAAACTAACTTTGCCTACTCAACTTAGCAAGTGAAAAGGTGATCTAGTTACAGTCCAAAGTTACTTTAAGGCTTAAAATGCACATTGATAAGTACATATTCCATGAACACTAACCTTGGGTCTCTTCGGAGTGTGCGGAAACAATCAAATTATCATTCTGTGTTGTTTCATTTCACTATGTTCACGTCTCTGTTTTAGCCTAATGTTAGTTCTGTTTACATTACAACCTCGCGGTTGGAACGGTTTCAAAATAAAAAGCGGTTTCAAAATAAAAGCCACCCGAAACAGTAAAGGAAAAGGCCAAAAAGTAAATAACATATAAGGAATGCATTAATAGTAATATTAAAAAAAGATCGAAAATCGAATCGTGACTTTAAAATCAAAAATTATCGAATCGAGGATTTGGAGAATCGTGACACCCCTAATTAGCCGACATGCATATTAGCCTACATGCACAGCACAATACCAGAGCTGCCAACTCTCCCGCATTAACTGTGAGATTCATTCATTTGATTGGTTTCACACGCTCTCACGCCAATCAAATGCGTGAGCGTTACCAGCTATGTAATAGTAAGCTAATGCATTAGCCTACATGCACATTAGCCTACATGTACATTAGCCTACATGTACAACACCATGTGGTGGATGTGAGAGAGGTCAGGTATGTGTTTTGTGAGAATGTTAGTATCATTTGTGTTTAAGTGTCATCATCGCTGGTAAGTGTCCATTTTCATTTAAGCTGTGGTGTGTGTTTGTGGGAGTGTGATGGTGCGTGTGTACCATTTATTTTTGCAGTAAGTCTGATTTTTTTATCAAAACAACTGTGAGGGAAATAGAGCAAACGGGAGACACAGAGAGAGAGAGAGAGAGAGAGAAGGAACGAGAGTGAAAGATAGAAAGCGACAGATGCCGTTTGTGCCCAACTGTAAGTGCTACGATACTTAGAAACGTTACCTGTAGCTGCGCTATTTCCCTGTCCTCTGTTCTGGACCTGCACACCAGTAGACTCTTTTGCTCTTTTTGCTCTCTCTTTCTCTCACACAAACGCGCTCACAAATACACATACACATACACCTACAGACATAAAAAATGATCAGTCTCTATCATTTACCCCACATTAGGGTAATTTCTCCTTCTCTCCTCTCCTCTACTCACCTGCTGTCATCCCTTCATTTCCTGGCTACCCTGTGTGCAAGTGTGTGTGTGTGTGTACATGCTGCTCTTGCCACCATCACACCTTTGTGTTTGAAGCCGTCAGTGTGACTTTACCTTGCTGGCATCTTTTGTTGGTGGCTGTCTCATTCTACTGTGTGTGTGTGGGTGTGTGTGTGTGTGTGTGTGTGTGTGTGTGCTAAATCTTGATCCTGCTGCTCACCCAGTGGAAATGGTTACTTTTATAAACTGTATCAGTAACACACAGGTAGATTACATGAAATGGCAGAAATGGATATGTTGATTATAATGTTGTTGGAAATTGTTATTCTTTTTATGATTGTTCACTTTTGTTGTCAGATTGTCTTTGTTTTTGAATGTCACTGGTGACTTCATTTTCATCATGCTTTATCATGTAGAAATTACTTTGGCTTTTAACTTTTTAGATGAGTTTATCTCGCATAGAGACACACACGTACACACACAATTACAGTCAGTAGTAATATTAAGTATTACCTCTGTGAAAATCTCAGGATCTCTTTTCTAACAGTAAGCAAACCGTTCTGTGTTCACTGCTTATTAATGAAACACACACCTATATTCAGTGCATGTGCTCATCCTGGTTTGACTATGCTCTCTCTGGGCAATCTGGTTCTAGAACCAACCTGCATTGGACGTCCTAAGAAGGCGTATCTGTGAAGAGGTGTGTGTTCACAACCCCCTCGTTTCTCAAGTGTGTGTGTGTGTGTGTGTGTGTGTGTTCACTTTGAAAATCACCTTTGCTTTGTCTATCGGGTGCTATGTGTGTGTTGTTATTGGGGGCTTAGTGGCACAGATGTCACCTGATGTCTCCTAAGCCCTGCTGTTTACGTCTGTGTGTGAAGCTTGTCGCTCTAAGACACGAGCTTCTGTTCACAAGGTTTGTGAGACTAACAATCTCTGGGGTCCAGCGGGTAAGAGTTATCACCTGTGTGCGTTCTTCTATGTGTGTGTGTGAAAGAGAGAGTGATGTGTGCTTGTGCGCATGTGCCTGCTCCTATAGCTTTCTTGTTGTCTTCTCTTTTCTCTGTGGTCCTGTGCTATATTCTTGCTTTGCTCTTTCTTTGTGTGTGTGTGTGTGTGTGTGTGTGTGTGTGTGTGTGTGTGTGTGTTCTCGACTTGGTCTTGGTCTGAGTAATGTGCGTGCATCCCTGCTCATTGTTCTTTGCGTGAGTGCAATCTCTTCCTCACTGTGCTCTTTGTGTGTGCGTGTGTGTGCGTGTGTGCGCGCGCGCTTGTGTGGGTGTGCGTGTTCTCTCTTCTCACTGTGCTGTTTGCCCTCCTGCAGGACTCTATCCCCATGGCTTCTCCCGCTTTCCTACTCTCTCTCTTTGTAAGTATCCAGGGATAGGCTCAGGTTATTCGTGCACGCACGCACACACACACACACACACACACTCTCTCACTCTCTCTCACTCTCTCTCTCTGTCTCTCTCTCTCTCACACACACACACATTCACACACACACACATTCTCTCTTTCTCACTCACACACACACACATCCATATACTCTGTCTTGAACATATAGATATGCAACTGCACAGATACATGAAAACACACACACACACACACACACACACACACACACACACACACACACACACACACACATTCGGGGCGGGGAAAGTGAAAGGTGTGCAGGGCCAGAAACACACACTTTCACACGCTCATATGTGTGTGTGCGTGTGTCTTTCTTTCTCTCTCTGGAAATGTCTTGACTTTTGGCGAAGCTTTCATTCGTCTGAGAACTCGACTATAATCTTTGCCTTAACCCAGCTAGAAAAGTTGTTCGGTCCTCTAAAACATCAACGCAATTCCGTTAACTTAAATATAATGTTTCAGCTCAACCACAAAGATTGAAATCGATTTGTTCGCAAATAGAGAAGAATCCTCTCAGCTTACAGAATGCAGAATGTGAACGTGTAAACAGTTTATTGTGTGCTAATATTTTTTGCGCATGTTCTGATGGTTTATTCCAGTTAATCATGAACATCTGTCTGTGACTTTTCTATTACTTTTTTAAAAAAATGAGAGCATGAGCTCAGTGTACAAGTCCTTTAAATAATTTAGCCAAAGGTGCAAGTTCTTAAATGCAACACATAGCAAGAATGAATCACACACTCACACACGCACTCCTAAGAATAGCATATCTAATAGCATGTATCCAATGCAACACAAACATACTGGTTGTGAAGGCTGAGGTGTTGCAAAATCACTCTGATCAGAGTGGTTTGGTGCAAGTTGGGTGCTTTGGGCTGGTCATCGGAGACCTCACTCTCCAGCCTGCAGGGCAGGGCCACTTGTCCTTATCTCTCAGCTTCCCATGCTCTAGTACTCTAGTGGCAAAAAAATATTTTAATTTAGATTGAATTATTGTTGATAAATTGATTAGTTTTTGTTATATCTAAACTGTTAGTGAGATGTCTCTGTAAAGGGATAAAGTGTGGTGTTAATGTTAATGTGTTAATCAATTAAATTCCCAACAATTTGACAACAGCTAGTTCTGGAGTAGGCTATTCAACTAGCTCGCTTGCGAGACTCAGGCTGTGCAGTCGGCACCCGCTTCCTTATTTGGTTTTGGGCTGCCAGGTTTTATGACAAAACAGTTGAAATTGAAAGTAAGTGATCATGTATGTGTAGGGTGTAGTTCATACACAATCTGGCAACCTGGGAGATGTCAGACTAACAGAAAAAATGAATGGATCAATTATTTTAAAATTAAGTTTGATGGCCATGCAAATTACGGGAGTTTTCCGGGAGAAATAATAAAACGGGAGGGTGCTGTGAGATGACCTTGAAATGCGGGAGAACCCGGGAAAAATGGGAGTGTTGACAGGTAAGCACCGAAGCCTTCAGTACAAAAGCATGTTCAGTCCTTGCGTCAGTTACACAGGGCTCGGCAAGAGCCTTTGGTATTGAGGCATATTCAGTTCTATACCAGTAACATACACCTGGCCATGGTCTCATCCTTATTTTGACATACATGACGTGACGTACAGATCCTGTCTGATCCTGAAACGCCAAGAATGCACTGATGAGAGTAGGCTTGTTACTGTTCAGTAGCTAAACTAAGTGGTAAAGCATATTGCAGCCCTTCTCTCTCCTTCTCTCTCCTGGGTGCCATAGAATTTGAAAAGTTGATTAGGTGTAAGGGACGTTCTTCAACTTCAGAATTTAAGTAGGGGAAGCGACGACAGCGTCAGGAATAAGAACGCTTTGTGTGCTTTTATTTATTTATGCATTTATTATTTAGCAATTATTGCTTACAGAACAGTCAACATTTCTAACAGAACTCTCTTTGGTTTTATCTGCACCCCCTTGTGTCAGTGAGGGTGAAGTACACTCAGTACACACTTTTTTTGTTTGTTTTGGTGTGTGTGCGTGCATGCTAGTGGTAAGTTGTGGTTAGGATGGTCACCAGGGTTGCGTTTCTACAAAAGTTAGCTGTGTCATCGCTAAACCACCGTGGTACGACGCAACGTTCGCTCAAACAACGATCTTGTAACACCAGAGTCTAGAAGTCTAGCCTAGATAGTCTAAAAAGTGTGTCCAGTGTAAATGATGTCAGGCTATAAGTTCAAAGCACTTTCCAGTGTTAATGATGTCAGGCTATACGTTAACACTGTCCAGTGTTAATGATGTCCGTCATGCTATACGTTAACACTGTCCAGTGTTAATGATGTCAGGCTATACGTTAACACTGCACTGTTAATGATGTCAGGATAAGTTAACATTGCAGTGTTAATGACGTCAGGCTATAAGTTCAAAACACTGTTCAGTGTTAATGACGTCAGGCTATAAGTTAACACTGCAATGTTAATGACGTCAGGCTATAAGTTCAAAACACTGTTCAGTGTTAATGACGTCAGGCTATAAGTTAACACTGCAGTGTTAATGACGTCTGGCTATAAGTTAACACTGCAGTGTTAATGACGTCAGGCGTCAGGGTTGATGGTGAAAAATGTGTCCTGCACATTACTAGAGCATCTGTAGAGCTACATCATACATAGAAATTATAGAGAATGCACAACCAACATAATTAATAAAAAAAATGTTTTTGTTGTGTCGCAATTTTTCTTAATTGCAGCGTCTGCTTAGCCTGACAAGCCAGACCCACATCAAGATGTAGGGCAGTGGTCCCCAAACTACGGCCCGCCACCTCGTTTTGGGTGGCCCCCCAAAACATGTCGGTAGTATAGCATCTGGCCCACACGGGAGTACGACATCGTCAAACTATAACCTCCGCAATTCCCCCCATGCATTCTCTATGGCGAGTCTTAGCAGTACACATGTAATACTCTTTTTGTCCACTGGTGGTTGTTTTGGCGCTGTTTCGCGTTTGCCATCAAAAACGGAATTAAATGTAGTCCTACCTGCAAACAATGTAAGAGGCCTATGCTGACTGCATCAGTGCTCAAAGTATTCTAAAAGTTTATCAATGAATTGTTAATAACTAACTAACTTATATTCAAGTCATATTTCTGGGACTTTCTGGGATAATTATTTTTATTTGTTCAAATGTTCATACAATGTTCACAAGTTCAGGTGAGTGAAAGCTAGAATGGTGGTCATTTCAGACCACTTCAGCACTTCATAAAATTCTCATAGTTTGAGAACTTTACATTTTCAGAGTTCAGAGTTCACACATTTTTAATGAAATATACTTTCGGGACTACCTGCTAATACTTTTGGGAATGCAAAAGTCTTTTTATTAGTATTATTTAATTTGAGGTACATTTTACACTGATATGGCATGATGGCAATATAAACACAGCTAACAATGGTATTAAATTAAATTGCAATAGCCTATAGATTAAATGTAATGGAATATTCACCTAAGGTAGACTGCTGTTGTTCACAGCACTAAGCTATTTATAAGTATTTATACTTTTTAGATCCCGTGAGGGAAATTTGGTCTCTGCATTTAACCAAATCGGTGAATTAGTGAAACACACTCAGCACACAGTGAACACACAGTGAGGTGAAGCACACACTAATCCCGGCGCAGTGAGCTGCCTGCTTCAACGGGGCATTTCGAGGGGAGCAGTGAGGGGTTAGGTGCCTTGCTCAAGGGCACTTCAGCCGTGGTCGGGGTTCGAACCGGCAACCCTCCGGTTACAAGTCCAGAGTGCTAACCAGTGGGCCACGGCTGCCCTTTATGGTTACTGATATACTCCGAGTCTCTGGCCCTCTCTTACAGCCAGGCATAGTAAGCTGGCCCTCGGAAGAAAAAGTTTGGGGACCACTGATGTAGGGTCTGGGAACTTACCATTGGCACTGCTTAATCCTAGGGGCGAGATAAACGGTTGTCTTTCAAATTTTCTCTGCACGCAATAGGATAGTGCTACAACTCATGAGTCCCATGCATTTTCCCACCAGCGGAGCTAGTTAGCTAGTTGATCAAATTTTTGCCAATTTAAAAAAAGCTTAACTCGAGGCGCTGTTCGCCAGCAGCAGCATCTATCTTCTTTGTTTTCTAGTAGCAGGAAATTCACACGGAACCGTCGCCGACTGTATATACAATGTGATTGGCCTAATAGAAGTTTCATTTTTTCCAGCTTGCAAGCCAACGGAGAGTTGCTAGACTACACTGGCTGCAAATTACATCTGCTGCCTCTAGGGTGCGTCTAGATTTCTAGGCTAGCGTCTGCTCACATGCAGGCGTGGACGAGTAGATGTTGTGGACGTGGTTATGTGTGTTGGTGTGTGTGTGTGTGTGTCAGTAAGTTTTTTACGAAGACGTTGGTTAATATACTTTCCTGTAACACCACCAAATGTAGCGTTCTCTGTTTGTGACTGTAACGTGAGCGTTTTATAGCCCGAGCTCGGTGCCACGTTGCATGGAAGGTCGACGTTGTGCGTAATGTGTGCCTGTGCGTGGGTGCGCAAGGAAAGCAATTATTTTTCTCCCCAAAACAAAACCCTTATTCCTCCACAAGTAGTGGACAATGATTGGGGAAAATGTATAATACAAGGGTACGAACTAACATTGTGTGACGGGAGCCATTCAAAAATGGGGGGATAACTTGTTTCACGGGCAGAGAAAACAGGACACGGGTATCATAAATGGCAGTTATAGAATTTTCGGTGACCGACTTTAACCGGTTAATGAGGCTCAGTGGCCGGTTAAGATTTTTTTTAAATTTCGCCATCCCTACTCTCGACCTGTCGTTCCAAGTACCAAACTTCCCGCCCATGTTTGCGATTGATCATTGGAACTACCCTTTCTAGAAACACCAAATCCAAGAATGACAGTTCTAACTACAAAGATTGTGATGAAGGTTAGCCAGCGACCCTTTCTAGAAATTCACCCCTGGTTGGTTTAGGCATGAAAAATGTGGTGTATATTGTGATTTTGTTGTCTCAAACAGGTACGATTGGACACACATTTGAACACAGTGTCTCGATCTATGTATTATGCGTTATCTTACACACTCACTGTCCCGTGCCCCCTTCCTCAGACTCTGGCAAACTCCCCTGTGTTTTCACTCTGATACACACACACATACTCATGCTCTCTTGCATGCTGTGTATGTGGAAAGCTGGCTTTCATCTGCTATGATCTGCAGTTCTGAAAAAGTGCCTTTTGTCTGTCTGCCTACCTCCCCCCTCTTTCTCGATTCTCGATTTCTTCTATCCCATCACCCCCCCTCTCCCTCCTCCTTCCATCTCTCCGTTCCTCTGCTGTTCAGGACGGAGGCACCAGAGGGCGCCGCAGTGCCATCGAGGCTGACCTCAAGATGAAGAAGTGACCTCAAGATGAAGAAGTGACCTCAAGCCCAAGTGGACATGCTTTGCTGAACGGGAAGAGGCCGGGTTCCACTGACTGTGGCCCAGTTCTGTTCCGTGGAGAGGAGCCGAGTTCTCTGCTCTAGAACTCCTAACATTATGATTCAGGAAATCTATGTACTTCATCCTGCTCAGGCTATTCAGAATGTACCATCATCACCATCCTCATCCTCGTTAACTTTAGCCATGGTCCTGCACAGCCTGAATGCAGTGGCACTGTATGTGCATCAGAGACACACACACACACAGACACTACACATCACATAAACACACACAAACCCCACAGATGCGCACACTGTGGATCAAGTGTAGGTGTTCATTGCCCCCAGTACATGGACTTCTGAAAAAGTACTAGTTGTGATCAAGTTATAGGAGCAACCATGTTTTCATGTCTAAATTCTGCAGTTTGCAGGCTCACACTTGCAAGAAAATGATTTGAATTCACTGGCGGTATCAAGGTACCAGAAGTGCACATCTTATCTTTGTACCTTAGTTGTCCCAGATTCCCATCAACACCATTGTTTGTTTTGTGAGTTCAAACTGGAAATCCTAGTAAGATTAAAAGGGTTGTGGTAGGTTTTATATATTTCATTTGTATTTCTTGTAAGTTGTGGAGAACAGACATCTAGTACAAATGTGACAAGCTGATTTGGTCAGTATTTTCCATATTCAGAGCAATGCAGACTGTTAAACATTTGATCAAATGTTTTGCATTGTTCTTGATGTGGTAGAAAGGGTAGTGTCTTAGTGTCACCATGACTGGAATGTTTAGCATTTGTAAGATGCTTGTTTACTCAAGCCTTAGGGAATTGGTCATCAATGTTAGAAACTGGTGTGAAGCAGTTAGTCTAGCACTGACTTACACAACCACGGTTACCCAGAACAACCGTAACACATGGGTTGTATGTAAAACTCTTGTACACTTACACTTTCCATGGCTTCATGCTGACGTGTGTGTGTGGACCCCCCAGGATTGTGTGTGCGCTTGGCAGTGCTTAAGAGAATTCACATGCAACTTGCAAGTGTTTTACCACCTATATGTGTTCCAGGTGTTGGTTGTGAACTGAGCAGCTAGTTTTGTACATAAAGAAAGTCAGTATATGTGTACAGATTTTTTAGTGTAAAGGCTGTGTTGTCATGTAAGAGTTGAATAAAGGAGATTGTGAGAAACCACAAGATTCTGAGGTCTGTAAACATATTTATGTAACTTGGTTCACTTCAGTGGGAATACTGACAAGGGTCACATATAAAACCGTAGCAAAGACATGTGAGCAAGACCAGCTTGCTCACCACACATATACTGTCAGATGCAACCACAGGTCAAATAAAAAATAAATAAAGCTGTAGAAGTTATAATTTCATACAATCACTCCAGCCTTTTATCCTTGAGCAAATATCCATCACAGTTCAGCTGTCACAATAAACAAACTATAGACACTCATACAACCTCCCCATGCAGGTCAATAAATAATGTTTCACAGTTGTACCACCCAACATAAAAGTAAAATCGTGCCAGTAGTTTGCAGTCTTAACCAGTCAACAATCCAAAATAGAACGAGTGCTTCTTTAGAACTGTGAAGCTTAACGTTCTGCTAACAGCATGACCCTGCTGGATCAACCTTGAGTGAGCACTTTAGATTAGTGTAATAGCCTACAAGGAAGCTCTTGCCTAGAAATTGCATGCCTAAATCAATTCTCACCTCCGCACATTTAACTTTCCATACACAATTACACAACAGTGTAAAATACTTAAATTGACCCGTAATCCAAAATCAGCGAATTTAGGCAGCAACCATTATAGTGACTTACTAATGACATTCACATAGTTGCCATTTTACCCACAATGGCCCAATAAAAAAAAAAAAAAAAAAATGTCCCTTCTCAGGGAGTGTGCAAAACAACAAAACAGCTGTGCAAAATAAAATGTAAAGTAATATGTGCACGATAACCTAGATAGTGAAAATACTGACACTGCCCATTTACTGTATAGTCTAAGCATAGGGTAACTAGACCTAGCCCTACATCTAAATTCTAGAACCATAAATTGTGCTCCTGGATGGTTGGGCTGGCCGAAGAGTAGAGTTTCTGTTTAATGAGCCGGTACTCTGGTCGAAGGCGGAGCATCTTGTCGGTCCCGAAGAGATTCCTGAGGGGTGGCCAGCCGTCCTGGTCCGGTCGAAGCACGACAGAGAGCTCGAAGGTCGGAGTGAGGTGATCCATGGGGACGACGTTGCCAAGTTTCTGGAGTGCGCCGTTGGTCTCCAAGAACAGGTGAATTAGTGCGCCCCGGAGCCCGCACGGTTCATCGGTGGAGGCAGCGAGGATGTCTCGCGCAATATATGAGATCATTCGGCGCGGAAGCAACAGCTCTCGGCACCCGAGACTGGACGTCTTGGCATCGGACAAACATCTCTCAATCCGATGGACCAGATCTAGCTGGATGCTCCGCTCTTCCCTCTCCTCTTCCAAACTGCACTCCGATCCAAGACCTGCGCAACAAAGAGAACGATTAGTCATGGTTTCATGTTAAGACTGGTGACGTTTTTATTCTGAGCACATTAAGCAAATGACCTCCAATCTCCCCGGGAAACGAACACAATCAGCCCCTTTCTAGGTCCATGTGCTTGGTCATGGGACGCACTGAACAACTATTGGGATTAACCTTTGTTACAGTAGGCTAACGAAAATGGGACTGGGTTACTGACATACTCCTGAAATGTTACATCAGATAACTCAAATGACTACATTTAGGCTAGTCTATTCAATTCCAACATAACTCGACTTTTTTATAGGCTATTCCTAAGAGCTGAGCTAACGTCGAAAATGGAATATGGATATGACAGACTATGCCTACTTACTCGAGGAACTAATTGCTTTCTTAAGTCCATCGCAGGTTCTCAGGCGGTCTTTGTCCATTGTGAACCGAAACGCAAACTTTCTTAGAAACTCCCCAACGCTTTCTTCTTCCATCCCGACGGACAGTCCTGTTCCGAGCACAAGAGCGGGGGTATAGACCATTTTTCTTTGAAATTCTCCGATACTTCGCCCACCTTAGACACAGGTCGTAGGGTTATGTTATCCATGTATGTTTGTGAGTAGAGCTTGAATGCAACGGGTACAGGTTCTGTGTCGCATTTATAGGCTTCGCTCCTGTAATCGGCTATTGCATCAGCTTGTAACTCACGCGTGTGGGACGGACTACCGTCACTATGGGAACACAGCTGCTACTGTGCATAAGCAACACCCTTGCGCGGTGAAGTCAGCTGGCTGATAGTCTCGTGCAATCATCAGTCGTCTTGCATTGCACGATTTCGGCCCTGGGTTAGGAATGAGGGGCTAGCGAGAAAACCAGAGTTAACTGATTTATGCCCGTCTGTTAATGGCTTTTGTGCTGACACAAAGACAGCTTCTTCCCCCAAGCAGTCACTCTGTTGAACCACTCAGTAACAGCCCCCACCCTTACACTGAATCAACACTGAATCAGTCCACACTGTTCTGCGCATCTACCTCATGTGTACTTCAACCCAGTTACAATAGTGTTATTAATACATTATCATTGCACTGAACTGGCTTGCACTATATTTATATTTAATCTTAAACCTCAGTCTATAGGCTACTGATATTGCACTATTCCCACCCTTTTTCAGCTGTATAGGCTATTGCATCTTGCCCGTGCCTGTCAACGACTTGGCAACCTTGACAGGGACAACAAGGAGGCAGACACATATCAATAAAGCTGATTCTGATAATGTTGGCTGGTCAAGGCCTAATGCCGTCAGAAGACCCACATAAATTTGAGGCGTTCAATCTGCATGTCATTCGCCCAGAATGTGTCCTAAAATTCCTGTGTTTTATGTACAGTGAACTTCATTGAATGAGTAGCCTTATTGACTTAATTGCCTTTAGTCATATAAATCTGAATAGGCTACCTAGGCCTAAGTTACCAGTAGCCTACTTAAATCAAATATTTGTGTTAGCTTAAATTGATTGAGTGAATAGGTAAGGAGAAGAAATGGGAGGCGATTAGGCTAGTTTCCTCTAATGTTTTCAGTTAGTTTGACCCTTTGGGTTTATACTGTTCATTATCATTTACTTCACATCTTTTTGTCTAGGCTAATAGCAGCTAGGCTATAACCATGGGCTACCTGGTATGAGAGCTCTGACAAGTAACCTACACTATCTATGACTATTGGGCGGTAGTAGTGTAGTGGGGGCGGTAGTAGTGTAGTGGTTAACGAGCTGGGTTAGCGTGCAGTAGCCTGAAAGTTGTCGGTTCAATTCCCGGCTTCCACCGTTGTGCCCTTGAGCAAGGCACTTAACCCCAAATTGCTCCGGGGACAATGTGATCCCTTGTAATATAGCTGACATATGTAAGTCACTTTGGTCAAGAAGTGTCTGCTAAATGTAATGTAATGTAATCTACACTAAGAAGAAACTGGAGTGGATTGTCACCACAGCCTTCAATACAATTGTGACTTTCCCTCAGCCTACTGTAGGCAGTAATGGATAACTGAACAGGCCTACAGGGGCCCAGGTCAAAGGACCCAAGGGCTCAGGGGGCCCTGAAGCCCAAGCCTCTGTGTGAAGTCGCTACTCTTCTCCACTCCAGATATCTGAATGGGCCCCCTCAATAACACAGGCTATGTTATGTGATATGTCTGAATAGGCCCCCTCTATCATATACAATGGGTTATGTTATTCACCCCTGATATCTGAATGGGGCCCCTCAGTCAAATAACACAGCTTACGCTATGCAATAATCATGCTTTCTAATTGGCATCTTTTTTTTAATATGCCTTGAATCTTTTGATGGTTATTTGTATGTCTCAATCGCCTTTGGTTAAAAGGCATCAACCAAATGTAATGTAATGTAATCTGTCCATTTCTTTCCACAAAACTTGCCAGATGTCATTAAGGGGCTATTTTTCAAAACATATTTTTTTTTAAAAAAGCTTTGCTCAGCTATAGCTGAGTTACTCATTTGCTGAGACAGGCAGAGGGAGGGTCTTTTTGCATAATATGCCCAGGGGCCCAGTGGCTCATAATCCTTCCATGACATCCGTGAAAACAAAATACTCAGTGACACTTCCCACCCAACCCACCACTTTTTCCAACATCTGCCCTCTGGAAGGTACTAGGTCCACCCATTTCACCCATTTCAACAACACCTTCTTTTCTGCTATACTCAACACCTCAGCTGGGCCAGGAGCCTAACACACAGACATATCTGTATCCACACTAATCCACACAAAAGCTGTCTACACAAAGAAAACATATAGGCTGCTTTATCTTCACTTAACTGAGTCAAGAGTGTACATGGCCTAAAACAGACTCGTCTGCTTTAAACTCACAGTTAGATAGATAGATAGATAGATAGATAGATAGATAGATAGATAGATAGATACTTTATTGATAGATACTTTATTGATCCCCAGGGGAAATTCAAGTTGTATCTTATATAAGTTGTCCTTGTACCATTCAGTCTAGCAGTCAAGACATCATGAGATCATACATGAGTCACTGTCTAGATAAGGTCTTACGGCCAGTAAGAGAGCAGAAGCCTACCACCCCAGCGCCCCTCCTCCCAGCCCCAGGTAAACTTCCTTCCACACCACACCTTATGACTAGCTACAAACAGGAAGTCTGGACGCCTTTCTACCAACGCAGATGAGTTACTCAGTAACTTCGGGAATTTTCCCGAGTGACCTCACCCAGCACGCTCTCTCTCTCTCTCTCTCTCTCTCTCTCTCTCTCTCTCTCTCTCTTTCAAGTGTTTCATGGTAAAGCAGACATATGTGGTTTAGTGGCAAGGTTGACGAAGTGATTACAGGTTTAGTTGCTTCTGTGGAATCATATAGAGGAAGTAGGCTATACAGCATGGCACCACACTTAGTCACACCATTTCTGTTCCTATTTGTGACGATTAGGAGTAGTGTTGGCTCTTTGACTTTTTTTTCTGTGTGTGTGTGTGGGGCGGGAGTGTGTGTGTGGGGGGTGGGTGGTCTTATCTAGATAAGGCCTTACGACCTTGGGACCTTATGACTTTGGGATCCCATTAATTTTACTGATAAATAAATTGCTGACGTTGAGAGTCTGAAATTGTAATATTGATGAGTTTGACTTGTTGCTGAAATACTTTAAGATCTCTTTAATACGTGTCATTTCACTATAATCCTTTAAGATCTCTTTAATACTTATTGTATGCACTTACATTTATACTCTGGGTTTGTTATTATGTAATGTTTGTATTGTTATATTATTATTTAATTCCCTAATGCAGTATATAATTACTTTATTTGTTATTATGCATGGTGGCATGTTCCATCTTTACTGACATGTCTTGGCATCTGCGGGAATCCGGTTGATCTGGAGCATGACTGAAATCTGTTTTGAACATGCATCTAATCCATCACTGTCACAGATTAACCTGATAGGCAGGTTTCACCATCAGTCAGGTGAGTGTGTTCGTGATGCTAATCAGGTGAGTGTGTTTGGGACGCTAGTCAGGTGAATGTGTTCTAGTGTGTTCTTGGACTGTGTGTGACTTAGGGATCTGAGTCACGAGGCTCATTAGCATTATTCAATTATTATTATTTAACATAATATTGAACTACTTACAGTACATATAAAGGTAAATATGACTGATATTTAGCAGACACTTTTATATAAACTATCTTCAAACTTCACTGATAACAGTCTTTAACATGCTCAATGATTTTCTGATGCAACCACAGCCCAGTGCTGAATCATGTTCAGTATCATGTGATCTCTCTCTCTCTTCATCTCTGTGTGTGTGTGTGTGTGTGTGTTGTTGTTGTTACTCTGTAGAGCTTATTAGAATATGTTTATGGTATTGTTATTATTCTGTTAAATTCTATTTAGTTAATTCTATTTTAGATACCAATTTTGTTTCTTGAATTATTTATGCTATATGACTTTACTTTTTTAAACTGTAATGTACCATAATGTAATTGGTGTCATTGGAAATTGCTTTGGACAAAAGTGTCTGTTAAGAACTATTAACAAACATACACTTATGTATGTATGTGTGTGTGTGTGTGTGTGTATGTGTGACAGAGAGAGAGAGAAAGAGAGAGAGAGAGTCTTTTGTAGATTTTTTGGACTGTGATACCTGCTTTATGCTACGTGCATATCGGAACAGCCTCTAAACATGATCACTTGAGAGGATATAAACACAATTCAGACATACAGCAATGCTGGACCTTTAGAATTATCTGAATCCTGCAGAGTAGGCAAAACAGCCTTCAGCCCTCTACTTTTTATGAATGTAGATGCTGGGCTTCCCAAGGAGTTTGAGCATTTCCTTTTAGGTCTGGTTTATAACATCATAGTCTGTCATGAAAAGCCTTGGAGCAAAGAGCTGTCACAAATAGAGATTAGGCTGAATTATCCAGAACCTTTATTAGTCACACGTGATCAAAGGGTACTTTTCAGGTTCTTCTCTGCACTCAAATCGAGACAATCGGGGCTTTTATTGGTCTTACCTAAACTGAAACATCTGTAAACATGAATTGGGCACAATCCTGATATTTGAATTTAACAGCCAATCAAATTACACCACCTCCCTTCATGCTCCTAAAGGAACATGACCATTGCCTAGAACAGTACATCCAATACAGTATGTGTTTTGTCTGTGTGTTTTTCATGACTTCACCTTACACAGACACCAGCTTTTTTTTTTGAATGCACGCACAGATCGGACATGAGGTCACTGAGGAGGACAAATGTGGTAAATTAGATAAGGGTCAGATGCAGGCCTGACCGCTCTTGCAAAATATAGACTCTATTATAGAGTGAGAGATAGCCTAGCAGAGCACAGATCAGCTAATGTGCAATATGTCCCGATGTAGTAGCACACACATACAGTGACTATGCTTAAAATGCATGTGGATGACATATCTGAAATATACCACTAGAGGGAGCACAACCTGGATGGGTGAAGGAGGAAATGATTCAAATAAAGTTACTTAGAACTTTTAGTGTCATAAAAAAAAAGCTTATCAATGTTGCCTCCACAAGTCCAATGAAATGGTGTATCTAGATCAATTGAGTAACCTTTGAGTAAACAAAATGTCTACTTTTATTTAAAGAACTTTAACCATAGTCCCCTATCTCCTATCATAGTCTGGCTTACAAACAGCGCCATATCAGTAGGGGAGAACAGGGTAAAATGAGCATATAAGATGAGCCACCCCTTTTTCTAGAAACTGTAAACAAATGTTATCATGTGACCGAATTTTAAGGAAGAGGGGATCATTCTTTACAATATGTGGAATAGTACAGCACATGGCAAATGTGGTAAAAAAATATATATGTGTAAAAATATGATTTTTTGCCCTCCAAGTGGATTTCATTTATGTCCAGAGTGAATTATGAATGTTACCTTAGCTTGTTGCGAGAAGCATTTTCTTTCAAAATGGTGGTTGTGGGGTAAGATGAGCCGCCAGGGTGGGGGTAAATTGAGCCAGCTAACTACGGTAGTTCTTGTATTGCATCTGTAAGATTTTGCCTTTATTTTGTGACCTCGTTCTTTATGGTTCCTCAGTGTTACTAAGAGTTAAAGAGACTAGGCAGCAAATGAATTAGACTTATTTAAGTGAATTAAATGGGCAAATTTAAAGGTAAACAGGCAACAAAAAAAATGTTATAGGCCTAAACATGTCTTGGAAAAAATTCAGTTGAATCTATTTGGCACATTCACAGTTAAATGTTGGTGTTTGTTACTGTTGGTAGAAATTAAATTATTGTTTGAAGAAAATAATAATATTTTACATGAAATCTTGTGTTGGCTTAACTTACCCCACAGATGGGGTAAGTTGAGCCACAAGACCAACTTTGTTGTAGAGAGCATATCTCTTTACCCGTATAAGATATCTAAGATTTGTTGATTACAGAAGTAGTAGGACACTTTGAAATTTTGTTTGGTGTGAAGATTACAAAACAAAACCTCAAAATCAGAATGATGAAGAATGTAAAAAATGGCTCATCTTACCCCACTCTCCCCTATGTAATACTGAAGCCCTGAACAACCAAAGAGTTTTCACTTCCCCTGAGGTTTATTTTTAGGAAAGACACAGGAAGTAGATATGGCTGGAAAAAGCTTTTAAAGGACTGCATGGAAAGAGCATGAAAATAAAGAAAAGCAGAGAGATAAAGAGAAGAAGGAGAGGAGGATGATGTGGGAGCTGTTTATTCTGTGCTAGAATTCTCACAGAATAGAGTTATAGAGTTCTCCTCAGGCTCGGCGCGGAGACTGTGTGGCATGTCCGGCGTCAGCGTCTTGCTGCTGTCGCCACTGATCATGAGGCTGATGGTGCTCATTGGGCCGCCGGGCAGCGGCGCCGTCCCATTGGCCACCTGAGAGCCTATCTCCTCCGTGGGCCTGCGTGCATCCTTGGCGGGCGGCTCCATGGGAAACTCCTCCCTGTCCTGCTGCTGCAGGTGCCTCAGGATCTCCGTGGACAGGAAGTGATCCTCACCAGCGTGTGCGTCTACAGGAAACAGAATCATTATGAGCATGTGTCTACAGGAAACAGAACCATTATGATCATTTGTCTACAGCAAACAGAATCATTAGGCTCATTCCACTTCATGCAGTACTGGCTGAATGTGCACAATGTCGAATGAGCCTATTGTGAGAGGTCTAACGTAATGAACTACCTTACAGTAAACTTTTGATTGATCAGCACACACTCTGTGTCTCACCATCCAGCAGGATGAGTCGGTAGCGGTTGCGGCACTCCAGTGAGCTGTCTAGAATGCTTTGCAGGGTTCTGTAGAAGAGCAGGACCTGCTGCCGGCGCTCAGAGAGCCCAAAGGCTGCGGTGCTCTCCTGAGACATCTGGTACATCGTCATCAGAGGGGTGGCCGACTCCAGGATGCAGTTGTAAACCTACACACACACACACACAAACACATGCAGGAGAATGAGAGAGACTGTGTGTTGTGTGTGCAGTGTTTCTTATACATTGACTTATTTGTGGCGGCCCACCACACAATGATTTTCCTGGTTGTACTAAATTGTGCTTAAATCTGGTTAAAATCATAACGACACTTCACTAATGTGTTAAAAACTGTTGCATTCAAGTTAATAGTTAATTCTGCAAACCTACAACCACAAATAGAATTTAATTCTGTAGGACACACTGGTGTGTGTGTGTGTGTGTGTGTGTGTGTGTGTGTGTGTGTGTGTGTGTGTGTGTGTGTGTGTGTGTGTGTGCGTGTGTGTGCACGCGCAGAGCGGTGACACCCATACAGTAGTGAAATTACACACACAGGACAGTGTGTGTGCATGCCTGTGTGTTTTGGGGGAATGCCGTGGAAAACCCCTGAAGTTCCACAGCACACCAGTTCAAATTTATCTGCATCTGATTAACATAGCCTCCATCCAGTGCTTCAAAAGAGCACCAGTCAGCATGGCGTCTCTAAGGGAGAGTAAGTTTGTCTTGACAAAATAACAGCACACATGATGCTTGCGCACACAGAGAGAGAGAGAGAGACAAACACCTGCGTATGTCTTCTGCATACAAACACATGCTGTTCTTCAGGTGGCCCTGGTAGAAAGACCACGTTACATGCTATTGTTAAAAATGGTTTTCAACACACACACACCACACACACACACACACACACACACACACACACAGATACCGTACATACACACTATTTATATTCCATAGAAATGAACAAAGAGCTCATTCTTACCTGCCCGTTTGCATCCACGACGCTGTATACACTGTTCTTGTAAACTCTGTTTCGCACCCCGGCACGGTCCATCTCCACAGTAGGCAGGCTCTCACGGAATTGGACGCGGGGGTCGTCATCCTCGAGGTGTGCGCTGACTGAGGCATTGAGGGGCAACAGGATGTGCAGACGGGACGCCCACGGCCCTGTCAGAGCACCCTCAGCTGCATGGCCAAGCTGCTTGTTATACTGTTCCACTCGGGCATCCAGCGCTGTAAACACACGCACACACACAGGATGTATACAAACAAACACACATCAATCATCACAGGCTTGGTTTAAATCTTGAATAAATCAGAATCAATCTATCTATCTATCTATCTATCTATCTTACATAGGTTTATCTATTTAGGTTTAGGTTCACAGGATTAGCCGCCAGTCTGTTTGACATCTGCTGTCCCTGGACTCGTGCTTCTGCTTTTTCAAGTGTCTATGATTTAACTCTAAATTTACACTCTATTCATAGAACACTTGTCACTTTTTCACTCTTTTCACTCAAGACATTTTTACTGTAATCCTTTATCCTTTAACCTTTTTTCCATGGAACACACACTGAATTTGCACTGTGTATGAAATGTGATAAAGTAATAAACTTGTCATCTACTGGCCCTGTTGACTGACAACAGTGCCAACCACATGGTTTTTATAGGGACACACCTATAACAGTAATAGTGCTATAACCTACTGGCCCTGTCGACTAATTTACTCAGTGCCAACCACACATGCTCTTAGAGGGACACATCTATAACCAAGGCTTTGAACCGGTTCACAGAACGAAAACCAAAACCAGAAACTTTTGATGCTTTGCTAGGAACAGAAACAAAACCAGGAACTTTACATTTTTTATGTTCCGGAAAAGAATAATTATCTGAAACTAGATGTACCGCATAGCGGTACAAAATATGACCGCCGCTCAGTCCTGCACATCAATTCCGCGAAAATAAATCATATTAATGAATTTGTCTCCACCTTCTACTCCATCCCCCACTCTTGAAACTTTTGTGTATGCTTGTTTGGAATGTGTGTTTGCAGGCCGCACACAAAGTAGCCTACTGGCGCTGCAAAGGTGAATAGATTTGTAGCACTTTTTGTCAATTTGTAGCATTGTGATAAAACCTTTAAAATCTCTAAACAATCACAAGTAGGCTACATTGTATTTGGGAAAAGCAGAAGGTAGTAGCATAATGTATTTATTTATTTATTATTAAACAAAACAATCCCTGTCAGTTCCATGGAGTTTTCAACAGCTATCAATAAGAGAGGTCTTGTCATGGATTTTTGTGAATGTTTCTTCTTCTACATATGCATAAGTTTAGTCATCTAGTTCATATGATATTCAGCTTTATTGTCAATGCACAAATTAAATACCAGTAGTCTAAAACAAAATGCAGTTTTACCCAGTGGTGCAAATAACTGACATGTCCAAAAGGGCCTTCATGAAATGCGTTGCTAGACTGTTCATACACATTTTAACGAGCCAAGTTGAAGAGCTACTGTCCGTTATTGTTCGTGCAAATAATAGGCTGATTCATGTTCCCTTGCATTTTGCAACTATGAGGTCCATGGTTAGTCGCCAGACCAAGCTCAATCTTTTAAGAAATCGAAAAAGAAATCGCCGGCAGATCAGGCTGAGTTCACCCAGCCTAGTCCATGGTAGGCGCCCGATAGAAATATTGTTTAATTTTGCGATTGAGATATCCACGACTGGCCCCCCCTGGCGTGTTAAGCCCCACTCGGTTTCAGAGCTATTCTAAATGCAAAAATTTATAGAGGGAGTTATGACAAAACCGTGACTGTTAACAAACTATATAAGCTATATAAGGTAGGCCCTATGCTAGGCCTATTACACAACATAAATTGTCACTAGGCTATGCTGGCGACCCAAATAAAATCTCCTTTGGGAAACAATGGCTTACAGCAGGGCTATTCAATTAGTTTGTAATGGGGCCAGTTCATGAAAAGCATCACAACTGAGGGGCCGGAGAAATGTGGCTTGAAATATGAGTAATCACATTAACAGCTGTATATATAATGAAGTACAACAGCAGCAATATGGGTGTTCAAATGTTGTATTTTGTACATGCATAACAACATCATTAGCCGGTTGTTGGTGGCTAATACGGAATGAAATCTGTGATAACAGATAACACTAATAGAATCTGTGCTTTGCACAGTAACTGCTAGGTCCAAGATTTCCAGTGAGTACAAACAGGATTCAAACACTGTTCAGGTGAATTAAATGTGTAATCAGTCGCATATGTAGCTCTTATGACTTATAGGCTTACTTGTTACATTTGATGTTCCCACCATTTAAATGAGATGACCGTGACCTAGCAGTGGGGGCAGGCCAGTCATAATAGCCTAATAATAATAATAATAATAATAATAATAATAATAATAATAACACAGGGGTCCGGGGTGTCTCCCCCGGGATTTTTTTCTTTTCTGGTTCTAATCACACTATTTTAACATGTTTTGAGAGGGACAGGCCCATCTTTTTTCTGACGCACCTCACGTTACCCCATGCATTAAACCAAATGTCACTGCTTGAATAAATGAAAAACATAGCCTACTGAACATAGGCATCGTCATAGTTCACGATGACAATGAAAACGTTTAGCCTACTTGGTTTCTGACAGAAATTACGTTTTGTGCCAACATATTGTAGGAACACAAACCACGGCCTTTATTTGGTGAACGGGGTTGCAAATCATTTCCTTTACTTTCTTTGGTTATTATATAGCCTACGATTCACTTTAACCACAAAACGTTTTGCCGTCGCCACATTTACAAATATGAAATTTAACGTCGTTATCAGTGGCTATCAGTGATACTTTTTGCTTCGAATCGCAATTGAGTGCGCATTTAATGTAACATGCCACATGATTTCCAAGAAGCCTTTATACAGGCTCATTTCTGACTTCACTAGACTATTATTGCATTTGTTTATGTTGTAAGACGAAATGAAGGACATCGGCAATAGCCAGGCTACTATATAGAAATATTTTGAAATTCCCTTTGAGTCCATCTGCTCCAACTTTTCCACCAAGTTTTGCAGAAAATGTGCCAGTGTTTTTTTGCGATATTGTTAGACAGGTCATCTGCTGGAAACATTAGGCCTAGTTTTTGGTCAAAGTTTTCTCCATGGATTCCTGGTCAGAACCCCTATTGGAACAGATTTTGTCCAAAAATCCAATATGGCCGCCGTATTCCAATATGGCACATTTTTACACACTTTTTGCTATGCTATGGGGACATTTCCAGTAAAAACAGTGTCATTTTAGCAAAAAACTGTTCTTTTCTATCAAATACATATTTACAGAGGTTAACTGATGATTTTAAAACCCTAAGTATTTTTTCTAACAATTTTAAATCAAAAATTATAATTTTGTCAGATATTTGTCAGATATCAGAAATCATCAAATTTCCTTCAAACATAAACCTCTTACAGGTTAAATACAGTTCAAACAAATTGGGTACCTTAACTTAAGCAGATTAAAACATATGGCATTTAGACATTTTCCCAAAAACTCAATATAAATTTAACTTAAACTCAACTCAAAAACTCAATATAAATACACCTGCACCATACGCCGGCGACCCGGGTTCGATTCCCGCCCCGTGGTCCTTTCCGGATCCCACCCAGGCTCTCTCTCCCACTCACTTCCTGTCACTCTCCACTATCCTGTCGCATTAAAAGCATAAAAAAGCCCCCAAAAATAAATAAATTCAATGATATCCCCAAAATGTGGGATTTTGGGCCTAAACTATCACAGGAAGGAGAGCACTGGGCTACTCATTCCACCAACGAGTTACCACTGAGGAAAAGAGTCTTGAATTTGACCCCAGTGAGTGGTTGGGGATGTACAGCTGGATCATAGAATTGAGATAGCCGTAAGCAGATCCAGTAAGTGTCCTATAGGCCAAGGTCTATTATAAGGAGTCAAGGTAGAGTAGGAGAGGAGTTACATGTGTCCTCTTTGGCTGATTGAAGACCAGGCGTGCTGCAGCATTCTGAATCATTTGCAATGATCTTACTACACAATCAGGCAGGCCAGCTAACAGTGAAATACAATAGTCCAGTTTGGATATAACCATGGCCTGCACAAGAAGTTGTGTGGACTCTTGTATCAGATAAGGTCTGATCTTCCTAATGTTGTAAAGGACAAGCCAACAACAATTTTGCAATTCAGGCTACATGCTCAAAGAAATTAAGTCGGTCATCAATTATGACACCAAAGTTACGTGCCAGTCTAGTTGGGGTCAGTGAAGAGGAGTCAAGCTGGATGTTAACCTGTTGGGGAATAGCTGTTTTAGCTGGAAACACCAAAAGCTCAGTTTTTGAGAGATGAAGTTGAAGGTGTCGGTCTGTCATCCAGACTGAAATATCAGGCATGCAGAAATGTGATGGGAAACAGTCCTCAGGTGGTAAAGACACGTAAAGCCGTCCGCATAGCAGTGAGTCAAATCCATGGGAGTGAATGGTCTCACCCAAGGAAGTGGTGTAAATAGTGCCCTAATACTGATCCTTAAGGCACACCTGTGGTGAGATCATGATACTTTGATACAAGACACACTGAAAGAACACACTTTAAGGTAGGATTCAAACCAAGATCTTTCCCAGAAATTCCCTGTTCAGACAGTGTAGAAAGGAAAATGTCATGGTTTACAGTATCAAAGGCTGCAGGTAAGTCTAGTAGAATTAATACTGATGACTGAGCAGACTCCTGATTTGAGGTGCTGCTGTTTACGGGTTTGAGTCCGGGCGTGTGCAGGGCTGAACCACGCAGGTTAAACAGTAACAGTAAATGTAAATAGGTTACATTAGCTACTCTCAATGCTTCAGTCACAGACAGAGCAATTTCAGTAGAATGACCACTCTTGAAACCAGACTGCATACGGTCTAGCAGTTTGTTCTGATACAGGAAGTCATAGACTTGCTTGAAGAACACTTCCTCCAAAGCCAACAAGAAAGGAAGAAGGGAGACAGGTCTGTAGTTCTTCATCAATTGTATGAAGTGTACTTTTTTTTAGCAAAGACATAACCCTTGCCTGTTTAAAAGCACATGCATGACTGCTGGCAGAACAGCAGGTGTGACAGACTGCAGAAGAATAGACGGGACAGGATCCAAAGGGCATGTTGTTGGATGACTTTGCTGAAGCAGTAGAGAAACCTCTTCAAGAGGAGAGAAAGAGTCCAACAATTCACAGGCAAAGCTCTCCTAATGGGCTCATCAAACTGAGCACTTATCCTGTTGTGTGTGCAGTCAAATATGACCGATTTACAATTCTTCTCTCTAAAAAATATTGTTAACTTATTCTCACTACCATGAGGCTTCTTGGCTTTGTTAACACAGGGCATCTGAACACACAAAACAAATTATTTTATATTTTGTATAACAATTTGAGTGTTTATTTAACTTTTTTAACTGTTTTATAGAACACCCATGTGTATTTTCGGTCAAAAATGACTGGCCATTAGAAATTAATGGGTGAAGTGTATAAAATTGAGTCCAGGCACATACTTATTGATCAGATGGACTGTATATGCTTCTGTACATTAAAACACACACACAAACACACCCTCACTCCCCCTCTTTGCTTCTATGCCAGACCCCATTGGAACCTTTCCCCAATGGAATCTTCCCCTTTCTGACTTGCATGAGCTCAGGTCACTGAGGCCTGCAGGCCATACTGTAAATACCAAATGGAAGTTTAAAACTGGTTATATCCAATAGAACACAAGTTGATACAAAGGTCTATCACAACATTAGATGATAATATGTGTGTTACTGTGTATTTATAACAAGTTATAATGCAGCTGTCATTTTTGAGCGGGAACACAAAACTAGTAAACATAAAACGAACACAACAGGAGGGTGAAGCAACTTTCAGTGAAAATGTTGCAAGGTCATCTGCTGACAGTGAAGTATAGAAAAGTTGAAAAAGTTTTCTACTGTCAGTTGCGCTCTCAATCTTGGGAAAATGTCTAAATGCCATATGTTTTAATCTGTTTAAGTTAAGGTACCCAATTTATTTGAACTGTATTTAACCTGTAAGAGGCTTATGTTTGAAGGAAATTTGATTATTTCTGATATTTGACAAATATCTGACAAAATTATGATTTTTTTAATGATTTAAAATTGTTAGAAAAATAATTAGGGTTTTAAAATCATCAGTTAACCTCTGTAAATATGTATTTAATAGAAAAGGACATTTTTTTAAAAAAAAAATGACACTGTTTTTACTGAAAATGTCCCCATAGCATAGGAAGAAGTGTGTAAAAATGTGCCATTTTGGATTTCGGTGGCCATATTGGATTTTTGGACAAAATTCAACATGCCCCAAGTTTTAATATGTTCCAATAGGGGTTCTGACCAGGAATCCATGGAGAAAACTTTGACCAAAAACTAGGCCTAATGTTTCCAGCAGATGACCTGTCTACAGAAACTATTTGTGTGGTGCAACCTGTTAAATAGTTCATGAACTCCAACGTAGTGCCAATTTAGGTTGAAACTAAACTATGGCACTTACGTTTAGCTTATGTACAAATGTAATGAATTGTAGCCTAACTTGTTCAATGGGCTGGTCAGTGGCTGCAAGACTAAAGCGAGTGACAGATGCAAGAGTAGAGAACAGCTCAAGTATAGAGCTAAATTTGTCTCAATAATATTTGTATATGCACAGAGGGGGATCCACAAATATTTCTTGATTTGCATGTGTGTTTTGATACCTACAAATAAAAAAATCATATTTGTAACTCGTATATTGATTTTTACAAATATAGATGTGCATTTGTAAATAAAATGCCATTTGTAAAACCAAAAATTTCATTTGTGAAATGTGATTCTGCATTTGTGGATCACCAGCACACGCATTCTTCGCTTTCCAAAGTTACGTGTTTTTGAGACGTTTTTCGCATGAAAGTCGCACAAATCCACACGTGAAAAAATCATATTTGTAACTTGTAAATTCGTTTTCACATTGTAGATGTGTATTTGTAAATTAAATGGCATTTGTAAAACTGAAAATTGCCTTTGTGAATTCTAATTTTGCATTTGTGGATCACCAGCACACGCAGTTTTCGTTTTCGCATTTGTGAATCAGCACACGTGTTTTTGAGACAATCTTTACGGCAGAGCAGCCACCCAGATCCACAAATAGCCTACCTCTAATTCGCCTGCTGACAGACTTTCTAATCCAGTAGATGGCAGTGTTGTTCTATGGGACTCATAACAAGTTAAATGTAACAAGTTATGCCTTTTACAACAAGCTTTTTGATGGAAAAGTGGTGTTTAATTTCCATAATCTTTGTTTAGTGAACGCATAAAACCGTCAGTTTGTAAGCGAAATCAAGAATTACGATCTTTGAGTTTGTTTATTGTTTATTGAGACAAATTTAGCTCTATACTCATGCGCTTGCTAGAGAGTACATGTTTTTTAAAGGGCCAGTACAAATGACCTCGTGGGCTGGACCCTGTCCGCCAATTGAAGAGCCCTGGCTTACAGTATCAAGCGGACTTAAGCTGCCACCTCTTGGCGAAAAGTTAATAGTTTTGCATATCAGTAGTAATACATTTCACGCAGCTGTGTGAATCACGGAAAGCGCGAATGAAGTGGACACTTCTAAATGGAACCCAACCCACTGTACAGTAGCTCAAGGTCTGTGGCTAAAGCAGCCATAATGAAAGCGTTATCACTGTTTGGATACATCACACACACACACATGTTTTTTAATCGCATAGACTACAACTACCAAGCTGGAATCAAAGCACATCGACTCCCCTCTCACACTCTAAACACGCACTTCGAACAAACAAAAAGCATCTCAGTCTCACGGTATACAGTAGCCATAGGCAAAACTGTATCGGACCGGTGTAACGTTGGTACTAAATCATCGCAAAGAATGATTTTTGTAGCACGTGCAACAAATATGTGTAGGTACAGCCCTGCCCTGGATACATCTCTCAACTCATCAACTCATCTCTCAGTTTTTAGGATGCATCATAGACAGGTTATCTTTCAGGTAGCCTATATATTTTCCATTAGACAACCATCACGTAGCGAACATGTTGTGGCTAACTCACTTAGCTCCTGTTAGTAGCCTATGTTATGGTCATAAGCAAATGAGATGACAGTCGAACCGCATTGATGGTTTTCTACAAATACATCAATAATCAAATTGGCCTCCATCACTCAACCAATGCTAACGGTAACATTATTTTACCTACGTCCTAGACTATTGATATAATTTAAGATGAACTACCCTACCTGCAGTAAAAACCAAGCATGTCCGATAAACATTCTCAGATTTATTTCGGCTTCAAGAAGAAATGGGAATTACATGTCATGCAGAAATCACCCTACCCTTATTAGACGTTCTCTGCGTATTGTCTTTCCAACCCACTGTAGATTAACTCCCAACAAAATTACGTCTCACTGCAACTATGCGCCATCTAGTGGACAAACGACTATGTAACGCCACTACTGGAAATGCAGGCAAATTATGATGAATATTTGGTTTTCCTTTAATCCTACTGAATTTGTAATTATGTATCGGCCGTTTGCCGATATCGATGGTATGTGCGTGCCTGTGTGTGTGTGTGTGTGTGTGTGTGTGCACCACCATCTACAGGCCAATGAGTGTACAGTCACTAAATGTACACATAACTTTTTTAGACCCCCCCATGGATGAAATTCTACGAAACTTGGCATACCCCCAAAGAATGCCAGGTCAATCATACAAATAAAATTTGGTGCAGTTCTGAACATTTTAACTGAAGATAGGGGCGATTAAAGCAGAATGATATTGCATTTTCATTTTTTACCGGAGGGGGGGGGGGTGCAAATCACAAATGAGTGATTATGGGCTAGGTTGACGTGGGCCCTTGAGACCAACATACCATAAAAAATTCTTCATCCTCGGTGCCACGGTTCAGGTAGTTATTTAGGAAAAACTGCATTTCTTGGGTTGCGGGGGGGGGGGGGGGGGAGTGGCCCCCGGGGACCAAACAAAATTTTTCCGTAAAAGTCTAGTGGGGCTACATACCCACCAAATTTCATGTGCCCCGGTGTTCCCGTCATCTACTTCCTGAATTTTTGGTCAACAATACCCGGGACACCGAAACACCTAACTAGGCTGGGTGAACTCTGATCTGCCAGCTATTTCTTTTTCGATTTCTTAAAAGATTGAGCTTGGTCTGGCGAAAGCCAGACGAACCATGGACCTCATAGTTGCAAAATGCAAGGGAACATGAATCAGCCTATTATTTGCACGAACAATAACGGACGGTAGCTCTTCAACTTGGCCCGTTAAAATGTGTATGAACAGTCTAGCAACGCATTTCATGAAGGCCCTTTTGGACATTTCAGTTATTTGCACCACTGGGTAAAACGACATTTTGTTTTAGACTACTGGTATTTAATTTGTGCATTGACAATAAAGCTGAATATATGAACTAGATGACTAAACTTATGCATATGTAGAAGAAGAAACATTCACAAAAATCCATGACATGACCTCTCTTCTTGATAGCTGTTGAAAACTGCATGGAACTGACAGGGATTGTTTTGTTTAATAATAAATAAATAAATAAATAAATAAATACATTATGCTGCTACCTTCTGCTTTTCCCAAATACAATGTAGCCTACAGGTGTACCTTTCATCAGTCCAGTTGCAATAGATGGACTGTGATGAACTGCCCTACTTGTGATTGTTTAGAGATTTTAAAAGTTTTATAACAATGCTACAAATTTTTTTGGCAAGTGCTACAAATCTATTCACCTTTGCAGCACCAGTAGGTGACTTTGTGTGCGACCCGCACACACACATTACAAACAAGCATACACAAAAGTTTCAAGAGTGGGGGATGGAGTAGAAGATGGAGACAAATTCATTAATATGACCTATTTTCGCGGAATGGATGTACAGGACTGAGCGGCGGTCATATTTTGTACCGCTATGCGGTACATCTAGTTTTTTTTTTTTTCGTTCTTTGACAAGATTTCTGTGCAATATGACTTGAGGTTGACTTCCGGTCGTTTACTAATCGGGAGAAATGTAATGGAGAAGCTTGCCGCCAGCTGTACAGGCAGAATCTTTTGTCATTTCCCTCTGGTATTAAACTGGTTTAATATTCACAGTGGCAGCTATGTAGACACCATTGTGGTTTTACATTGTCTGATGACATAAGAGAGACAAAAATGCACTGATTGGGCCCTGACCAGATTTGGCCAATTGATGTTCACAATGGCAGCTATGTAGCCTACCATATTACAGTAGTTCAAAGCCCTGCCTATAACAGTGCTAACGCTAACCTACTGGCAATGTCGACTAACTTACTCAGTGGCAACCACACATGCTCTTAGAGGGACACACCTATAACAGTGCTAGCGCTTGCTGGCGATGGAAGGACATCTTGTGAGGTGGTACAGCTGTATGGAGCAGTTAGGTGACATCCCCTGGGGCATTAACTAAGGGGCTATTCTGATGGGGCCACATCAGATGCAGGTGGCAATTCGCCTTATTCACCCGGCACACAGAACGAGGCTAAAGGGTACACTTGCCATATATACCGAAGTCCAGCAGATGGTGGTGGTAATGCACTCAGTTTGCAAACTGCTAAAAATCTCACTGAAGAAGAAGAACAGGCCAGTGAACCCTTCTTTTTCTGTGAGCTTTTTTTTGGCAATTTGCAAACGGAGTGCATTACCACCACTGCCACTACCACCACTTTGCTGAATTGAGGTGTAATGGCAAGTGTACCCTTTAGCCTCGTTCTGGCCGCCGGGTGAATAAGGTGAATAGCAGGACATCATGGGGAATATGGGTAGGGGGTGGCCTGGAGGACCAGACCCAATCTGAAAGATTAAGGGTCTGGTCACAAATAACGTAATGGCACCAGGCACGCATTTGAAAATCTCACTGCACGCAATTGGATACCACTATACGATCAATGTTAACTGACTGATTCCGGACTTTGACGCAATTGGATAACATTACGTCTGTCATCTGTTTAGCTCGCCTCTGGCCCGCCTATATCAGATACACAGATATGATTGGTTCCCCGCGATGCAAGGGGCAAAAGTTACGTGCATCATTACTCGTTGCCAGAGTCTCTCGCTGAGCAAAAGCTTCCACAAGAACTCTGGATTCCCAGGGTAGGTAGGGGGGACATATCAACAGATGTGTATGGCAGCACTTACAGGGGAGAACTAACTTCAGATAGCCCAGGTAAAAGGACCAGGCCAACCCATGGGCCACATTCATCCGATGCGACTCACAGATCTCAGAGATCTCCACTGCACTTGGAGCCTGAAACGTGCACACACACACACACAATGTTAATATATAATGTGTAAGTAAGTAGTTCTTTGTCTTATTTTGTATTTCATTAGTATGTGATATTCCTATGCACAAGAAAGATTTTCATTCTTTCTTCCACTTAGCCACTTCCTGGGCTTTGATTTCTTCGCTAATAAAAGGTGCTGATATTGTATAAGTTCAGGATGTGTCTGTTTAACGAAGGTTAAACACTGAGTCAAAAAGAGGAATCAGCTGACTGAGTCTGTGGCGTGCCATTACTAAAAGGGGAGCTTGCAGAGAACACTTTCACAGAATACTGATACTGCTACTTTGATGGTTCATTTGGTTTGCTGTTCACTTTGTAATGTTGTGCTTCATGTCAGAAACTCCATGAAAATATACAAATAGATTTTACAGCAGAACATGATCAAATATATTGCCAAAAATAATCTGTTGGCAAAGAAATTGCCAAGGTGCTGTTTTGTTACTTGAAAAACAACTTCCTTTTGTGAGTCAGCATGTTTTATTGTTGTTGTAAAAGAAGGGCAACTTGGCCTATCCCACAACTTAGTACTGCACCCATACCCAGAGTTGTATAAAGTATCCGAAACCCACACTTGAGTAGAAGAACAGATATTTGATCAGAAAATGACTTAAGTAAAAATAATCTATAAGCATATCACTTAAGTAAAAGTCTTAAAGTATCTATTATTTACAGTCCTTAAGTATGACAAGTAGCCCATTATAAAGCATACTTAAGTAGTGAGAGTAGAAGTACAAAGTACTAGTAAAAGCTTTTGAGGCCAGGTGGGGTGACAACCCCCTCCCTTCGTATGCTTTTAATGACAAAGAAAGCAGTCAGAACTTTGGATATGCCATTAAGTTCTTGCAGCATCTTAAAACTTGCCTACACTTGTCTTTGAAGCCTGAACAAAGGTATGGCTGCCATTCATTTTTCACTGCTGCTTCCTTTTATAGGCCATTAATGACGTTTATCCAACATGTTTAGAAAGGCAGCTACATCACACTCCATAAACACACTTTGAAAGCCAAAACAAAAGTGCTAAACAAAATGCTATTCATGACAAGCAAGCAGTTAGAATTTTCATTTAATTCAGCTCCTTACAACAGCCTTCATAGGCCTTGGTGTGCTATATTTGCTAGGCCTTAACTCTGTCACTATGTCTGCATTCATTGCTCATTCTTTGGGTTGCAAATATCTAACATACTGAATGGAAACTGTGACTTTTGTTTTCATTTGCACATTATTTTAGCCTACTTTCTACTTGCTTTCTAATGCTGCTAATGAAAATGTAGTGGAGTAAAAGTATACTGGTACATTTCATTTAAAAAATGTACTAAAGTAAAAGTAAAAGTAGGAAGAAAAATAAAAACTCAAGTAAAGTACAAATACTCCCTATTCATACTTAGGTATTCATACTACTGTACTTAAGTATTTCTACTTAGTTACTTTACAACTCTGCCCATACCCCAAAACAAAGAGCAAATAGGGGACCAAACCTTACACGTTTGTGTGTGTGTGTGTGTGTGTGTGTGTGTGTGTGTGTGTGTGTGTGTGTGTGTGTGTGTGTACATGTCTCACCAGCAGCCCAGATATCTTGAGTAGTAGATAGCAGGCAGCTAGGAGGAGAACCCTGCCCCTCTCATCCCCACTGAGAGCGTCTCCGCTAAACACACACACCAGGGTCAGGACAGCCACCGCGGCCTGCACTCTCCAACACACACACGCCCTCAGCATACCGCTCACACTGCTGTTGTACCTGTGGATGGGATACTCACCTCAAACACACACACACACACACACACACACACACACACACACACACACAAACATGTGTAAGGTTTAGTCCCCTATTTGATTAGTCCCACATGAACACCCCAGACATGCATACATAAACACACACACACACAACACTGCACTGAACCCATAAAATGATGAGAATTTTGGAATTAGTCTGACTGTCTTGCAAAATGTGCAATTAGAACTATGCTTACACCAGATTTAACACTAAAATACACACTGAAACATAGAGATGTCTACACTTACCGTTGCGTGAAATGCGAGGTGGCCTCTTCTACTAATAGACAGGCTGCATACAGGACGACGCCCACACCCAGGCCGTAGAGAACCACTTTGGCCTGGTTGAGGATGGTGTTGTCAGACACACACACCCCTGCCATCAGAACACACACAACACTGACCACCAGACCACACACCTGTGGCAACCGCCCCCGAGGTCTCAGAACCACTGACTCGTACACACTCACTAGCATCATCTGTGGGACCACACACACACACACAAAATGATTTGTTATAAGATGTTAACATTAGGGTGACTCCTGTGTCACCCAACTATGTTCAGTGATTACACTTACGCAGAGACACATTCATATTTAAAAATCTCATTTACATTTAATTTTACACTTACATTAATCTCTGGCTATTTTAAGGTTAGGCTAACCTCTTTCTTGTGAGATGTTTTGCAATAAGTACACACACACACACACACACACACACACACACACACACACACACACACACACACACACACACACACACACACACACACTCATACAGCCCCCAATGAGGATGAATCATTACAGTTTTTGCCCATTGCTTACAGACTAAAATCTAATGCTTAGACCAGGGGTGGGCAACTAATTTCCCCAAGGGGCCACAGGACAAACTGGGACTGTTGAGGAGGGCCGGACCCAAAATACCGAACTCAAGTCTGAACTCAATTCTGTTCAATTCTATTCTGTTCTTGTATAACATTAAGTAAATCATATGGTTTTGTTTACTAGTCGTAAGAACAGATGAAAATGTGAGGGAGAAAGGAAAAACAGCAATATTTAATCTATGTCCAGTATTTAATCCTCATTCTCGAAAATGATTTTTTGACATTGACATTTTTTTTCAGTTTTCAAAGACTGATAAAAAAAAAGTACTACAATATCTATATAATTAGGCTAGGTCATGAAAATGTGAAGGAGTCAGTACAACCGATAGGCCTGTGCCACCATTTCATCAACACTCAGGAATATTTCATCATTAAATCATTACCATCATTAAATTAACTCTATGCAGAATTAGACTACACACTCAGAAGCCCCTACTCAAATTAACTTTAAAAAGCACGCTAACCACAAATCTGCCAACCAATGGTCACAAACACAAGACAAATTTTACACAAGACTTAACAGTGAAACCAGCGTCCTGGAGACACTCCCCTCCATGCTGCCACCATATTACCACATTGAAATATCCAATACCCAACATACTCTTAACCAGCCTAGGCATGGTCTAGGTTGGCTAGGTTGGTCCGTCCCGTTGATGTGGACTGAACCATAACCATAAAAACCCTAGCCAACCACCATCAACCTAGGCACAGTCCGTCACAAACACAAAACAAATGAGCCAGTTAGTTTACCTTAGCTTACGCCCCATGTTGCCACCATATTACCACAATAAACATCCAAATACTCTTAACCAACCTAGGCACGGTCTACATGATAGAATGGAATGGCTATGAAAGCACAAAAACACAGATGTTTTTTAATACTTCAAAATAACATTTGATAAATGAACCTCACATTTTCCAGTAGCCATAGATGTGTACTGTGGTTTGGTTCTTAGCAGGAGCATCTACTGCCAAAATCCTATTTTCTTTACTGTGCGCTCGAGTTTGGTGCTGGGCTGGTGGGTGGCCACTCACGCGGCACATCTTCGTGAAATCAAAACTCCAAGCGGATTTGTAACGTTACACACAGCCTTACAACAGTGTTTACAGCTCTTTGATTCACAAAATGTCATTTATGGTACATTGCTCATTTAGATACACGTATGCTGCTGTGTGCTTGGGTTTCTTTAGGAATCCGCCGTCTTGGTTTGTATGGAAATGAATAGGCTTAAGTGGCATACACGTAAAAGAACAGAATAGGTGACTGACTTCGATAGCATACAGGGGTGCGTTTCCCAAAACCATAGTTGCTAACCTGTTAGCAACTTATTTGGTTGGCAATGGGAAATTGCATTGCAACCAACAAAGTGCTATGGTTCTGGGAATCGCACCCCAGTATAGGAAAGAGATACGCAATTTTCTGCTTATCCTGTTTGAAAAATGGGTGGTATTGGTGACGTTTTCACAAGCGAGGGCGTGTCGAGGTGTAATCCGGAGAGGCTAAGGGTGCATTCAGGGCACTTCAGAATGACAAGGACCGCCACCATGGCTACTTTGTTTTTCCGACATCAAGTGTTCATGTGCTTTGCCGTAAAAATGTGTGACAAACACGGATGCCACAACAAAGGTTAAAACATACACTCACTTATCCTAAACAAACAACTGTATTTGCTTAAAATATAGTGTAAGACGCTCGTGAAAGAAAGATATGCAGCTTTTAAGTGACTGGAACAGCAAATTCCCAAGTTCACATTAAAACTGTTAGACATGAAAGGCCACATGGACTACAAACGAACTACAACGTGACGACAAAAGTGATGACGAGCCCCTAACTGGGCAACTCTGTTAGCAAAATCTAGCCCCAGTTTCCGACCTCTGACTCACACATTACTTGACGTGAATGACGCGGAATGATGATGTTTTCACTCGTTGAAAGGTTTTTCCGAAGCCCATGAATGCTAGGTAATGGCCTTGACAGTCTGAAACGTGTCAGGTTCATGAGGCTTGTAGCCTGGGCTACTATCACCAGGTGGCCCCTCAAATTACCTTAGCCTGGCCTGGCTCTACGGTCTGAAGCCGGCTATTGGATTTTAAAAATTGGTCGGCGGGCCGCATGATATAACATGTTATATCATTTAAATGATTACAATAACAAAGTAAATTTGTTTTAAAATATTAATTGCTTTAAAAAATACTGCTAATTTGATGCTGTTTAACAAATGTATAAATGGTGCACTGTCACTTTAAGAACAATTCACGTTTAGTTCTTCAATGATCTTTTGCCAGCTCTGCTCAAATATAACCTATGGCTCTCACAGTTTATAAATGGTTAGTAGTGAGAACTACTGTTGCCTTCATGATTTCCTTTTAAAGGTTTCTTATAAGAAGGAGATATCAATTATCAACAATGACAAGCCAACTGGAACCTGCCAGTCTGCAGCTCTCTCTCCCTCTCGTGGCACTCAGACGCCTTCCCAATTCCAGTAACGTTCAAGTATGTTAGATCTGCTGCAATGGATACTACAAAGAGTATCATCTCTATGTAACATGATGTTTTGCAGGGCTCTCAAGTTTTGAGGACAGGCAAGAGTGACATTCCCCGTCGACAATCACCCCCCCCGCCACGTCAACACACACTGGCATGGGAGTCGAGCGCTCTAACCACTGAGCTAAAAGCCCAGGCTTCCAACTCAGCGGTTAGAAGCGTTCTTAAGGTTAGGGGTGTGAGGATTTACACGCGCAACTAGCATCACCAGCTAGCATACACCAGCTCCAGGTCAGTTACCAGTTGATTCACTGACAGAATGCATTAAAAAACACCGGGAAAAAACAGTGTTCAGTCCACCAAGTCATAAGCTATCGGTGCTGCGCAGCACCAGTTGTGATATTTATCTTACAGAGTGTAATCGTAGGTAATGTCATGTATGAAAACTAGTATTGTTAGCCAATACTATAAGTGCAAGTCCAGGGCAGCTGAGGTATGGCGATGACATCATCGTCCAAAAGCAGGATGTGCGGTTTAAGCTGTCTAAACGAACTCAAAGCGGGCTACGGTTTCAGATTTCTCCACTCTGGGACCAGGTTTCAGAAAAGTGCGGTTTCGGGCAGTGCGTTTACAGGATTCGTTTGGACGCTCGGCCAAGACGAAGCAAAACCTCTGCGTTTAACCTAAAAAGCGTCTCCGTGTGGACAGGCCCTAAATATATAAATAGTTTTTCTGCGTGAGAAATACAATGTGTGGCAGGAGAGCGTGACAAAAGACTGAAATGAGTGACTGTCACGCTCAATGCGTGACACTTGAGAGCCCTTTGACATTGACATTGTAAACGTTCTCTAAGAAGAGTGAAAGTAGTTTGCAGTAAAGCTAACCGCAGGGGGAAAATAGCAAGCAGTCTGATAACCTAATTTGAATTTGAATTTGAATGCTTGGCTGGCCGGGCCGTAGCTTGCCCACCCCTGTAGGTCGACAGGAGCATACCTCTTTCACAAACACTGTAGTGTCAGCGGAGTTACTGCCTCAGTGTGTTGCCAAATCTTGTAAAAAAAAAAAAGAAAGAAAGAAAGCCTAGCATGTTGATCTTCTTTCAACCCAGATATCGTTTTAGGCATGTCCCTTTAAGCGTTTAGCAGTACAGTTGATACACTTTTTGCCCACACAAAATCAAACAAAAAATAGATACTGAAAATAAGTGATTTTCCACATGCCATTTCCTTAGCTTGTAGACTAAAATATTATCAATCAATAATACCCATAAGTAGTTTATATTTTCCACAATTAGCTCATAAACACAAGGTGCATTTTTGTCTTGACTGTGTCTCAAATGTACCCTATATTGTACAGTTGAGACACCTACCTGGTACAGTTGAGACACCCATTTTTAATGATGTATAGTTAACTAACCGTTCGTTGGAAAGTTGAATAAATAAAAACATAGCAATTGCAAAGTGTTTGTAGTTCAAATTCATTCATTTCATTTAAATTAGCGTTGGTTAAAAGGAATACATCATGAACAAAATATGACGCAGGGATATGGCGAACAGTAGCCTACCAATGGAATGTTCAAGTAGCCTAATAACACAATCCAATGTGTGTCTCAACTGTCCCCCGCTGACCACCTCACACATTTCTAGATTTTGCAACGACCTTACATGACACAATGCCATAAAATATGCCAGTTTTTAGGACATAGAATAATGTTTGTAATGATACCAGTTATGTTTAACAGTAACATAAGAGTAATGAGCTTGTGAAAAAAGTGAAATTCTTACTTTTGGAAAACAAACATTTGCCGATATCCTTGGATGGGAGATACTTGTGTCGTTCAAATTTTCCATTATCAAAGAGGACACTAATACACATGTGCATAGCAAAAATCACAACTTGAGCTTGCTGTGCAAGCAAGATATTTAATGTGTCTCAACTGTACTCAGTATACCCATTATCAGAGTAGTTGTGGGGTTTAGTAGGATATGATAACTTTATGGTGTCTTTATGGCTGTAATAGTAAAATAGACTCCTCAGTCCTCACATAGCCCTTGCTGCCAACATTGCTTAGCCTTAGCTGTGGATGCAGCATGGAAAAGTCAATACGACCTATGAGAGAACAAAAACAAACAAAGAGTACAGTGCCCTTTTGGATGTGTTAGGCCTACAGTTTGTTTCATCTGCTTACACACAATTTTTGCTTATCACACTATTTTCTAAACATGTCTTTCAAACACCATAACCCCACACCAAGTCTGCAAAACCGTAGCCTACACTAATTCTCGGTGTTTGACTCAGTTTTCAATTTCCTAAAACACATTTTGCAAAACACCACACACATTTTTCACCACACAGGGTGATATCAGGTAAAATGGGCCATCAGCTAAAATGGGCCATTTAAGGTTTGGGGGTCCCAGCCCCTCTGGAATTTAGAGCCAATGACTGCAAAGGATTTCAAACTGTTGTCATAACTGTGCTTGACAAGTAACAGGTGATTTGATTGGTTTATGGTTGCTATGGTGGGCAGGACAATAGTTCAAATCAAGACTGCACCAGAAAGCTGCATGGTAAGTAGCCTGGCATATCAAATCTAACTAAATTATTATAAGGATGATAAATCTATAAAAAAACAAACACGCACATAAAAAAACTATGCATAATATCTGTCTTGATGGCATCCACCAGAAATAATGCTGTTAGTTTGGTATATGAACTTATTTTTTGTAAAAGTGATGTTTTTCTTAGCGGCCCAATTTACCTTAACCCACTGAGGTAAAATGGGCCACATGGTTTCAGCTAAAATGGGCCATCCTCTGTGTCACTCACAAACACACATACACATGTGTGTGAGGGTGTGTGTGTGTGTGTGTGTACACACACCCATGCACATACGCATTCACCCACACACTCGCACACCAACCAACACGCACACATGCACGGACACAAACACACGTACACATACACACTCACCATGACCCCCAGTAATAATGGTGGTCTATATTTTATTACAGTGAGTATGGCAAATGCGAATGAAGTGAGAGGAGAGGAGAGAGGGAGAAGGAAAGAGAGAGGAAATGAGAGGAGGAAGGATGAGAGAGGAGACAATGTTTTAATTTTTAATATATCAGTTACCAGTTTTGTACGATTTTTTGTAATTTGCGCATTTCGTTCAAAATGTGTTGTTCACACACACACACACACACACACACACACACACACACTGATCTATTCACTGATCTGTGCTGTTCCAAAATTGTCCTTTTTAATTGCACATTTGAATATGTGAGTTTGCACCCACAATATGTTTTTTTTTAATGGCTCATATGAATATTGTGTTTTAAAATTAAAATTGATGATAAATTACCATTCCCTTTGCATTTTGACTGGCCGAATGCTTACCTGAAACAGCTGGCCCATTTTACCTTAGATGCTGGCCCATTTTACCTGAAACTGCTTATGCTAAGTTGGCACAGTTGATGTTTCAAGAACTGTAGGGCCTAAATAATTATAGTTTATGACATAATTTCAACACAAAATTATCAAAAACAGTCATTAGTAATCATAAAAACACTTGGAAAAGGCATATATAGTATTATATTATTTTCCCAACTGATTTACCAAAAAGTGGCCCAATTTAGCTGATATCACACATTTTCAACTCACAAAAATCTAAGAGGAAGTAACGTGATTTCATTTCTCAAACACAACCTATCAAAATGGCACACTTATTCGCCACTTATTCACACTCAGTCCTAAATGTACAAACACTCATTACTTTACTGAACACCACATCCGATCATTGCCTTAGTATAGGCCTATGAATTACTCTATGGTGCAGACCCTTTCAATCCCTTTCAATCAAATGTTCAGAACCAATGCAGATACTTTGAAATGAAAATGAATTGGACTAACGCTCTACTAATGTTCTACTAAAAGTCGACTTTACGTTAAACTATGAATAGACCTATGAAATATACGCACGCCCAACTGCTCCCCCGGACACACACACACACACACACACAAAGTAATTTGATAGTAGTCAGTAGCTAATTTATTTCTTTAGAAAAAGCAAATTCTGTCTGGCCAAATCAGTTTTTGCAAAACTCCATGTACATCTGGTGGTCATTGTATTTTGCTTCCTTGTTCTTGTTGGCTGTAAAATACTGTCTTCACAACAGCAAATTGTTTGGGAAAAATCACTTTTTGGTTGATGTTTACTGTATTTCACCTTCTCTCTGTAGATTACTTTCACTCTTGTATGGAAATATACTGTACATAGAAGCCCATGAAAGACAGAAGAGTTTTAGGTTTTGAGCAACAGTGTGTACAGTATAATAAATCCAAAATGTCATATTATGACAAAAGTGTTTATAATGTGAGGTGAATGTTTGCTTTAGAGATGTGTGTGACATTTTGAATGTTGTGTCATTTTGCTGGAGATTTGAGGCATTTTGCATTTTGTGGGTTGTGTGTGTAGAGAAAAATAGACAGAGAGTTTTAAAAACGTGTGTAAACAGTTGTAAAAAACTGTAATAGAGCTATAATTGCACTTAGTTGTTAGCGATTGACCAGGTTGCTTTTTCAAATGAAATGCGTTTGTTAGTGTGTAAACAATTACTGGGGAAAAAATCTTGTGTGTATGGCGGGCGTGTGGTGGGATGGTCACTGTAATGGATCCTGTCTTCTGTTCAGATCTAGCCACAAGTCCTTGTCGACATCGCAGGTGATGTCCTCTCAGGCTAGGCAACGGTAAAGATATCAGCTTGTGTGCCATATGCATCCTTGAACTGACCCCACCTCAATGTCTCTGCATGCCCCTTCCATTGCTTGCAAAAGAGGCATGCAGGTATGTGGTTGGTGGTCATATACTTTTCATTGGTCCACTTTAAATAATTCTTTGATAGGTTTTAGAAATGGGGAGTAAAGGGGCAAATGCAGAACTGGACATGGGTACTCAAGGCCGGATGTACAGAGAAAGCGCTAACACCGAGTTTTTCTATGCGCAGAAAGCGAACGCTGTGCTTTGCCATATTGCGGGGAATTTACTAAGCTGTCACTTCATTACGTAAGCGTTCATCACTGTCCTACCCCGCCCCCTTTACAATACTAATTGCATGCCCACAGCTGAACAGTTGAATAGAGTTAACCAATTGCAAAAACGTTAGTACATCTGGCCCTCAATGTAAAAGTACACACTTGAACAGGTACACAATAATTTACCTGAAGTCTATTTGTAGTGCTAAGCCTCTGATTGGTGTTAAGTTTTCTCTGTAAGTGTTTTCAGGTAAGCTTATGTGTGTGGGTTTTACCAATTACCAAGTGTTTTCTCAATAATAACAGGAGATTTCACTTTTGAACTAATTTAAGAAATCATGTGTAGTGTTTCGCAATAAGTGTGTTGCAGAATTGCAAACAATGTGCAAAGCAGAAAATGTGTTTAAGCTATGGTTACACAGTGTAGTATGCTACAAGAAGTTTAGGTATTGAGGCTTTGGTCTAAGCATTCAATTTTAGTGTGTAAGCAATGGGCAAAAACTGTAATTACATTTTTAGAAAGGATTGTTAAGCTTTGATTGCAGTGTTTCATTTTGGCATAGATGTGAGTTGAGTTAGAACTTATATGGTTTAACTACCTCTCTCTCTGCGTGTTTGTGTGTGTGTGTGTGTTGCAACAATCAAACCGAACGATACGCTTCAACACGCAGACATGAACCACAATAATTCAGTACATATGCACATCAGTACATCTACATCTGTCATTTATAATTTCCAAAATAACACCTCCAGAGAACCAGTAAATGGGCCCTAACACCTGTGTGTGTGTGTTCATGTGACATCCCGTCTACCAGGATGTGTATAATTATTCAAATCATGCATGCAAAGCTCCCAGATCAAACCCATGGCCAGTCACCCAACCTGGGGTTGAAGAATGTCCACTATCTTTACAATGATTTACAATTTTTTTATAGGAATGAGGCCCAATGTATAATCAAAGAGTCCAAAAGAACCTACTTCAGATAAACAGATAAATGAAAACAAGGACAAACTTTGTAAAATTTGTGGAAGGTTCTGAAGAATCTAGGATGCATATCTAAGACCAAAAGCACTCCCAGTTCTTGTATTACTCTCTCCATTGATGGAAAATAGGTAAAAAAGAAGGAGGCTATATTGCCAATCACTTTAACATTTATTTCACCTCAGTTGCCCATAAACTTGTGGAGAAGTTACCACCCAGCCCAAGTTTGTACGGGCCTGAACACATTCAGGATTTTTATGCCAAGATAGGTGTGACTCCCAATAGTTTTTCCTTCAATCCTGTGTCAGCAGAAAAAATCGGTGACATGCTAAAGGGCCTTAACTAACTGCCAAAGCCACAGGGCTAGATAATATCTCAGCCAGGTTCTTGAAAGACGCAGCTGATCTCATAGCCCCTTTTAGTGCTCATATTATTAATCTGTCCTTGGAGCAGGGCACTGTTCCTGATGACATGAAACATTCTAAAGTCATCCCACTTTTCAAGAAAGGTGATAGGTCTGATCTGGGAAATGATCGACCGGTTTCTATTTTGAGTGTAGTCTCCAAGGTCCTGGAGAAAGTAGTTCATGAATAATTTTATCAATATGCTGTGGATGCCAAACTCCTCTATGAATTCCAATCAGGGTTCAGACATTCAACAAACTCATGTCTACTGTACCTAACTGACTTCATTTAGAGATGAAATAGATGTCTGCAAGCTATGTGGCATGATCCTAATTAACTTACAGAAGGCCTTTGATACGGTCGATCATAGCCTACTGTACAATAAGTTGTCAGCCCTGGCATGTGCCCTTCCGCCTTTAGATGGTTTGTTTCCTACCTCTCGGGTAGATCCCAAAAGACTGAATTCCAGGGTCATCTATCCAATGAACAACTGGTAACCTGTGGAGTTCCCCAAGGGAGCGTCTTAGTGCATGCCACTTTACAAGAGGAATTCAGTAAGATCAGGGTCTGGCTATTAGACAATAAATTGTCTCTTCATGTGGCCAAAACTTAATTAATAGTGTTTGGCTCTAAGCCAAGACTGTATAAGAAAGAGTTGTCCAGTATCAGCCTTGGTGGGCAGCTCTTTCCTGCCAAGCCCTCAGTGACCTAGTTACTGTAGGATGCTGTTTAGACAGCAACCTAGATGGGGGGAGCATGGCCTCTAAGGTCATGAGCAAGGTTAATGGCCAATCCAGATTCCTAGCTTGGAAAGCTCCATTCCTTGATGCAGCGAGCCTCAGACTGCTAGCCAATTCACTGGCCTTATGCTGCTTTGATACGGACTTGGCTCATGGCATCATATGGGTAAGCTCCAGTTCCAACAGCTGGGCTGGCTCCCCCTGGAGGCTAGGGCAGTACAGCTCCAGCTCAGGGTGGTCCATAATGTTTACAATCATAAGGCACCGGCATACCTAAAAAAATCACTTAATTAGGAGTAGGGATGCCCATGCGTTCCACACCAGAGCTAGTAATGCAGACTTGTACTTGCCTAAGTTCAAAACAAACATTGGCAAATGTACTCTCAAATATAGTGGTGTGGTGACCTGGAATTAATTACCTTTGTAAATTAAGAGCATAGACAATTATCATCAATTCAGGAAAAAGGTAAAATCCTGGCTCATGGACAATTTAAATCCCTAGTGACACTAGCATGTGTTCTTCCATGTGAGTTGTTGTCGGTTGGTGTTGTCTATGTATGCACATTGCACTTTAATACAAAAAGGTAGGGTTAGGGTAGATTCTTTTATATGTTTAGCCTCTCATAGTCAATTTTATTATGTATAATTGTTTTGTTTTATTTTCCCCCTTTGCGTCTATCAAAATAAAACTTTATACAATGAAAGTATCCATGAAAAGTAAACATTTTTGTATTACAGGTTTCTTTAAAAATGAATTTAAATATGCAAATGAGCTATACACTAATCGAATATAGGCTACTCAAAATATACCCGCATAGGCTTATTTTTTCCCTTTACTCCTACCACAATAAAACTTTACACAATGAAAGTCTACATGAAAAGTAAAACATTTTGCATTAGAAGTTTGTTTGAAAATTTATTTGAATATGCAAATAAGCAATATACTAATCGCATATGCCCAAAATACACCCTAATGGGCTTATTTTTTCCTTTACTCCTATCACAATCAAACCTCGCACAGTGAAAGTATACATGAAAAGTAACATTTTTTAAGTTTCTTGGAAAAATCTATTTTAAATATGCAAATGAGCTCAACACTATAAGAAGCCATAAAGTCACAAGTAGAAAAAACAGGGACCAAATAACTAACATATTCTTGTCCATTCAGTAAGTTAACATATGCATAAACGCGATACATTTGAAGTCACTTGCCACAAAAAGATTTATATTGACCTTAAGAATTCATTGCAATCTTGCCTCCAGTTGCTTTCTAAATTCTTTTTTATTATTATTATTTGCAAACAAGCCTTACGTAATGACATACCCCCACAGATAACACCAGAAGAAAGTCAGAATAACCATCTTAGTCATTACAAACTCACAGTTGCCTGATTTATCAGATGAATATGACCCAGAGGGGAAGAACTAAGCAAAGAACAAACCAGGAACTGAGGGGTGCCAGAACCAAGAGCCACAGAGAAGGGCTCCAGGATCCAGGCTGGATTTTTTTTTAAAGAAAAACATTAAAAAAAAGAATATGTATTCTATATATTTCTGCCTAGGATATATTCAATAAGTGTGGAGCCATGTGCATATTCAAATTCACTTCAAAAGAAACCTGTGATACAAAAACACTTACTTTTCATATATACTTTTACTATGTAAAGTGTTATTGTGGTAAGAGTAAAGGAAACATTAAGCCTATTAGGGTGTATTTTTGGCATATTCGATTAGTGTATAGCTCATTTGCATATTAAAATAAATTTTCAAAGAAACTTGTCATTCAAAATCTTTTACTTTTTATGGGTACTTTCATTGTGTAAAGTTACATTTTGATAGGATTAAAGGGAAAAAATAACCCCATTGGGGGTGTATTGTTGCCTGGCCTTCTTGGCACACATCTCGGATTGATGAAAATGTAACATATTTCCTTAACTAGGATTTCTTAGGACTTTTAGTATGTTGTTCTGGACACCTCATAGACATGATCTAAGCTGCAAAAAATGATTTTACAATTAGTCTGTGTAAAACGCTACTTTGCCTGGACTAGGCAATGCTGTTGAGTCAGTTACATAAAACAGATTGGATAGACGTGGCATAGATTCTAGATTCAAAATATTGGGAAATTCATACCCTGCTTTATCTACAGCCAGGATAAATTTGGCTAGGCCTAGGTATGTCTTGCTTAGGCTACACAAGCTTGCATAAATAACCATTGACAACTTGTTATCAGTTAAGCAAGTGCATTTATTCACTCTTCATCTAGAAATTCACGTGTACTGTGTTTTCCTGCCATCCATAGCAGTTGCAGTCAGCCTGATCCTTCAGTAGCAGAGTGAAGCGGCACCTAACAGAAATAGAAGGGAGGGGGGGGGGGGGCAGCTGTTGAATATGTTCAACTGAGCAACAAACTAACAGCTAAATATGTTCAACTGAGCAACAAACTAACAGCTAAATATGTTCAACTGAGCAACAAACTAACAGCTAAGCCTACAATCAAGTTATTTTACGCCAGTGGTTCTCAAACTTTTTCTTTCATTCCCCACTTCGATCAAGGGGGCATTTTTAAACCCCACCTGTCCCTCATCACTCTAAGAAAGTGGTAGGTCAAACTTAAAATTGTCAAATTTATTGAAATAATGACAAGTTCCAAATATATCCTCGGCAGCAGAGTTAAAATCAGCTGGTGCTGCAGATATAATAAATACATAATGTGCCATTGTAAATTAAACACACATTTCTGTTTTCCAGCAACATATTAGGAAGCATAGGCCAATATTTTACAGCATTGTACAATATATTCAATGAAATACCAACATGCTGCATTAAATGGATCACTGCTGGTTGGGAAATGTTTTTGAAATAAACTTTGCAGGGATGTGATGTAGGCCTACAGTGGCTCCCGAATCAGACGTTTCAGTGATTTCACTCAGATTCTCAAAGGCATAATACTGTCGCGATCGAGGCGCCGGTCCCATACCTCAAGTTTTTTGGTAAATGCAGTAATCTTAGATCTGCTAGGTGAGGTAGGTGCTTGTCTTAGCCTTGTAACTGGAGATTTAACTCATCACTCATACAAACGTAGTTCAAAACGAAGGCTAAGTTTCAGCCAGTGATTGTTTGCCATTTCCCTCGTCAGGCCAGCTATCGCTACGAAAGGCGGGCTGGCTGGCAATTTGAGTGCTTAGCTAGCTGCTACCGCCTCCACTGCACACAACAGGTGTTGCACCAAATTCTGTGACCTGTCGAATTTTGTGACTCTAGAGGGCGCTGTTTTATTGGAGTCTATGAATGTACTGAGCTGTACTGACACACTGATGAGGCAATTCTGTTATGTGTATAATTCTTCTAATAAACTTCGTACATTTTTGAAACATGGAACATTGTCTGGGTGTGGGTGTATTACTCCACAGGCCTGCATGTGTATCTTCCTCTCTATACTATCTCTATAGAGTACAGCTAAAGCCTACCCCACCACTCCAACGAAGAGGTGGACTTCAGCTGGACAGGTCACATATGATGAAAAGCCTACTTGACTTGATTAGCCGAGTCGTTTTAAACAGACTTCACACTCCATTCAAATACAAAACACAAATAATTGTAACTTACATTGGGTGTGGTAGGAAAACGTCCGTTTGCCGCCGTTTGTTGGGCCTAACCAGACAACAAGAACGTAAACTTTCTTCAAGAGGATGCTTAACAGCAGCAGTGCCTGTAGAATCGAATCAATGAGGCAAGGAGAACGCTACTGCGCATGCGCACAAGTTAATTACGGGATGTGTAGTTTTAGGGAGCATCAGAAGCTGAGACGGTTGAATTCACAGGTGACACCTGTGTCAGTGTTCTAATTTGCCCGGGAACTACTCTGGGAGCTTAACGAGCGCAGCTGGCTTTAGGCCATTATGACATCACAGCCATTCAAGTCTATGGGGAAAAAAATGAGCTTCTTACCATTTATAATCCCCTATTTCTTAAAAAGTATAAACTTTATACAAAATCTGAAATAATAACTCTCTTGCCCCACTCCAGACCTTCAGAACGGTTATTTCAACATGTCTGTACGTTAAGCCTCCTGACAGGTCTCCCAGCCTGCGCAGTGAAACCACTTCAGATGATCCAGAACGCGGCGGCGCGCCTGGTCTACAACCAACCCAAAAGGGCACATGTTACCCCGCTGCTCATCCATGGCTACCTATGGCGGCCCGCATCAAATTCAAGTCTCTAACGCTTGCCTACAAAGTAGTCTCCGGTTCTGCTCCCACCTACTTGAATGCCCTCTTACAGACTTACACTACCTCCAGACCGCTGCGCTCCTCTGACGAACGACGTCTAGCTCTACCACCGGTACGCTCAAGCCAATCCAAACTTTTCTCATCTGTTGTTCCTCGTTGGTGGAACACACTTCCAGTTCCTACAAGGGCAGGGACATCCTTTGCACTTTCAAAAAACTCCTGAAGACCCAGCTCTTTAGAGAACATCTACTCTCATAGCAACACTTACAACAAGTCTTACTGATCCTAGCACTCACCAGCCGTTTTAAACTGACAAGTAACTGTTAAAAACAGCACTCACCGACGCACTTATGCTTACTGTACTCTAATGTTCTTTTAAACTGTCCTAAAATTGTTCTAAAACTTACTGTTTACCATGTTGTTAGTCGCTTTGGTTAAAAAGCGTCAGCCAAATGTAATGTAAGCGGTTAGAGTCGCATTAATTCTTGAAAAGGTAAAAAGAAAAGGTTATAATAATAAGAAGAAGCCAGGAGATTTCAAAATAGTGGATTCCATCCACTATAATGAAATGTGCTAGTTTAGCAGTAGTGATGTGACCCTCTCATAAGTCTGCCGTTGTGAAGAGTCAAGAGTGAGCTCACCTTGTGTGTGTGTGCTTCAGGCTGCATCCTTCTTCAGTGAAGCAAGAATACTCTCAGCTCTACACCACACACAAACACATAGTCAACCACACGGCGTCTTTCCGTGAAGAGACTAACACACACTCAAACTGTCTCGTTGTCGTTGCACTGTCAGTCGTTCCCCACCCCTCTCTTTCTTCTTTCATCCAGCGTGTCTCCTCGCGCATTCTTTCACTTTCACTTTGAGCTAAATGTGAACAGCAGATAATTCTTTCCAGGAAGCAATCAGCACTGAATAGCCTACGGGCTATGGGCTATTTATGGGGAAGTTTGTTTTAACTTGCTAAATAATATTACTGCATATATTTTCCATCATGTCACAGAGTCTGTCTTTACAAACTCTCTCTCTCTCACACACACACAGGCAGAAATTCCAATGTTTTACATGACAAATAAAGTAAATAAGAAGTGGAGAGTGACAAAGAGCTTCATGCATATTTTATTCAATAGTAAAAAAGTGATTAGTCCCATAGGGCATGCTTACATGGTCTTTACAGTAGGGAGATCCAGAACAGCACAAGATAGAGGGAGAGAGAGAGAGAGAGAGAGGGACAGAGAGAGACAGAGAGAGAGAGAGAGACATCACATCTCAGAGGATTGCTCCCTCAAAGCAAAACACCAAGAATGAGACCAAATCAGAGAATCAGACAAACCAGCTCTAGAGCCTCCAGCATCAGAATCATAATAACCAGATTGAATAATATCATAAAGAAAGGAGAGTAGAGTCCAGCCAAGTAGAAGAAGAGGGATGGGAGGAATACAGTTTGTCCATAAAAATATGGAGACACGCTTAGCTGAGTGTCTTTAATAGGCTTTACATCAGAAAGGTCCATGCAATCATGCTCCAGCAGATACCGTGGGTGTTTATAGAGAGATCGAATATGCACGCAGACACACACACACACACACACATTCTCACATACATACTGGCTGACGCACACACATACTGTACATACATACATCCATACATACATACATACATACATACATACTTACACACACTCCACGTCAACAAAGAAACTGAAATCAAACCACAGAAGGCTTCACACCTTTTTTAGGAGCATTAGTATCTGTACAGCAAAAAAAAAAAACAACCTCAAATGTAAAAAACAAATAACTTAAATAAAAAATGATTACCCCACACACCCCTACCCACCCATGATATATTTATATATACAACAGAAAAGTCTCCCGCTGTCTGAAGAAGCTTGCGTGGCCAAAAATCAGGCTGCTGTTGCATTTGCGGCCAGGAGGGAGTGCTGTGGGAGCGCACAGTCACACAGCCTGTCTCCACTGTTCCCAGACCAGCAGCAGCTCAGCTCTGCATGACAGTAGCAGTGACAGTGTCTGTGAGGGTCTGCTCTGAGGCCAGGCCAGAACACACACACACACACACACACACACAGCATACACACACCCTTACCCCCACCCACTGCAAAACCTAAACGGAGAGCAACAGCAAATAATACACAACTCATATAAGGAAACTAGACCCCCATGCCCCTACAAACTCAACCCCCCTATTCCAGATAAGATTGCATTGCAGAGAGCTTGAGAATGCTTCTTTAATTCCCATCACATGATAAATAAGATGTTTTAAGTTTCTTACTTGTTTAATACTAGTAGCAAAACATGGTTGAAGAGCAAACGTTTAGTATATGATGCTTTGTGAAATAAATTAGCTTACCCACACTGACACACACACACACACATACACACGTTTTTAATCAAATTAAATCATGCACACACACATACACACTCACAACACACACATACACACTCTCCAGTCTTCCGGTATAAAACCAAATGTTCCAGCATTCTAACCGTTTTCATTTGAAAGGAAAAAAGAAAGCTAAGATAAGATACAATATAAAGCCCTCTTCCAATCCAAAGCATTACCTAACCACCCGCTCACACACCACATGCACACACCTAAACACACTCTTTTGTCCACTTGACTCATCACTTGAACAAATAAGACACTCCTTGTTTCCCAATGGCCTTTTTTTTATCCCACACTCATTCCCGAAAACGGTTACACACACAAACACGTATAGAATGCACGCTCCCGTAGCAAGACAGCGCGCTTGTTGTTCATGACACCAGCAGTGCAAGTGTCATTGGCCACAGCAGGACCAAACGAGAGATGAGGGTCGGGAAGAAGGGAGAGGAGGACACAGAGGAGAAGAGAAAGAGGAAAAGAAAAGAGCAGAAGCAGAGGAGTGGGTGACAGAGGATAAGGGAAGAACAGAGAGTAGAAGAGAGGAGAGGAGAGGAAAGTTTTGTGTAGTTTTAGGGAGCACCAGAAGCTGAGACGGTTGAATTCACAGGTGACACCTGTGTCAGTGTTCTAATTTGCCCGGGAACTACTCTGGGAGCTTAACGAGCGCAGCTGGCTTTAGGCCATTATAAACATCACAGCCATTCAAGTCTATGGGGAAAAAAATGAGCTTTTTACCATTTATAATCCCCTATTTCTTAAAAAGTATAAACTTTATAAAAAATCTGAAATAATAACTCTCTTGCCCCACTCCAGACCTTCAGAACGGTTATTTCAACATGTCTGTCCGTTAAGCGGTTAGAGTCGCATTAATTCTTGAAAAGGTAAAAAGAAAAGGTTATAATAATAAGAAGAAGCCAGGAGATTTCAAAATAGTGGATTCCATCCACTATAATGAAATGTGCTAGTTTAGCAGTAGTGATGTGACCCTCTCATAAGTCTGCCGTTGTGAAGAGTCAAGAGTGAGCTCACCTTGTGTGTGTGTGCTTCAGGCTGCATCCTTCTTCAGTGAAGCAATAAGAATACTCTCAGCTCTACACCACACACAAACACATAGTCAACCACACGGCGTCTTTCCGTGAAGAGACTAACACACACTCAAACTGTCTCGTTGTCGTTGCACTGTCAGTCGTTCCCCACCCCTCTCTTTCTTCTTTCATCCAGCGTGTCTCCTCGCGCATTCTTTCACTTTCACTTTGAGCTAAATGTGAACAGCAGATAATTCTTTCCAGGAAGCAATCAGCACTGAATAGCCTACGGGCTATGGGCTATTTATGGGGAAGTTTGTTTTAACTTGCTAAATAATATTACTGCATATATTTTCCATCATGTCACAGAGTCTGTCTTTACAAACTCTCTCTCACACACACACACAGGCAGAAATTCCAATGTTTTACATGACAAATAAAGTAAACAAGAAGTGGAGAGTGACAAAGAGCTTCATGCATATTTTATTCAATAGTAAAAAAGTGATTAGTCCCATAGGGCATGCTTACATGGTCTTTACAGTAGGGAGATCCAGAACAGCACAAGATAGAGGGAGAGAGAGAGAGAGAGAGAGAGAGAGAGAGAGGGACAGACAGAGACAGAGAGAGAGAGAGAGACATCACATCTCAGAGGATTGCTCCCTCAAAGCAAAACACCAAGAATGAGACCAAATCAGAGAATCAGACAAACCAGCTCTAGAGCCTCCAGCATCAGAATCATAATAACCAGATTGAATAATATCATAAAGAAAGGAGAGTAGAGTCCAGCCAAGTAGAAGAAGAGGGATGGGAGGAATACAGTTTGTCCTTAAAAATGTGGAGACACGCTTAGCTGAGTGTCTTTAATAGGCTTTACATCTGAAAGGTCCATGCAATCATGCTCCAGCAGATACCGTGGGTGTTTATAGAGAGATCGAATATGCACGCAGACACACACACATTCTCACATACATACTGGCTGACGCACACACATACTGTACATACATACATACATCCATACATACATACATACATACATACATACATACATACATACTTACACACACTCCACGTCAACAAAGAAACTGAAATCAAACCACAGAAGGCTTCACACCTTTTTTAGGAGCATTAGTATCTGTACAGCAAAAAAAAAAACAACCTCAAATGTAAAAAAACAAATAACTTAAATAAAAATGATTACCCCACACACCCCTACCCACCCATGATATATTTATATATACAACAGAAAAGTCTCCCGCTGTCTGAAGAAGCTTGCGTGGCCAAAAATCAGGCTGCTGTTGCATTTGCGGCCAGGAGGGAGTGCTGTGGGAGCGCACAGTCACACAGCCTGTCTCCACTGTTCCCAGACCAGCAGCAGCTCAGCTCTGCATGACAGTAGCAGTGACAGTGTCTGTGAGGGTCTGCTCTGAGGCCAGGCCAGAACACACACACACACACACACACACACACACACACACACACACACACAGCATACACACACCCTTACCCCCACCCACTGCAAAACCTAAATGGAGAGCAACAGCAAATAATACACAACTCATATAAGGAAACTAGACCCCCATGCCCCTACAAACTCAACCCCCCTATTCCAGATAAGATTGCATTGCAGAGAGCTTGAGAATGCTTCTTTAATTCCCATCACATGATAAATAAGATGTTTTAAGTTTCTTACTTGTTTAATACTAGTAGCAAAACATGGTTGAAGAGCAAACGTTTAGTATATGATGCTTTGTGAAATAAATTAACTTACCCACACTGACACACACACACACATACACACGTTTTTAATCAAATTAAATCATGCACACACACATACACACTCACAACACACACATACACACTCTCCAGTCTTCCGGTATAAAACCAAATGTTCCAGCATTCTAACCGTTTTCATTTGAAAGGAAAAAAGAAAGCTAAGATAAGATACAATATAAAGCCCTCTTCCAATCCAAAGCATTACCTAACCACCCGCTCACACACCACATGCACACACCTAAACACACTCTTTTGTCCACTTGACTCATCACTTGAACAAATAAGACACTCCTTGTTTCCCAATGGCCTTTGTATCCCACACTCATTCCCGAAAACGGTTACACACACAAACACGTATAGAATGCACGCCCCGTGGCAAGACAATAGCGCTTGTTGTTCATGACACCAGCAGTGCAAGTGTCATTGGCCACAGCAGGACCAAACGAGAGATGAGGGTCGGGAAGAAGGGAGAGGAGGACACATAGGAGAAGAGAAAGAGGAAAAGAAAAGAGCAGAAGCAGAGGAGTGGGTGACAGAGGATAAGGGAAGAACAGAGAGTAGAAGAGAGGAGAGGAGAGGAAAGGAGAAGGGAAGAGAAGATAGGAGAGGAGAAGAGAAGAGAGGAGAGGAAAGGAGAGATGAGAGGAGATGGGAGGAGAAGAGAGGAGAGGAGAAATGGACAGGTGTGTCAGAGGCGCACAGGTGTGTCAGGGGAGGACAAGTGCGTCAGGGCGGAGCGGACACGTGGAGAGGGATCACTGGATATTGCTGTTGTCGTCGGTGCCGTTGGCCTCGGACTGGCCTAAGCAGGAGGCCAGCACTTCTCGGCGCGGCGGCATGCGCTCGTTTATACGGTCCAGACCCTTGGCCTCTTCAAAACTCCTAATCTTATGCTGAGGAGAAAAGCCTCGGATCGCTGCAGATAGAGAGAGAGAAAGCAAGAGAGAGAGAGAGGGATGGGAGGAGATAGAGAGCGAGAGAGAGAAAGCAAGAGAGAGAGAGGGATGGGAGGAGAGACAGAGATAGAGAGCAAGAGAGAAAGCAAGAGAGAGAGAGAGAGGGGGTGAGAGAGAGAGAGCAAGAGAGATAGGCAGTGGGGTTAGAGGAGAGAGAAAGGGAGAGGAGGATAGAGAGGGAGGGAGAGAAGGATAGAGGGGGGGAGTGAGAGGAAATGCAAGAGAAAAAAGAAAGAAAAGAGAGAGAAAAGGAGCGAATCAGCATCTAAATTCTTAGTATTAGGAAGCTCATTCTCACGCACACACGTAAATGTAAAGTGAAAGCCACAAAGACAGGTTTGGTCTCTTTGCCCATAGAAAACACACACTCCCACACACACACATACAAATACACCATAACACTGAAGCAAACTAAAGCCTACATACTAAAGCCAACAAACACATACTCCGACATGGAGTAGTAAAACAGTTTTGTAAAGACATGGAAAGACCGACACACTGTCTCTACTTCACATGGACACCATTGCAGATGGACACGGACTCTGGACTCGGAACCGGTTCTTCCCGGTTGGCCCCCTCAAGAGCCAGTGTCCATCTGGGTAGAAAAGGCATGAACACAAGACTTGGAACGAGGGGGGGGGGGGGGTCAAGGTCAGAAGGTTAGACGTTTGGTGTAACTCACCATCAGATAGAAGTATTTAACCTTGAATTGATGCTGAATGTGTGTGTGTATAAGTGTGTGAGTGTGTTAGTGTGGCAGATCCTACTTGTTGATGAGAACACAGAGAAGGCAGGAGAGTGTGTGCTGGTTATTTGTAGTGTGAACCAAGATGCCAGCTTGTAGCCATCCATTTCATGTCATGTCATAAGTTCTCTACATTCTGAGCATGTCAACGCCACATCCACCAGCTCTCATCTGAAAGCTGGCCACAGCTGGCCACAGCAGGACAACATGGCCACTGCACATGACACAAATACCTTGCTCTGGGTTCACTGGCATCTGTTTACTATAAATTAATCATTAACCTTTAACTTTTAACCGAGACATATAAACATGATACTGTATATCCTTCACAGTCCAGGACACACTAGGACCTTAGGGTAGAGTAGCTGACAATACTGTATGTGGTCAACTGTAGACATAGTTTGTTTTTCAGATGTGAAAAAAACGTTGGCATTATTGTCTAGATGTCCAATGCCGTAAATAGATTTCCATTACCATACATTGATGTTCAGCAGGTTTCTGTACTGTAATTATGTATGTTAGCAGTTTGGCAGTTAACAGCTGTATATGATGTACTTGTGGTGGGTCTAGTGTAAGATGGCAGAACATTGGGGGTAGGACAGGACACACACAGTAGAAGGACTGAAGAGGGCTGTGATGATCTGAAGCTCTCCACGGCATTGCACTCAATCACTTTTATCTAAGAGTTGTCTTTGGAAGCTAAAGGGTTCAGAGGGTTTGTCACATTACATTCATTCCCTCCTCACACCGCGCAACCAATCATAGCACGGCGCTTGATCCTGACAGAAAGTTTGCAGCCAATCACAATGCTGAATGCAGTGCTGCCAGGGAGAGATCACATTATCACTTCAGATCGCTCGATCCAATTGGTCCAAATCACAGCTGAAATATGAAGAAAGGGATTACAGGACTGGATTTTATAGCAGGGCATCACAAGGTTTTTACATTTTACACGCATTTTACAGCTGAGTCATTCTGAGAGTGCTTCCGGGGACTATGGGCCAGTGTTTGTGTGCTTGTGTTTGTTTTGTGTGCATGTGTATATCGGGGGGAGATGGAACAATGGGGGATCACTAAATCGCATAAAGATAGCTAGAGAAAGACAAAAACAGATAGAAAGGAGAGAGGGAGGAAGAGAGAGAGAGAGAGAGACTGGGTGGATAATATACAAAATGTTGCAGGACCAATGTGTGATGCTGCAGCCAGCTCCATTATGACCCCATACCTTGCCAGTTGTGTGATGTCACAGCCAGCTAGCTGCATTGTGATGGCACAGCCAGCCAATGACATTCTAGAATCATAACCAGTCTGATTGTGATGTCACTATAAGCTAATTGTGTGATGCCACGTGTAGCCCCACTCTGATGTCTTAACCATTGTAGAGGTTTATGATGTTGTGCCTGTGTGGGGCAGGGATGGGAGTGGGGGTGGGGGGGTCCTGTGTGTGTGTGTGTAAACCAGATAGCTGCCAGCCGGTGTTAGCATCAGTGACTACCACAAGCCGCACCCCCACTAGCGGACACTGGGTGGCCACAGTCACTATGCAACCTGCTTTTGACTGGCAGCACACACACACACAGAGGCTGGGCAGTTACCTTCTCCGTCCTCAGCCTCCGTCTCGATGGCTTCTATGGCCTCAATGGTAGCTGGGGACACACACATACGCAAATACACGCACGTACACACACCCACGCACACCCACACCCACACACACACACACGTAAAGACAGAGAGAGGAGGCCCATGGGGGTAGGGGGTTAGTCTGGAAGCCATGCACTGTCCCGACCCGGCTCCCCACACTCATACACACACACACACACACACGCACACACATACACACACACACACACAGTAATTTGCCCTCACACACATAACCACATACTCTCATACACACAAATACACACACACACACTCTCACACACATGCAGACACAGCCATACACACATAAACACACACTCAATCAACGCCTCACACACAAATACAGCTGAGTCTGTCTGAGCTATGGTGGGGCAGTTAGCAGATAGCCGTTAGCATTAACGCTAGCCTGTTAGCCGTGCGTGTGGCGTACACGTAGGGCTTATTCAGCTCGATGAACAGACACAGAGAACACCTGAGGAGGAGTGATATCAAAGAGGAAGAGACAAACAGAGAGTGCTAGCTGATCACAACAACTCTGCAGACGAGGCTGTGGAGAAAACAGCATGAGTGTATTTGTGTATGATGAGTTGAAACGTGTGTGTGTGTGTGTGTGTGTGTGTGTGTGTGTGTGTGTGTTCAGTTGTGTATCTGAGTGTGTACTGGTGTGTACACATGTGTAAAGGTGAGTGTGTCACTCACTATGATCGCTGATTTCACCCTGGTGAAAAATGAACAGCAGAATCTGTTACCATGGAAGCATATTCTGTGTGTCAGACAGAGTCTGTGTGTGTGTGTGTGTGTGTGTGTGTGTGTGTGTGTGTGTGTGAGAGAGAGAGAGAGAGAGAGTGTGTGTGTGTGTGTGTGTGCACGTGTGTGTGTGTGTGTGCACGTGTCCGTGTGTGTGTGTGTGTGTGTGTGTGTGTTTGTGCTTACCACTCTGTAGGGTCTGCTTGCCTCCAGATAGCACACCACTGGGTAACATGCCTGTGGGAGTTAACCCTTTCAGTGTCAACACATTCTCACTCTCCTCCCTGCCAGAGAGAGAGAGAAAAAAAGAAGGAAGAAAAAGTTGTCCAAAAATTATCAGGCTTGTGTCAGTCGGCTACAAACATCCTCAATCCAGTACCAAGACATTACACAGTACATTGCACAGTGCTAGACCACACTCACACTAGACCACTCACAATAGACCACAATCGTAAATGCTGACTGATTAGGTGACCGAAACAGAACTGAACTATTTAACCATGTGGGGCAAAGGCTGCGACTTGCTCAGACCAGATTACCCATTCCAAATTAAAGCCAAGGGATGACCCCTGCCCTCAGACTGCAATACCCAGGGCAGCAGAGTCCAGATTAAAGCCAAGCGATGACCCCTGCCCCCTTATGAAGCAAATATAGAAGAAACACACATTCACAGACAAACACACAATGCAACCCCCCCCCCCACACACACACACACACAAACACAAACACACACACACTCAAAGAAACAAACACACGCACAGACAGCCCCTCATACACACACTGACCGTAAAACTGAGAACATCTTGGCCATCTTCCCAATGGCGCGGATTTTATTCCTGATCACCTCCTTACGAGCTGCAGCTGTGGTGGCTGAGGGACGACAATCACAAAAGATTAAGACACACACACACAGACACACTAACACACATACACACACACACACACACACACACACACACACACACACACACACACACACACACACACATTAACACACACACACACACACACACACAAGGCAACAACAAGCATGTACAGCCAGAAATTCACACATGGTAATTCATCTATGTGCAGCATTATGACATCTTTGTCATTTCTTAGTCACGCACAGACACATTGACACACACATACACACACTGAGATTAACACACTGACAATGTATAAAAACACATGGACAACAGAAAAAACAAAGAAGATTTGATGGGAAGCACCCTGACCAGCGCGCACACACACACACACACACACACACACACACACACACACACACACACACACACACACACACACACACACACACACACACACACACACAAAAGCTGCGGATTAAAAAGCAGATGTTGAAGTGGTTGTAAACACATGGACCCTGCTCACACACGCACACTTCATTTAGGTTAAACGGACACATTCACTATGACACACATATACACACACACACATACACACACACACACACACACACACACACACACACACACACACACACACACACACACACACACATACACACACTTATGTAATTTAGGTTAAACGGACACATTCACTATGACACACAAACACCCACTCACATACACACAAACAAACACACACACACAAATGCACACACTCACACAAGCACACTTCATTTAGGCTAAACGGACACATTCACTATGACACATACACACACAAACACACACACACACACTCACACACACACGCATATACGCATATGGGTACATATCTATGGGAGTGTGTGTGTACACTTATAGTATTTTTTAATGGACACAGACACACCCAGACTTATTTTGACCCAGATATGCACACATTTTGCAATTAACCACACAATCACACACACACACACACACACACACACACACACACACACACACACACACACACACACAGTTCTCTCACCATCGAAGATCTCTTCTCCATCGTTCATGAGCTCATCATCAGAGCAGATGCTCAGCACATTCACCAACATCTCCGTCACTGGCATTAACCACAGGTCATAAGTCAAAGGGTCAAACATCACAGCTCACAGACACTGTGAGTGCAAGTATGTTTTGTTTGTGTGTGTGTGTGAGAGAGAAAGAGAGATAGATAGATAGAGAGAGAGAGAGAGAGAGAGAGAGAGAGAGAGAGAGAGAGAGAGAGAGAGAGGTGTGTGTGTGTGTGTGTGTGTGTGTGTGGGGGGGGGGTCACCTTTCTCTCCCACGAATGGCAGCGACCAAGTAAACACGTCCATGAAGTTGGGCAGCCAGTAGGGATGAGGAGAGCAGTTAAACTGTCTGATGTTCATCACATTGTTCTCATACTTCAGTACAGCCGCTGTAATACACACACACACACACACACAGATGTATGGGTGGGAAAAGCAGTTAAAATGTTGCTGATGCTAATCTATTGTTGTATTTCAGTACAGACACAATAACTAACACACACACACACACACACACACACAGGTAACATAAATACTGTATACACCTGGTGTCAGTGACACATTCACATAGTCATTGTATTTAATGTCTGACCTTTGTTGTTGTAAACATCCAGGTAATTTGGTGCAGAGAAGATTGTGATGAGAGATGGGAAGCCAGTGGTCTGGCTCTTACGGTACATGCGGTAACTATGGAAACACAAAAACTTTGTAATATGGGACAAGAAGCTCAGAAGCATGTCGGTATTGAGGAACATTATCATCTATGTGCACATAGGTTATGCATCAATGAGAGCAGAGAGGTGGGGCTTACCCAGCATCCTGTGCTTCATGTGCTCGGATGATTGACAGGAGGTTGTTGGTCTGTAGGAACTCACACACGGCAGGGTAGCTATGGAGGGAATCACACACAAACACGCACAGACACACACAAACAAGTTCACATACAAAGGCATACAAACACAAAAACCTCCAGTCCCCCTACACATCACATCACATGCATGCATTACACACACACACACACACACACACACACACACACACACACACACACACACACACACACACACACACACACACACACACAGCACATGCATGCACAACAGCAGCAACATACCAAGCTAATCCACATTACAACTGCTCATCAGCAGCAACATGTTAAGTACAGATATCAAGCTAAACCACATTACAACTGCTCATCAGCAGTGCTTTTCAAATCAATTCAGGAATGTGCAAATGGAAAACCGTACAGGGATTTTTTCCAGGTCAAGGTTATGAGCAAAACTGTTCACACATTGCATTTGTATGTCTGAAGTCCACACCACACCTACTCCCACAACCCCCACCACCTACTCCCACACCATCCACCACCTACTTCCACACCACACAACCCCCCCCCCACACACACACACACACACACACACCACACCACCCCAGCACCACGGTGTGGGAGTCTGTTGTACTGAGGGCTAGTTTGTCTCTCTAGGTTCAGTTGTAGTGCAACTCCTGTTAGATATTCCAAGTTAATATTCCCTAATTGTCCTGTTAGATATTCCAAGTTAACATTCCCTAATTGTCCTGTTAGATAGTCCAAGTTAACATTCCCTAATTGTCATGTTAACATCCCAGTATGAATAATGAATTTCAATCTCTTAATATATGGTCTGTGAGGAGCAATAGAATTTGTGTTTATCAGTGTGTGTGTGTGTGTACGTGTGTGTGCGTGTTTGTGTGCGTGCACGTACTGTATGTGTGTGTGCGTGTACACGTACTGTATGTGTGTGCAAGTGTGTGTGTGTGTGTATGTGTATGTGTGTGTATGTATGTGTGTGCGTGCACATGCTGTGTGCACATATTGTGTGTGTGTGTGTGTGTGTGTGTGTGTGTGTGTGTGTGTGTGTGTGAGGAACGTCACATTGAGCTAGCAGCACAATAGTCAGCAGAACAGGCATCCAGTCACCAGCTTCAGCAGCTAAACACAACTGCAGAAGGACTTCACCAGCACCAGCACTTAAATATCCGGAGGACCCGACTCTTTGAAGACTATCAGGCAGGCTGCACCAGGCACATGATGGAAGCCTTCCATGTGTGGAGCGTACGCAGCAACAATGAGCTCCCACTGTGATCAATGGAACTGGCTACACCAGACGTGATAGCGGCGCATACATTAGCTTCCACTATAATCAATGGAACTGGCTACACCAGACGTGATAGCGGTGCGTACATTAGCTTCCACTATAATCAATGGAACTGGCTACACCAGACGTGATAGCGGTGCGTACATTAGCTTCCACTTTATAGCGCGGGAATAATGCCAAAAACCTCCCTTCCTACCATCCGGTGGATCCATCAAACGTCATGTCAAACGCCTACCAGCACGTTCATTGCTTTATCATGCAACAACACATGTGTAGCTAACTCTCCAGAGGTTTTGTTTTTGGTGCATTTTGTCAGTTTGTCTAAAATCTAAGACAGTAGAAAATTATGTTTAAAGACTTAATTAAATTAAAAACATAATTTTCTACTGTCTTAGATTTTAGTTTCACATTGCAAGTAACGCTTAACATGACCAATAGGGCTACAAATTGTGGTTAACTAGTGTCAATAGCATATTGCGAGTAGGCCTAGTTGTGAACCATAGGAACTTTAATCGTAGCCTATAGCCAAATTGAAATAAATGCGAATTTATGATAAGCCTGTCAGTTCGACTGGTGACCCACAGTTGGATAAGCAGGTCCCCCCGAACAGTCTGCATTGCTACACTGAGGGCTTCTCTGTCTACTGATGTTTTGCTCAAAAGTCCAGGCGGTCCACATATATAGCCTTCATGCCATTTCAGCTGAAAACACTTTTCATTTGTTAGCCTACTTATAAATGTATCTTTATTAGTGTCAACATTACAGTATTTAGGCTATGTTAATCTCAAGCCACTCTAAGAAATGGCCGTAGGTCTACTTTTACAGTACAGCACAGCAACATCTATTCAAATTGCAGTCCGAGGGATATTGTCCATAAAACGTATATTATTATTATAAATAATAAAATATTGTCCAGCTTCACCCGGTCTCTACTAGTGTTTCAGATTGCTGGACCAAAGGCACAACTTATTAAAGGAAAGGAGAAAAGGCTGCACTTTGCATAAGTTCATAATTTTACTGCACAGACGCACTGAGCATACTGAAGAAGGCGCTGTGCCACAAGTCTGAGCAAATAAAATGAGTGATTAGGCAGTGTGGCCTTTCCTTCTTTTCTTTACACTGAGTATACCAACAAATCACCAACAGAATTAACTACATGAAAACCATTTCTTCTTTCTTCTCAAAAAAACCACCTCATAATCTACAAATAAAGAACGAAAAATGACAATTCACAATCACAATTCCCTGGTGCACTGAAAATAATTTATGTATACTGTTCTGTTTTGATAATTCAAGAAGTCCAAATAGCGCATGTGTCACATTACAAATAATTTTCCATGAACAATCAGTACCTATAGGCATTTTAGTACACAAGAACTTAAAACCGTGTAGGTGAAAAGATAAGTGTAAGATATGGGAGAGAAAATGTGATAAATCTCAATAGTTATGTATGTAAAACAACACCATTCTCTGCATTAATAAACTCTCTTCCATTCTCTCTCCCCCTTCCCTCTCTCTCTTTCTCATTCTCCTTCTCCCTTTCTCTCCATCTCTCTTTCCCACCATCCCTCTGGATCTGGCAGTAGTAGCTGGTCACCATGGAAACAGCTCACAGTGCAGCCCCTGGGGACTGCAGGGGGTTGTGGGTAATGCTGGTATCCCTCATATCACAAACACACACACAGGAGCCTACTCCCCTTGCAACAGCTCAGATCAATCACATTTTATTAAATTCCACTCAGCTCTCATACTGAATGTGTCTATGTCTCTGTGGGTGTATGCATCTCTATTTATGTGTGTGTGTGTGTGTGTGTGTGTGTGTGTGTGTGTGTGTGTGTGTGTGTGTGTGTATGTTACCTGTAGAAGTAGGAGCATCCACGGACAGAGTTGTGACTGAAGTACTCCTGAGTCTTCTCATTGCCAAAGTCCTCTAGAGGGTCCGACCAAAGCAAGTCACACATGGGTCCAAATGCAGGGGGCTCCTTAAACCTGTCCAGCTACCATAGAGTAGGATGGTAAAGTGATAAAGAGAGGGAGAGAGAGAGGGAGAGAGAGAGAGAGAGAGATAGAGAGGGAGGGAGAGAGAGAGAGAGAGAGAGAGGGAGAGGGGAGAGAGAGAGAGAGAGGGAGAGAGAGGGAGAGAGAGAGGGAGGAAGAGAGGGAGAGAGGATGAATAGAGACAAAGAGAGGGAGATAAATGTGAATGCTGTAGATTCTCTATTCACTTCGATGTCAGAACTTTCAGTTCAGCACAGAACTCTGGCCTATTCTGACTCACTGTAGAAGCAAGTTTGTCAGCGTGTGTGTGTGTGTGTGTGTGTGTGTGACCGGCTGTTGTGTTTTCTTCAGTGGGTGCTCAATCTTGATCAGACATTGTTTCCGTTGTGGGTGTGTGTGTGTGTGTGGAGCAGACCTTCTTGATGTCGTCGAGTGTGTGTATCTCTGGGGAAAGACCTCCATGCACGCACAAAAACTGCTGGTTCATCAGGGCCGCCAGAGGGAGGCAGTCAAACGCATCCATACACGAGTCATAGACCTGCTCCGAGTATTTAATCTTACCTGAGGGACAGAGAGAGACAGAGAGGGAGAAATATTATTCTTTTCTTTGTAGTTTTCATTTGGTTGTGTTATATACACATCATATTGCTTTGCCAATATTGTCAAAATTGTCTCTCTATGAGAGAGGAAGAGAGAGAGACAGAGAGAGAGAGAGAGAGAAAGAGAAAAAGAGAGAGAGTCATAGACTTGTTCTGAGGTGGTCTAACTTTCAAAAGAAGCGGGACAGAAGGAGATAGAGGTAGAGACGTACATACAAAAAAGAATAGATGGGGAGAGACAAAGGCAGAGAGAAAAAAAAAGAGAGAGAGAGAGAGAGAGATAGAGAACGAGAACAAGTGTAGTCAGAGAGAGCAGAGGAGTGGTGAGCAGTGAGAGTCCTGTCCTTTGTGTTGTGATTGATATTGTGCAGCTTTCTGACTGTTTATCATGGTTATATAATGCACAGGCCTACTCCCACACAGTATACAAAACCTCTGGAGTTGGGCGAGTGTGTTTGCAAGTGTGTGTGTGTGTGTGTGTGTGTGTGCCGTGTGTGTGTGTGTGTGTGTGTGTGTGTGTGTGTGTGTGTGTGTGTGTGTGTGTGTGTGTGTGTTTAAAGCACACCTGTAAACATACATGTGTTCCTATGTGTGCTTGTTTGTGTTAATAAATCCATGCATTTGTTCTGTTAAATATTTCAGCTACTTATTACTGTACATTGGATAACTCAATCCTGTAATCAATCAGTATATTACATAACAAAAAGAAACTATTTGCAAGACAAACTACATGAGTATAGACCCTTTCAAGAGAGTTCCATTCTCAGCATCATAGTTGGCCCCACAAGACTTCCGTTTTAACATTCCATATGTTATCTTAATGCAGAGGAAGTAGATTGGGGCCCAAATAGAATGTTCAAGCATTGTTTTTGTTTACCTTGTTGAAAGGGTCTATAACCTCAGTGCAACCCATCATCAGCACACACACACACTGGACTCTTCCCCACCTGCCTCACAAAAGCCATTGTAACACCACTGCTTAAGAAAAACAATCTTTATCCTGTCATCTGTGAAAGTTATAGACCAATTTGGTAGGACTTAGAGGCACAGTTCTCAATCGGCTTTCCTCCTATCTTAATGGAAGATCACTTTCTGTCTCTATTGTCAATTTTACATCTGATGTAGTTGACATTTTATACGGGATACCTCAGGGGTCAATTCTTGGTCCTCTGCTTTTCAATCTGTACATGCTCCCACTTGGGCCTATCATTCAGCAGTACAATATTTCTTATCATTCATATGCCAATGACACGCAATTATATATCTCTGTTTCTTCCAATAATCCTAGTCCAGTAAATGACCTCATCCAATGCATTTCTGATATATATATAATACAAGGTACAGGAGCGGTCTGCAGAGCAAGACTAATGTGGTTTGTCAGGACGGGCTACATTAGATCAATAGCATATAGACATCTCAGTATAACGCCCAGCACACATAGTTCTGAACTTGTGGGGACCAGGATACAGCCAAAGATGGGGATGCCATCACTGATTTCTAGCCTTCATTTGATCATGTCAGCGAAAGGGAAGAGTATTTTCAAGACCTAGCAAAGATGGGATAACATAGTACCTCTGTCTTTCTGTAATACCCCCCTCCCCCCCAGCAGATGGTTGGTGAGGGTGCCCACTCCTCACTGTACCCATCAGGGAAATCACTGCCTCTTCACACAGCCAGTGTTTAACAAGCAAATTAATTTTCTGCTACCCCCCCCCCCTCTCTCAGCCTATCTATTTCTCTCAATTATGTACTTCTCTCTTTCTCTCTTGTCATGTCTCTCTCTCCTTCCCTTTTCTTCCCCATCTCTATCCCTCTCTCTCTCTCTTCTCTATCACTGTTCATCCTCTCTCTCATCTTGCTTGCTGATGTAAACTCTCCTATCTCTATTTCTACAGGGAGGGGGGAGGGTGAAACAGAGGGATGAAAGAGACAGATTGAAAAATAATGGATAGAGTAACTTCAGAGAAGCTATGAATGTGTGTGTGTGTGTCTGTGTGGTGTGTGATTTGTGTGTGTGTGTGTGTGGTTTGCATATCTCAATAAAATGGTGGAGAAAAAGGAAAAGGTGGAGAGAGAGAGAGAGAGAGAGAGAGCAACTGCAATGAAAGGGGGAATGATGGGTAGGCGATGTTCATCAAGGAGAGGAGAGGTGTGATGACTAGAGAAATTGAAAAAGTGAAGCACAGGTGAGGGACGTGACTTACATTCTACAGGTACAGGTGAGGGGCTTACATTCTACAGGTACAGGTGAGGGCTTACATTCTACAGGTACAGGTGAGGGACTTACATTCTTGCTTGAAAGTGAAGTATTCCGTCAGGTGCCTACATTCATGGTTCCCTCGCAGAAGAAAGATGGTCTTTGGGTACAAGATCTTCAACGACCACAGATACAGCACACACTAAGACAGACACACCATGACACAAGAACAAGAGGGAGGGAGGAAAGGAGAGAAAGATTTCAACCGTAGAATACACTATTTGTTTCAACTGTAGAATACATACACTATGGTTTCAACTGTAGAATACATACTGGTTTCAACTGTAGAATATATACACTATGGTTTCAACTGTAGAATACATACTGGTTTCAACTGTAGAATATATACACTATGGTTTCAACTGTAGAATACATACACTATGGTTTCAACTGTAGAATATATACACTATGGTTTCAACTGTAGAATACATACTCTATGGTTTCAACTGTAGAATGTATACAGTACACTATGGTTTCAACTGTAGAATACATACAATATGGTTTCAACCGTAGAATATATACACTATGGTTTCAACTGTAGAATATATACACTCTGGTTTCAACTGTAGAATATATACACTATGGTTTCAATTGTAGAATATACTGTATACACTATGGTTTCAACTGTAGAATATACACTATGTTTTCAACTGTAGAATATATACACTATGGTTTCAACTGTAGAATACATACACTATGGTTTCAACTGTACAATATATACACTCTGGTTTTAACTGTACAATATATACACTATGGTTTCAACTGTACAATATATACACTATGGTTTCAACTGTACAATATCTGGTTTGCTTCAGCAATGGAAAATGTTATTTTCATCATCCCGGTAAAGCTTGTTAAATTAAAACTGACAGACAGACTCCACACACACACACACACACACATACAGAGATTTGAACCCTTCCTCATAAAGCTGGTGTAACCATGTCATACAGAACTGCCAGACTCCACACACACAGACACACACACATACAGAGATTAGAACCCTTCCTCATAAAGCTGGTGTAACCATGTCAAAAGGTGTGGCAGATTTCCTGTGGTGATATTGTATCAATAGAACAACTCAATTCACATGGTGCATAGCTGTCGGGACATTATACTATCTATTGCAAATCAATATAATGATGTCATACCTCTGAATGTTGGCAGGAAGATGTACTGTAACATTTTAACGTTTGTTTGAGGCATTATTTCTTCGCTATGTGCACCTTAAAACATAGCATCCTGTGTACGAACAGACCGCACATGAATGAAAGCTGCACTTTTCTTACTAATGGTCAGGGGAAAAGTGAGTGTGTTTGTGTTGCGCAAACACATGGGACGAGAAGTGTTATTAGCAATTTATTAGGTATGCCGGGATATGTATGAAAACTGGGCAGGTCTGTTTTTCCACCTTTTGTTATCCATATTGCGGTCAAATGAGTCAAAAGGACAAACTTTCAGAAACAACAGAAACAGAAATCATTCTGCGTAATATGGCAAGGCACAGCATGCGCTTTCAGTGGACAGACAAAGTCGTTATTTACGCTGCCTTCATACATCTGCCTCTGAGTTCTTGGGGCTAGTGCGTATACTGTGACATGCTCTCACTTCGATACTTAAGTAGCCTCAGTCCACGTGAACTCACCTCGATACTGAAGTAGCCTCGGTCCACATAGTCGCCCAGGAAGAGATACCGCGTGGTGGCTGGTGAACCGCCCACCTCAAACAACTTCATCAGGTCAAAGAACTGGCCGTGAATGTCTCCACAAACTGCAAACACAGAAGCACACACAAACACACACACACAGATACAGACACACACACACACACACACACACACACACACACACACACACACACACACACACATACACACACACACACACACACACACACAGTGTCAAATGAAGTTAGATTTCAGAGATTCTGACAATCCCATGGTATAATGAATCATATTAGCATTACATGCTAGCAAGGGGTGTGAATTTAGGGTGTGCTAGATGTGTTGACTACTGTGTGATACAACTAAATCTTCTGTAAAGGTGTGAGTGCAATTGTGAGGATGTATTTGTATAGATAGATAGATAGATAGATAGATAGATAGATAGATAGCCAGACAGAAAGATTCCACATATGTATGTATGCATGTGTCTGTGCGTGTGTGCATGTGTGTGTGTCTGTGTGCATGTGTGTGTGTGCGCGTGCCTGCATGTGCGCTTGTGTGTGTATGTATGAAATGCCGGCAGCTAATGAGATCACTGATTTCACCCTGGCGGGAGATGAGTTGCAAAATCTGTTACCATGGAGCTATACTCTCTGTGTGAGAGAGGGTCTGTCTGTGTGTGTGAGTGTGTGTGTGTGTGTGTGTGTGTGTGTGTGTGTGTGTGTGTGTGTGTGTGTGTGTGTGTGTGTGTGTGTGTGTGTGTGTGTGTGTGTGTGTGTGTTTGCGGCTATCCTCGAGCTGTTAGTCTCACATTTCAGCATCTATTGATGTTTAAAATATTCATAAAAATCTGGTCCTGGGAACAAAAACAATACACGGTGTCCCTGCTAAATCCTCTCCCTATTTGTGTGTGTGTGTGTGTGTGTGTGTGTGTGTGTGTGTGTGTTTCTGTACTGTTTGTGCCCGTGAGCGATTCTCCCTCTAGCTGATCTCTCTTTTGGGGCTTTGGGCTAGAAGCTGGAGAAGAATAGAACTGCCAGACTCCACACACACACACACACACACACACACACACACACACACAACACACACAAACACTCACCCACCTACCTGCATGTACAAACACACACACACACACCATACAGAAAAGTTCTGTTTGTGTGGAGTGTGTGTGTGTGTGTGTGAGTGTGTGTGTTGGTGGTGGTGGTGTGTGTGTGTGTGTGTGTGTGTGTGTTGTGTGTGTGTGTGTGTGTTCCTTTTTTTGCTAATTAGAGGACAGAGGTGCAGGGACAAAAGGTTAAGCGTTGCTTTATGGAAAATGAGTCCAGGGATTCTCCCCAGTCTGTGTGTGTATGTGTGTGTGTGTGTGTGGATCAATGTGTATTGGTAAGGGAGGCAGGGGCTTAGGATACATATATGTATGCATGTGTGTGCCATATTGTGTATGTTCAGTGTGTGTCTGCAATACTTTGTATGTCAGTGCAGTTTTCCATCATTCAGTTTGATTTTGATTGTACATCCTCTGCCAATCTCTAAACAATGTACATGGGAAAATTAACAGAGTTTTTGGTAATACAGTTCAAATAAGGTCTGAGTAAAGCAATGGCCGTCGAAAACCTCAGCGTTCAGTTTAATGAGTATTTACTATTCGGTATTATGTCACAAACTGTAGTCTTGTTTTTCGTAAAAATGAAGATGTTGCTACCAAAATGCTACAGCAAAAAAATAAGTGGACTAACAGCGCACCGCTTGCCTGGTGCAACCAGCAGGATGGTTGAGAGGTATCCATGGTTATAGATGACTCTTCACTCACTCCCCTCAACTTCTAATACAACTTTACATTACAGTCATAGTACCTATAACATCTGATTTATTCTATCCAACTGATTGTGGCTGCCAAACTCTTCTGTAGTCAAAGTCTTCACGGAGATAACATACACACTGATTTTATTAAAAGGAAATGAACGTGGGGACTCGCAAGCAGTTAATTACTGTAATTGGGGGAAATATTTTGTATTATTCCCGAAACCCCATTCATTCGCGCATAGGATTTTTTTCTTACGAACCGGAACATGCAAAAATGCTAATCGAACGCATACAAAATGACGGTAGTGTCTACCACACTCTATAAGGGTGTGTATTTTGGGTAACGCTTTAGAATAACATGTGCTTATTAGGTATTAACAGCGCATAATAAGCAGTTAACAATTCATTACTAACAGTTAGTCAACTGTTGTTATCCTTTAACAACATTAACTAACTGTTAACATGCAGCTTGTAAGTGTTAATAAGCAGCCTTTTAAGTTACTTACAAGCATATTTGTTAACAGTTGTAAGTGTTAACAAGCAGCTTGTTAATGCTTGTTAATAGTGTATAAGACAAAGAGATGGATAACTAATACGCTTATAAGACCTTTCTTACCTACAAGTATTTGTAGTACATTTTGCAGCCCCCCAATCAGCGAGGACCATGTAGCCTATAGCTCTACAAGCCCGACCTTCTATCTCTACCTACTGTATCTATCTAGCTTGGTTTAGCTGTGAGAAATGCACGTTCAAAATTGCTGCAGCGAGCAGGAATCGAACACGGGTCTCCTGCGTCATAGAGTGACTTTTTACTAACTGAGCTACGTATTTTGCATGTTGTTTGTGTGTTGCTATAATGTAGGTGTTTGTGTGTGTGTGTGTGTGTGTGTGTGTGTGTGTGTGTGTGTGTGTGTGTGTGTGTGTGTGTGTGTGTGTGTGTGTGTGTGTGTGTGTGCGTGCGTGCGTGTGTGTGTGTGTGTGTGTGTGTGTGTGTGTGTGTGAGAGAGAGAGAAGTGAGTGTGTGCATGTGTTCTAATCCTGTGTGTGGGATGCGAGTTGTGGGATGACACATTTAGAGGAAACATTTGCATTTTGACTATGAGGTGTGCCTGTCTCAACACACACACACACACACACACTTTGCTTTGTTTCAAGTGATATTATGCAAACAAAGCATTCTCCAAGTCAGTGTGTATTTATTGATCTGTTTCTCTGGCTCTCCTCTCCCCACTGCACTCCCAGCAAATCTCTCCTGTCCTCCTCTGGTGTGTCCACACACACACACACACACACACACACACACACACACATGCACAAATCTCTCCTGTCCTCCTTCTCTTCTAGTATGTCCACACACACACACACACACACACACACACACACATACACACACACATACATGCACAAATCTCTCCTGTCCTTTTCCTCCTCTAGTGTGTCCCCATTTGTATTCACATCTCTCCAGTTCACACACACACACACACACACGCATACAGAGAGAGAGAGAGAAAAAAAAACAGAGAGACAGAGAGAGAGAGAGAGAGAGAGAGTGAGAAACAGAGATAGACACACACAAACACAAACACAAGCTGACCTGTGACGGGCGCCTCGATGTCCAGGATGGTTTTCTCCTGGCGCAGGATGGCGGCACCCTCACTGATGATGCGCATGGCCACGGCCTCCTCCAGACGGCCCTCTTTGGTCAGGTGGGCCTTCAGGAGGTCCACGCGCGGCCGGCCGTCCCCGTCAAACACCTCGCGCATGGTCAACCTGTGGCTGAGGGGGAATGGAACGGCTGCAGGGAGGCAGGGGGGTGAAGAGAGAGAATGATGGAGAGAAAGACAGGAAGAGAGAGTGTGAGGAAAGACAGTGAGGAGAGAGAGAGAGAAGAGGAGAATAGAGTGAGAGAGAAGAGGGACAGTGAGAGGAGGAGGTGAGAGAGAGAGTAAGAGTGACAGTGAGAGGAGGAGAAGAGAGAGATGAGGAGAGAGACAGTGAGAGGAGGAGGAGAGAGAGGAGGAGAGAGAAGAGATGAAGAGAGGGAGGGAGAAGAGGGACAGTGAGAGGAGGAGAAGAGAGAGAGAGGAGGATAGAGACAGTGAGAGGAGGAGGAGAAGGGAGAGAGGAGGAGAAGAGAGAGAGAAGAGTTGAAGAGAGGGAGGGAGAAGAGGGACAGTGAGAGGAGAAGAGAGAGAGAGGAGGAGAGAGACAGTGAGAGGAGGAAATAGAGAGGAGGAGAGAGAGAAGAGATGAAGAGAGGGAGGGAGAAGAGGGACAGTGAGAAGAGGAGAAGAGAGAGAGGTAGAAGAGACAAAGAGTATGACAATTAGGAAGAAAAAGAGTGAAAAGAGAGGGAAAGGGGGTAGAAGGAAAATAGTTTTTAACTTTTGAAGGTTTCTTATTTATTGTCCGAGGACATGAACCTAATTTATTATTCACTTTCTGATAACACATCAAAAACTAGACAGAAGAGTAGAGAGGGGGGGGTAGAAATGTGTACCGGAATAATCTGGAAGAGTCAGAAGTGAAAAAAGAAAGGGGAGAGAGAGGAGAGAGGGAAGATGGAGAAATAGAAGATGGTGAATGAAATGAAACAGAACAAGAGAGAAGAGGGGAGAGGGGCAATCAAATAGAAAAGAACACAAAGAAAAGGTCACAGGTCAGAGAGCAGAGGGTCAGAGAGAACACATCATCACATGGACAACAGAGAACACATCTACAGCATCAAATCTTCACACACATCAGGGGCTGATACTACAGAGGACCATCACTGTGCTGCAACAGATCTACAGAGCACCATCACTGTGTCTATGCAACAGATCTACAAATCTACAGAGCACCATCACTGTGCCTATGCAACAGATCTACAAATCTAGAAAGGACCATCACTATGCTGCAACAGATCGCCAGAGGACCATCACTGTGCTGCAACAGATCTATAAATCTAGAGAGGACCATCTCTGTGCCTATGCAACAGATCTACAAATCTAGAGAGGACCATCACTGTGCCTATGCAACAGACAGCACTCAGACACACTCAGCCTGTGGACAAGTAGACAAGTAGACAAGTAGTGTGTGTGTGTGTAAGAGAGAGAGAGAGACAGACATGGTCTTCACTGCTTCTATTGCCCTAAACAACCCCTTTTATATCTGATAGCATTTACGAGCCAGGACACACACAGACACACACAGACACACACACACACACACATGCCTTAACATCTCTGGCTGTCTCACACATAATCTTTTTTGCTCACTCATACGCACACGCGCACACACACACACACACACACACACACACACACACACACACACACACACACACACACACATACACCATTTTTCCCTTGCCCAAATTCTCTTGCATGTTACACACAAGTACATACATATGATATGTAATGCGAACACCAAAGCACATAGAACGCAAATCAAACAAGTCAATTCAGACAGTTGCTGCACATTTCCAAACTGCAGTGCACAAGCCTCCACAATAGCAGGTGGCGCCAGATCATTCAGCTAGCACCTGTTTCCGCTGGTTAAGTACTGTCAGCATGTTCACAGCAGCCCCACCCATTTTGTAAACCTCCAGTCTGCTGTTTTATCAAAGGGATTCCCTGTCATCATTTAATAGGGGAATTCTGATGGGTTGACCATCCCTCAGATAGACCAGCGAGGCTGACCCTCTGAAGATGCCCATCTGAGTGTCGGTATCTCTGGGTCCCACAGTGCTTCAACTCAGCCCCGGTGTAA